>NW_008358101.1:3559737-3605698 GCF_000622305.1 Nannospalax galili
TGAGACAAGATCTCCCTGTACCACAGCTGTCCTGAGACTCACTGTTATAGCCCAGGATGGCCTGAATCTCACAGAGACCTATCTGTCTCTGTCTCCTGAGTGCTAGGATTAAAGGTATGTGCCACCACATCCAAGTCATGTTACTCTTGGTTATTGAATCAGGCATATATTTTCAGTAATGCAAATTAATTAATTTGATATGACTATACACATACTACTGTGAGTTTTCAAGTTATTTAGCCAAAATTATAGAACATACTGAAAATTAGCTTCATAGACCAAAAGAAATGTCAGCTATCTTAAAACAGCCTCCACTTGTTGGTTTCCTAAGGGGCAGTGTGTTCACTGCTATTAATATCCCATATTCAGGGACCCATAGGATAAGAGAGTCAAATTTTTGCAAGTTATTTTTCAGTTCTTAGTTTTAAATTAACATTTCAAAGGAGGTTGAACTTACATATATGCACTTCCTTAAGGAAATGTTTGTTTGAACATTTGGTTCTCTGCTTCTAAGTCAAATTAAAAACATGTATTCATCCTTGTGGGAGGGAAAACAGCATCAACTCTCTAATGTTCTTGTATACTATTTTTTCTTCAGATTTTCAGTGTTTACAAAGCCCATCTTTCCACAGTTCATACCAAAGGAGGTTTATAACCATCCTTGTAGGAGTGAGGATATTCTAAAGACATACTTGTGTCCTTTCTTTTGGCTATGAGGGATTGAAAGAATGAACCCCATTAATTTCTCCAAGAACCCTATTTTGGGGAAAGGAAAAGACCAAGAACCCTGGGCTCCCGGGAAGAGAGTTTACACAGTTCTGACAACATGTCAGAACACTGTTTAGGAGAGACTGGAACTGAGGTGGTAAAATGGGCAGAACCACACCATGATTTTGAATGCTTAGCCGTGCGTACCTTCTGCCTTCTATTTTAAGCTAAATAGCGTGTCATGACTCAAAAATGGATCTGAGATTTCACTAGCTGTCCATGTTTCTCTTCTCAATGAATAAGCACCCCTTTCTCCTTTTCCCTATTAGCTGTGTATTTAGTTGACCTACCAAGGACAGATTGATGAACAGATGGCCGAAACTGTTTTGCTGGAAATGCCAGGTCCAGATTCTGATTATAATAACTCTGGTAAGGGTCTTAAGTAATAAAATCAGAATGAAAAGCAAGATCAGAAATCCATTTCCAGTTAGAGTGGATGAGCCATCTACTCTAAATCATTTAAATCAGTCCATAACATTGTTTCTGTTTCATAAAAATTGGTTAACGCTGGTTGATAAACGATTTCTTTAACTTATCATGTATCACATAAAACAATTAGGCATCATGAAAAGTGAATTTTGAAGGAAAATTTAGTACAATTACTGCTGTTACCTTCTACTTGAATCTCCTATTATAAGGAAAAAAATTAATCTCCTTTGTCACTGAGAAATTTTAACTTTTCATTCTTTTTAAATAATTATTAATTTTTCAATTTCTGTGGAGAGTTTTAATGGGAGATGCAGTGAATCTGTGGATTCCTTTTGGTGGGATGCTATTTATACAATACTTATCTTGTCAATCTAAGAGCATGGGAGGTCTTTTCACCTATTATTTCCTTCAATTTCTTTCTTCAATGTCTTAAAATTGTTTTCTCTCTTTGCTTTGATTTATTCAAGGATAACTTATGGTTTTTGAGGCTATTATGAATGGGATCATTTCTTGGTTTCTTTCTCATTTTGTTGGTGGTATATAAGAGGTTAATTTTGTATCCTCCTAATTTCCAGAATTTATTAATCAGTTGTAGGAATTGATTATGGGATCTTTAGAATCTTTTATATAGAATCATATTAAATGTAAATATGGATACTTCAACTTCTTCTTTTCCAATTTGCCTTCCCTTTATCTCCCTAACATGTCTTATCACTCTAGCTAAAATTTCAAGCATTAAGTTGAACAGGAATAGAAAGAGTATATATCTTTGTCTTACTACATATTTCAGTGGAAATGCTTTAACTTTTTCTCCATTTAGTATAATGTTGACTGTGGGCTTCGAGAATACTTCCTTTATTATATTGAAATATGTCCCCAATGGAGCCCATACCTGATGCTGTTATCAAGGCCAAAAACCTGTGACTAGACTGGTCAGAAGCAGTTTGAACAGTCTACTACAATTATTCTCCTAAGCGGACATAGTATTAAACCAACTACTAGTTACTTACTGTTGTACTCATAGATTAGTGTGTCTCTCAACTCACTAGAGAAGTATTTTGCTTTTTGCAGCAGATGTAGATTAACATAGAAACCCACAAGTGGTCGATGTGTAGTGAATAAGAGACTGCAGAATACTCAACTCTAAATGGAACACCTACATCATACTTTCCCCTCCCAAGGTTCAGAGACCATTATGGAAGAAGGGATCAAAAAATTGTAAAAGGTTGAGGTGTTGGATAACTACAAGGAAACTTTTTCAGATATCAGGACATTGGCTCATATGAACTCACAGCAACCATGACAAAATGCACTAGACCCCTGCAGTCTCTAGACAGATAATGTCCTAGAATGTAGGGGAAGAGGCCGGCAAAAAGCCCCAACCCTAGCTGAGGAAATTATTGGCAATTGATAGTTACTGTGAGTAGGAGAGTCAGTTTTCTTTATGGTTATGGAACTGGGAAAGTTGACCAGGCTCCACAAGATGAGCCCACACTCAAGAACATTTGGAGAGCAAATGTTATTAGACTATATAGACCTTTGAAAAAAATCAATAGAGAACATGAAGTCTCAGAATTTACCAAGCCGGTGTGAAGATGGGGAGAGTCTAAATAAGATAAAAATATATTGTATTAAAATCTCAAAATATTAAAAACATTTGTATTTATTATTTTAATATTTTGTATATGAGTGTGTTGCTTACATGTTTGCAAGTGAACCAATGTCGTGCAATGCCAGAGGAGGTCAGAAGAGGGAGTCAGATTTCCCTGTAACTGGAGTTATAGACAGCTGTTAGCTGCCATGTACATGTTGGTAATTGAACCTGTATCCTGTGCAAGAGCAGTCAGTATTCTTAATCACTGAGTTATCTCTCTAGCCACTCTAAAAGAATTCCTTAGGTTGTATTGAAATATCTTGCTCACTTCCCAATGTCCTTTGAATATATACCAAGGAATGATATAATCAGATCATGTGGTAAATTTGTTTTTAGATGTTTAAGAATTCTCCATACTAAATTTCAGAGTGGTTGCATCATGTTGCAATGCCACCAACAGTGGATGAGGGTTATTTTTACTTTTTATGGATATAAGCGCTTTGCTTGCATGTATATAGGTACTCCAACATGAGTATTGGTCATGGAAGCCAGAAGGCATTTCATTCCTTGGAACTGGCGTTACAGATGGTTGTCTGCTGCCATTTGGGCATTGGGAAACAAACCCTGGTCCTCTACAAGAGCAGCTAGTGCTCTTAGCCATTGGGCCATTTATCCATCTACACACACACACACACACACACACTGTAATTTGTAATATATATAATGAAAAAAGCTATATATATATATATCAAATGTAATTTGATCAAAGTTTTCCTCACACTAGCCTCTCTTATGCCCTTCCCCTTCCCACTTAACCACTTCTTTATCCTAAAATGTCTCCCTCATATTTTCTTGTAGTATGTGTGTGTGCATGCATGTGTGTGTGTGTGTGTGTGTGTGTGTGTGTTTGACCAACTGCATTAAACAGTGTGTCTACTTGGATGAAGGTAACTTACCAGTGTCTATACCACTGAAGAATGACTACCCCACTCTCAGCAGTAATGAACTGCCTATAGATCCTGTCTTAGTTTCTTTTCCTATTGCTGTGATAATAACACTGACAAAAGCAGCCTAAAGATTAAAGGATTTATTCAGTTCCAAGTTATATCTCATCATAACAAGGAAGTCATAGTGGTGGGATCCTGAGACATCTTGGCACATTGCATCTGTACTCAAGAGGAAGAGAATGGTGAATAAATATTAATCTCACTTTCTCCACTTTAATAGTCCAGGATCCTTATTCTAGCTACACTGAAGATTGTCTTTGAAGTTAGTATCATTGACATCATCTCCATAGATATTACCAGAGGCACATTTCCTGGTGATTCTAGATCCTGTCAAGTCCACAGCTAACACTAACAGGCACAGGTCCTAAAGGAGGATGTCTTCTTATGAAGCCCTTCCTCCATCCAATATGGATTGGTAATGGGACTAGTCTTGTGTAAGTCTTGTGCAAGTAGCCACTACTGCTGAGTCCATGCATACAAAAGCCATGCCATGTCCAACACATAGCATTTCACAGCACTCCTTCACAATCTGTAGCTCTTACATTCTTTCTACCTGCTTTTCAGCCATGTTCTCTGAGTCTTGAATAGGGTGATGTAGATATCCTTTTAAGGACTGAGCACTAATGAATCACTTATTTCAGCACTGTGACTAGTTACTACTGTCTGCATTAACTGTTGGCCCCTGCAAACAGAAACTTCTCTGACGAGGGCCTAGAACAGCACAAGTATATGGGAATAAAAGTAAATACTAATAAGACAGTTTGAGATCATATCCGCTAAACAAAACAAAAGTATTAGTTTCATGCCTAGGGCTTGTGACATCCCCAGTCCTGGAATTTTGACTAGCTTTACAGTACCAACCATGTTTTTCTCCTATGGATAATGCCTAAAATACAATGAGAAAGGGGTTGTCTACACCCGCAACAGTCATTTCCCTATTGTACAAGTGAGCACATCTTTCCTAGCACGTTGATGTTGTGACTCTCTCTGGTCACTGTTTAATAACTACTTTGATTAGTTTTGTGCTCTAATATCCTATGTAGCACATTCCAGAACTGTTAAACCAGGTCAAGAGGAAAGATGTGCCCACCACAGCTTCAGTTTCATTTCTCCAAGTCATTCAACCAAAGTGTGTGATGTCTTCTGCAGCAGTAGGGTCTCACCATCTAGCTGCAACCAAGAGCAATGGCAATGGCTTGCTTTGTCTTGGGGGATTTTGAGGTCTCCCTGACCAACAACCCATTAAGAGATATCCCCCATCTGGTATTGGAGCATTTGTTTATTACCTATGGCACCTAGTAATATCACTATCCATCTAGACAAAGTATTTCCTTCCATCTTTTGTATTTTAGTAGTATTTTTAATTAGCTTGTAAAATAGTAGGTTCACGTATGGCTTTTTGAACATCCTTAGCATCCTTAGTTTTTGTTCACACCTCCCCACTTTCCCCATCCTGTCACCACAATCTCCACTTAAACCTTTCTACACACAGTCCCAACAATCCTCTGCTACTTTTGTATCACTTGTGTTGTGTCTTGCTTTCCTAAAACTTCTCACATCTCTGGGATCCCTTCTGATATTCCTGAACTGTGCAGCTACTCCAAGTTAAATATAAAAAATTAAAACTTCAAAGCTATGATCCACATATGAGCGAATGCAAGCAGTATTTGTCTTTCTGAGTCTGGGTTCTCTCTCTCAGTACCTCAGTATAGTATTTTCCAGTTACATTCATCTATCTGCAGATTTCAAAATTCCATTTTTCCTTAGTATTATTTTATGTATCTGTACAATATTTTCATTATCCAATCATCTTTTCATGGGCATTTAGGTTGGTTCCATTTCTCTGGACATTGTGAATACAGCAGCAAGAAACATGGATACACTGGTATCTCTGTAGTAGAATATATACTCTGTTGGATATAAAAGCCCTACAGTGGTACAGCTGGGTTGTTCTATTTTTATACCTAGAGAAATCTCTACACTGATTATGCTATTGGTTGCAGTATTTTATACTCTTACCAACAGTGGTCAAGGGTTCCTTTTTCCAAATTTATAACCATAATTTGTTGTCTTTTGTTTCCTCATTGATTCACATTCTGATTCATGAGAAATAGATCCTCAGCATTTTCCTGATGGCTGAAGATACTGAACACAAAGGATATTTGCCATTTGTATTTCTTCTATTGAGAGATCTCCGTTCAATTCCATAGCTTATTATTTATTAGATGGTCTGTTTTCTTGATTTGTTTTTTACTTCTGTGTATATTTTAAATACTAATAGTTTGTCAGATGTACAGTTGGCAAAGAATTTCTCCCATACTGTATGTATTTTCTCCCATTCTTCACTTGATTGACAGTTTTCTTTGTTGTATAGAAGTTTTAATTTCATGCGGTCTCACTTGTCGATTGCTGGCCTTTTTACTGAGTGACCAGAACCTATTCAGAAAATCATTGCATATGCTTCTATCTTCAAGTTTTTTCCCCTAGCACTTTAAGAGTCTTGAATTTTACATTAATATCTTTTCATAATTATTTTTTAACATTTAAATTTTTTATTTATTATTTTTATGCATATGTGTGCATTGTCTGCATGTAGGAAAGTGCACCTGTGTCGTGCAATGCCCATAGAGGTCAGAAGAGGCTATCGGATCCCCTGGGACTGGAGTTACAGACAGTTGTTAGCTGCCATGTGGGTGCTGGGAATTTGAACTGTGGTCTTCTGCAAGAACAACTAATGTTCTTAACCGTTAAGCCATTGCTCCAGCCCCTCGCATTGAGATCTTTAATCCATTTAGAATTGATTTTTGTACAAGATGAGAGGTAAGGATCACTTTCATCTTATTACATACAAATAACTGATTTCCCAGTACTGTTTGTTAAAGAAGTTGTCTTTGCTCCGAAGTGGTTTTGTTTGTTTGATTCTTGCTTTTTGACACTTTTGTTAAAAGTCAATGACTGTAGCTGTGTCGACTTATATCTGGGTCCTCTATTCTATCTGGGTTAATTTTTCTACATGCCTGTTTTTATGTTATGTTTTTTTTATTACTATAGCTTTGTAGTATAACTTGGGATCAGGTATGATAATACTTCTAACATTATTCTTAGTGCTTATGATAGGTTTTGCTACCCAGGATCTTTTGCTTTCATGTGAATGTTTTGAAATGTTTTTTTCTATTTCTGTGAAAACTAGTCCTGGAATTTTTATGGGACTTATATTGACTCTATAGGATAGTCAGTTTTACCATAGAAATTGTCTCAACCCATGAGCATGGGAAGTCTTTCCATCTTCTAGTCTCTTCCTCAATTACCTTTATAGTGCTTTAAAGTTTGTATTGTAGAATTCTTGTTTAGGTTTATTAAAAGGCGTCTTATTGGGTTTGAGGATTATTGTGAATGGGCTTATTTTCCTGATTTCTTAGTATGTTTATTATTGATATATTAGAAGCCTGTAGATTTTATGTTCATTTTGCGTTGTGACTGCTGAAAATGTTTATCAGCTCTAAGTATTTGTGATGGAGTTTTTAGGCTTTCTTATATATCGAATCATGTCATCTGTAAATAAAAATACTTTGATTTCTTCATTTTCTATTGGAATTCACTTCTTAGAATTTCTCTTGTCTTAGCGAATACTTGAAGTTTCATACTGCATCCGAGTGAAGAGACCGGAAAGCCGACAGTTGTCTTTTTCCTGATTTTAAGGGAAATGCTTCAAGTTTTCCTCCATTTTTCATGATACTGGCTGTAGGGCCATCATATATAGGCTTTATTATGTTGGGATATAGTCTCATTATTCCTTGTCTCCAGAGATTTTATCGTGAATGGCTGTTTATTTTTTGTCAAAGGTCTTTTCAGCATCTATGGAAATGATTTTGTGATTTGAACCAATTTATATAAAGTATTACTACATTTAGGGATTGTATATACTATGCTATCTCTGAATCTCCAAAATGAACCAACTTAATTATAAGGAATGATCTATTTGATATATTCTTAAAAATAGTTTATAAGTTTTTTTAATTGAGAATTTTTCATCTATTTTCATCAGGGAGATTACTCTGTGATTTCCTTTTCTTTGAGGTTTTAGTGATAGAACAACTGCACCTTCTTAAAATGACATTGGAAGCATTTTCTGCCTTTTGCAGGTTGTGGACTATTTTGAGAAACAACGGTTCACTTTTAAATCCCTGATAGAATTCTGAAGTGTTTCCACCTGACTCTAGACATTTCTCTTTGATTGGAAGATTTTTAACTACCTCCTAAATCTCATTGGTTATTAACTATTGTAAATTGGTTAAAAGTTTTATTTAATCTTGGTTTAATTTTGTTAGGTTACATGCATCTAGAAATTCACCCATTCAGTTAGATTTTTCAATTTAATAATATACAAATTTTAAGGACTATCCTTTTGATTTTCTGACTTGCATCATATCCGTTATAAAATCTCATTTTTCATCTCTAATTTTATTGATTTGGCTCTTCACTCTCACCATTTTGGTAAGTTTGGTTAATGGATTGTCTATCTTGCTTAACTTTTCAAGGAACCAACTCTTTCTTTTATTGATTCTTGATAGATTTTTGGTTTCTAATTTCTTGATTTCTGTCCAGATATTATTTTTAAAATTTTTATTTTATTTTTATTTGTGTGTGTCTATGTGTGTGCACCGGAGGGCAGTTCCCCCAGATGCCGGAAAAGGGCTCTTGACCCACTGAACTTCACTTACATGTGGTAGTGAGCCATCTGATATGGGGCCTGGGATCCAAACTCAGGTCCTCTGGAAGAACTGCACATGCTCTTAAGCACTGGGCCATCTCTCCATATACTCTAATCTTCTTTATTTGTGTCTACTGCTTTTGAGTTTGATTTGCTCTTGTTTTTCCAAGGGACTGAGATGCCCGATTTAGGAATTTATTTGAGATCTCTCTGGTATTTCAATGTAGGGACTTAGAGCTAGGTACTTTCCTCTTAGGATTACTTCTTTATATTTCATAGATCTGGTTATGTTATTTTCATTCCATTCTAGTTTATAAATTTCCTTCTTGATATTTTAGGAGCACAGTCCATATTTAGTATTTTGATATTTAATATACATGAGTTTGCGAATATTCTGTGGTGTGCTTTGCTCTTGAATCCATGTTTTATTCCATTGTGTTGGGACAGAATACAAGAAATTATTTCAATTTTCTTCTATGTTGAGACTTGCTTTGGGTCTTAGTATATGTTTTATTTTAGAGAAATGTCTATAGGCTGCTGAGAAGGATGTGTATTTTTCTGTTTTGGGGGTGAAATAGCTTGTAAATGTCTCTTAACTTTATACATGAAACAATCTTTATTTCCCAATGAGATTTGGTTTGGTGTATATTTTGTTAAATAATAGAATAGCAGCACCTTCTTATTTCTAGTTCTATTTGCCTGGAATATCTTTGTAATTCCATTGACCAAAGGTAGTTTCTGTCTTTGAAGATAGTATATGTTTCTTGGAGGTAGCAAATATTTGGTTCCTATGTTTAAATCCAACATGCTAGTCTTGTATTAGTGGTAGAGCAGTGAGCATAGCTTCTTTCCAATATGCTAGTCTGTATATTCTGAACGCGATGTTGAGACCATTAATAATCAGAGTTATTATTGAATAGTATGAATTAATTTCTGCCACGTTTTTGATTTTCAATCTCAGGTATTTTCCATATATATATATATATATGCATAATTTCCACCTATAGGCTCTTAGATACAGGTATGAGTCTCATGTTTTGAAAGAATCCCTTCTAATATTTCTGTAAAGATAGCTTAGTGTCCATACACTCCTTTCATCGGCTTTTTTCATGAAATATTTTCACTTATTCATCATTTATCATCGTTTCCTGGGTGTAGCAAACTGAGTAGCCTGTTGTAGTTTTTCAAAACTTGGTTTACAACTTTCCATATGGTTCTGGCTTTTTAAAGCTTCTTTTGAGAGATTAGCAGTTTTAAGTGATGGGCCTGCCATTACAATTATCTTGGTATTTATTTTTTAGACTTTCCAGTACGCTTTCTTTGTTCTGTATATTTGGTGTTTTAATTATAATATGACATGGGGAATTTATTTTCAGATTCTGCCTATTTTGTTTTCAATACACCGCTCGTACTTGGATGGGCCTCTCTTTGCATTGTTTTGGTAAATTTCTGCTGTGATTGTATGATATTATCTTCTACATCTTTTCAGTGGAGTTCTTCTAGGTCCATAATTCATGTATTTAGTCTTTCCAAGTTTCTTAGAGAGCTTGAGATAGTCTGTTATCCACATGACTTATTCTGTTGATGAGGGTTTCTACTGAGCTTTTTATTTGAGCTAAATTTTTCATTTCCAGCCTCATTTAAGTTTGTGTTTTCTTCAGTATCCCTATATTTTTATTGAACTCTGCTTTCATACCATGTGTTGATTTCTTTATTTTGTTCTTATACCTATCTACTTTGCTTACATTTCCTTCAGGCTTAATTCACACCCTCTTTCATTTTTTAAAAGCTTTTATTTTATTATTAATTTTACTCTCTCTCTCTCTCTCTCTCTCTCTCTCTCTCTCTCTGTATTTTCAGGATCTCCTGGAGTTGAAGTTGTGAGGTGTGAGCCTTGCAGGTGTGAGCCATCTAATATGGGTGGCTGGGTCTTCTGAAAGACCAGAAACACTGAGTTATCGCTCCAGTCTTATTTTTCATTTTTGAGCAGTTTATCATCATTCTGCTGAATTGTTAGTCTCAAATTTCATCTAATTTACTCCAATTGCAGTTATAAATTTTGAAGGAGACATGCTATCTTGGTTTTTCATGTTACTTGTGTGTTTGCATTGGTATTTGCATTTCATAAGTTAGATTGGTTTTTAATTTTCTAAATATTTTACTTATTTTTTATTTTATGTGTATGAGTGTTATGCCTGCATGTAGGTAAGTGCATCTGTGTCATGCAATGCCCTCGGAAAACCAAAGAGACTATCAGATCCCCTGGAACTGGAGTTATGAACAGCTGTTAGCTGCCACATGGGTGCTGGGAATCAAACCCGGGTCTTCTGCAAGAACAGTCAGTGTTCCTAACCACTGAGCCATCTCTCCAGTCCCCGGTTTTTAATTTTTTAAAAAATGTCTAGGCCATCCTTTTCCTTTCAGTTTGAGAAACTGCAGTGTTGTGGGGGATTGAGTTAAGGTATAATTTTCCTCTCTAAGATTGGTGCTCCGGGTACCTTAGTTGTCCTCTGCAACAGTCGTCACTATACAGGGGTATTAGATTCACTACAAAAATAGAGTCAATAATCACTATACAACAGCGTTATTTAAGTGTAATCATTTTAGGTAGTAAAGTGACATTAATAACAGTTTATATACTAATATGTTACTTATGTGGGAAAGATAAAGTAAAAGAAGAAAAACACAAGAGACTGGTGATGATAAAGCAAAAATAGAGGGGAGACTGCAGGCATAAAAATGTCAAAAGTAGCCTAGTGTGGTGGTATATATTTTTTTCATTCCAGCACTGGAGAGGCAGAGGCAGGCTGATCTCTATGAATTTGAAGGCACCCTGATCTACATAGTGAGTTCTAGACAAGGCAAGACTATGCAGTCAGACACTGGCTCAAAAAACAAAACAAAACAAAAAGGTCAAGAGTGTGAGGGAATTTTGGCTATAAATAAACTGAATACAAAGAGGTAAAACATGTTAATAGATACATGAAAACAGTTCATTCTCTTAGGAAGTTGAGGCCTAGTTCTTTCTCCTAGGAAGCTTGGGGCCAGGGAACCTGTAAACCAGGCTAGAACATGTTCTTTAGAAGTTAATGCAGGGGCTGGAGAGATGGCTCAACAGTTAAGAGCACTGGCTGCTCTAGAGGCTGCTTTAGGTTTGGTTCCCAGCACCCACATGGTGGCTAACAACCATCCATAACTCCAGTTTCAAGAAATATGATGCCCCCTTCCGAATTTTGAGTATATCGCATGGCACAGGTGCACTTTCAGACATGTAAGCAATACATTCATTAAATAAAAATAATAAAGACAATTTTTTAAAAAAGAATAGGATAAAGCAAGGGGAAAAAATAGAAGGGAGAAGAAGAAAAAAGTTGCAAAAAGAAAACAGTAAGCAATCAAGGGCAAGAATAGTGAAGGCTCAGCATGAACTCCAAAATGACTGTGAACATTAAAAACAAAGGATAGATTCAGAGAAATATAGGATATGAAAATTGCCTGAACTGGTGGTACCTTTCCTCTAAACTCTCTTGGGTTCTTCCTTACTGTGAGGAGTTCCTTTGGAATGGGCCTTTTGTTTGTTGAAGTGAAATGTTCCAGTCACCTCATGATTCCTCCTTTCAGAATATGAAATCACCTTTTCTCCAAGGACTCTAGAAACCACTTCATGAATGATATCAGAGAACAAAATCTGAGTAAAATTTGTGCTGTTTCTTTCATGAATTTTAAAACTGATTATGATTCTGATATAGAAAGAATGTTTATTATTTTTAAATCTTCACTTAGTTTTTTCATTTTTACTTATTTTACTATGATCTCATGATGTATCATAATGTATAATGGTACAGATGAAACTGCATGTATTTATTTATTCCTAGATTTCACAGGTAATGCTAGTGATATTCTGGGAAAATTCCTTATCTCTGCTTTCTTTTTTAAGTGTATGCACGTATTGCCTGCATGTAGGTAGTGATCTGTGTCCTGCAATGCCCACAGAGGACTGAAGAGGCTGTCAGATCCTCTGGAACTGGAGTTAGGGACAGCTGTGAGCTGCATGTGGGTGCTGGGATTCGAACTCAGGTCTTCTTCAAGCACAACCAGCGTTCTTAACCATTGAGCTATTTCTCCAGCCCCTATCTCTCTGTTTTCTTTATTTTTGTACAGCATCATAAGTTCAGTCAAAGAGATGTGATTATATTCAATCCCCATATTTCTCTCTATCACCCCCTTTCTTTTCTTCTGAACACCTTCTTCCCAATTCGTCCTCCAGGGGCTACACAATTAAAGAAAATGTCATCCTTTCCTAGAACAACCACTAACCGTCAGTAGCTCCCAGAAATAGATGTGCCTCATGGAATCCACTCATGTTGAATAATGAAGGGCCCAATTCATAGTCAGTGTGCTAGTGTGCACATGATTGCAGAGGTCAAGTCATAGCCGCATGGCAGGATTTCATGGCTCTTCTCCTATCCTCCAGCTATTAATTTCTTTCTACCCATTCTCTGGGATGTTCCATGGGCCTTGGGGAGGGCTCAGCCCTGTTTAAGACAGGCCCTAGTTACTAGCACTTTGACCAGATGTAAGTTTCTGAATTAACCATCTTCTGCTTCAAAAAGAACCCTCCCTTTCCAAACTGAGAGCAGCATTAGACTATAGGCATAAACAGAGATATTTAGACAGCAGTTTGACCTGCCCACTTAGAGAAAAATGGTAGAACGAATCTCTCTTGGGCCTCTGACCTCCCCAGCCACAAGCTTGTGTTAAAGTTTATAATATCAAGCATATATTCCCTCTCCTAGAATTCTAGTTTGCTTTTTGTTTGCCATAATAAAAAACTCTGACTAAAAGCAACTTAGTCGAGGAAAGGGTTAATTTGGCTTAGACTTCCAGGTCACAATTTATCATAGAGGGAAGTCATGACAGGCACTCAGGAGGAACTGAAGCAGAAACCATGGAAGAATGTTGCTTGCTCACTGTCTCCAGTTTACTCTGCTAGATTTCTTATATAGCCCAGGATGTCATGACCCACAGTGGGATGTGCCTTCCACATCAATGGTCAATCAAAATAATTCCTCAAAGACACTGCTATAAGCCAATCCTATTAAGATAATCCTTCAATTCGTTTTCTTCAGATAAATCTGAGCTGCGTCAAGTTGACAGGTGCAACTAGCTAGGGTAATTCATCTCGTGTCGATTTAACTCATAAACTTGTCATTTTAAAGCCATACCTTTCCCTTTCTGCTTGTCCCCAAGATCTCGTGTTAATATACAGTACAACTTTCAATGTTCCACAGTCTTTAAAATTTACGTTAAAATTCAATGTCTCTTTAAAAGTTCAAACTCAAATGGGGACTTCTTTAAAATTAAAAAAAAAAAAAGAAAAGTTACGTAATTTTTATTCTAAAAGCGAAAAAATCAATGCATAGAAAAATCACGTTTAAGCAAAACCAAGATCCAGCACTGTCATTCCAAGTCTTAGAGCTCAGTGTCTGACATTTGGAATCCATTAACCATCTTCTCGTCTCCAAAGGGCTAGGGAATTCCACCTCTCAGCTTTACCATCCATACCATGCACACAGCTTGTTTTATAGGCCCGGACTGGCTCCACTCCACATCTACCACTGTTGTCTGTGGTCCTGGGTTCCATGTGGGAATCTTGATTTTCTGCTATACTCTTACTGCGACATGTGTCAAAGATTCAGCATATGAAGAAGAGAGCCTTTCCATGCAAGAAACTAACTGGGAAGATGTTGTAGCACAATTGCTAGATATCGCCAAGACTACTCCCATGAGAGTATGGCTGTCTGGAAAGTGTCTGGGACTTGGACTGATATTTTTCCTGAAGGGAAATGAAGTTGATAAATGAGATTACCATAGTCTATCAAGACAGAGCCAGTGTTTACACTATGCCTGCCAGATCCAGGGAGTCATTGCATTATAAATTGACCTATATCGGGCATGAGGTAGGCCATATACATCCAAGGACCTGGTAAAGCAGTTTTTTATGACCAGCATGAAAAATAAACTTTTAACAAATTTCCTTCAATAATGGTATTGCTCTACTCCCTCCTTTTTCAGCCTGGTTGTTGTTCAGAATATTTATGATGTAGGGTAGACTACCTACTGCCAAGCAGAAAAAAAGAGTGAATGTGATTAGGACAGGTGATAAAACATGACAAGCAAAAGGGAAAATAAGAATGGGAAAGAAAATATGAGGCCAGGTAAGACAACTAGACAAGAAAAGTGATAGGATTTGTTCCATGCCAATGCCCCAGAGAAAGATTTAGAAACAAATGTGTTCTCAGTTGACATATGGGAAAAACTAAACCTGTGAAGTGTTCCCACTTATCCCTTCTCTCTGACACCAGATGAGGAATTCCCATGCTCTAGTTTTGTTGCTAAGTGAAGCAGATTCCCTCTATGCCAGTGATTGAGAGTGAGTCAAGATCAGCTAACTGTTTGGGCAACTGGAGATAACCAAAGGCTTCTTATTAACTCACTATTTGCTGGTCTTCTAAGAACAAGAAGAACATAATTGCGTTGTTAGGTGTAGGTGAGAAATATGCTCCAATACACTAAAACTCAGAATATTTTCTGTGAGTTATTGATGGATGTATGATGATAACTATTTGAGCAAAACATGTTGAATTTGAGAATTGGGAGAGCAAATTCTATTCAGTATTTGGTATCAACATTGTATTTATCCTATTACAAAGCATACTGTAGACATCTATAGGAGAGTTCTAATTCTATGTTGGGAGTAATAAAGGCAGTACTGGGGATAGAAGCAAAATAGCACCCTCCTAGCCTTCCTGCCCCAGGAATGTAGCAAACACAGGACTGTCCAAGCTGCCTTGTGGACATACTAAGATTGGCTTCATCTTAAAAAAGTTGTGGCAGGGTGGAATGTCACAACCTTCCTTCAACAGCTTTTTCTGTACCATTGAAAGCCTTGATATTACTTAGAGAAAAACTGTCAACCATAAGGAGTTACATAAGGTAATATAATATAATCTGTGCTGTGGTACCTAAATTACTCAGGTCCTGGTTTTCTAGAAGTTCTAAGCAGGCTGCTCATTTTCTCTGAACCTGTGGTTAAATTTGGCTATCTCAATATTAGATGATACCTCCAGTCCATGTTTGCCGTGATTTCATTGTTGATACGGTGACACTGTCTTAACAATGGAGGGCAACCCAACCCCAGATTTGTCCCAAATCTGTGGTTGTTGGTGATATACAGCATGATCTGGGGGAATAGAGAGAAATGTTAGTTTCTCCCAAGCCTGGGGAAGGCCACAATGCATCTGCAGTCCATGGCTTGTCGTAGGGCATTGATGAATGGCACCTGGTTGTGGGCAGAACCATTATGAGTGATTCAGACCTAGGTTCCTATACAATGTACCTAAGCAAAAACATCAAAGTGCAGTATCATACCTGAGTCTACAACTTGCAAACCAAACAGCACTGGGGTAGCTTTATGTGCTGTATGGGATGCCTATTATTGATGGGGACATGTGTCTCAGAACCAGTGCAATCAACCCCAGGTCATGTAGGTTACAGTAGAGGTCGGATAGGCTGGGCCCATGTGTCTCTACATGGCACTGGGGATACCCTAGAGACCCCTTATTTAATATTGAGTTTATCTTGTTTTAGATTTAACCCACTAAGCACTGAGTTCTAAAGCTAATTTTCATGCTTCCTACATTGTCCTGTTCCTACTAAATAAGATCTTATGCCAAGTGATGCTTCCAATGCCTAGGGTAGTGTTAGTGAGTTCAATTCCTTGTCTAGAAAGGATGATCTTAAATGAAGTCACATCTGAATCTCACAGCCCCAAGTATCTACACAGTCTTAGTGGGACACTCAAGTCCATGCTAGAGCAAGAAGTGCAAAACATAAGTTTATTATAATATTTTTTTCTGGTTAGACAAGATTTATTGAAAAATCATCTGGGTGATGAGAACAAACTGCAAATTGAACCTTGGCAGACAAGCTCCAGAGAACCAGCTTGTATCTACATTTTGTTTCTTTTTTTCTATTATTTTTTAATTTTTAGAAAAGTTTTAGAATCATTTCATTACAGCTTTAGCATACTCAATAACAGTTTCCAGAGCAAAGATACATCTCTTTCAAAAGTGGCTAAAAAATTTTAGATTCGCTGTTGAATTAATACAGTTACACAATATTGAATTCAGTATAAGCCATGTAAGACATTGTTTTTTTACAGAAAGACTTGTTGTTTTTGCTAATCACACTGAGATGTTGGTGCATGGATCTCTCATCTGTATGTATCTGATTATTAGTAGTCATAATTGGTTACACTCGGATCCTTGGCACCTGTGTATGTCATCGGGTAGATTTCAGTGGTAATGTTTATCACCTCTACTAATTAACATCAAGTAAATTTTTATGCTTCCTCCTCAAATACAATTCATTTTTAAAAATTTATTGTTTGTGTGTGTGGGTGTATCACACAGAACATCCCAAACTATCTTATTCAACTGTATACCCACTTCCCAGATGGCACCATCCCATATCCTCCCTCCCCACACTAGAACCCTTATAAATTTTTAAATGTCTTTTGAGATTGTTTTGCTTGGCTAATGTGTTTAGAATTTTTGTTTAATCTCTAAATATTTCATTACTTTTCAGCTATGTTTCTATTACTCCATTCTTAACCGCATTGTGGTTTGGAGAATATACTTTATGTATTTTCAAATATTCAAAATGAAATATGGTTTATAAAATGTCTATATAAGTAAATGTTCATATGAGCATGAGGAGAATCTTCTGCTTCTGTTAAGTAAAACATACTGTAAATATCAATGAGATCAATGTGAGTGATATGCATATACATGTACACCTATAGATGCATATGTGAGTATAAAAATATACATGAAAGATATAGGCATAAATATAGATATACAGATTTTTATCGATTATTTTATCACATGTCAAAATATGGGTCTCCAAGACTTCAAAGATAATAATGGAAATAATCTATATTCTTTCAGTGCTGCAAGTTTGTAACATTTAATTTGATGCTATTGTCAGGAGCATACATGTGTAAGACTATTAGGTCTTCCTGAACTCTTGAAATATTAGGCATATAAATATGTAAAATCCTTCTTCACTATGAGGTGGATGCCATAACTATATATCTAACCCCTCCCTAGTCCCTTCTGATATTGTGGTTATCATCTCACTTAAAATATGCTTTAATTGGCAGATCCATTAATGCTATTAATATTGATTTTTTGATGCATTATAAGGGAAATGAAATATATTTTCATCCTTTCTCTGACTTTCTTTTTGCTTTATGTGAATAAACTTTTAATTTAAATTATCTTCATTATCCTCAAAGAATTCATTTGAACCTTACTTGTGACCAGATTTCTTAGCAATAATTTCCCAAATGTTCCCCCTTAATTATTTAGTGTAGATGTATAATCGGTTGATTGCAGGTTAACATCATGGTTCTGTGGGCCTTGTTTTGTCTTTGTTTGGGGGACATGGCTTCACTATGCAACCCAAGCTAGACTTGACCTCACCATCTTCCTATCTCAGTTTTCCTCGTGCTGGGTATACAGGTTTGCCCAGGCGTGGCATGCTTAACTCTCGTGGAATTGTATTTCAACATTTTACATACATCTGCTTACGTGGCTCCAGATTAGAATCTAGGCTAAATTTTTTTCTTCCTCAAGAGAGGAAATCTGCATTCTTCATGTGACATCTAGATATTCTCTATGATTTGGTGGATCATTTTGATATTTTGAGTATGATATATTGATTATATATATACCTTCATATTCTTTTATCTTCTGGGATTGTTATAGCTATCATTAGTTTTTTGTATTCCTAGTGATTATGACCTCAAGTACTTTGTTCTTTCCTGCTGGCTCTTTCAACATCTCTTTCTAGTATTTCAGATTGCATAGATTACTTGGCTTATGGTTAGCCCTCTGTTCTTGAGTATATAATATTGTAGTTTCTTTCTTTTTTTTCCCTTTTCTTTGCCATTTTGCATTTCATTTGAAGGAGGAGATATTAGCTGGCATTCAAATTGTCTCACTCTTTCCCAAGTCCTGTCTGGTCTACTGAGGGATCTACAGGATTCTTCACTTATGTGTCAGTGTTTTTATATTTCTACAATTTCCTTCTGGTTCTTAGACTAACTCTCTGCGCTCCCCTCACCCAATCATCCTTCCATGTTGCCTACTTTTCTCCATTAGAACATTAACATTTAGAGAATGTTTTTTTTGTTTATTTTCTATCTCATGTTCTTTTGTGTGTGTATATATCTAACTTGTAGAAAATGTTCTGCAAGGACTTCACTATGATTATTTGCTTCCCCATACTGCCAGAGATTGGAAAGCATCTGCCGTGGATCTTTATCAGTGAGACTTCAAGAATTTTTTGACTTAAAATCTGCAGCTAT
This sequence comes from Nannospalax galili, assembly GCF_000622305.1. NCBI lineage: Eukaryota > Metazoa > Chordata > Mammalia > Rodentia > Spalacidae > Nannospalax > Nannospalax galili. The sequence continues at coordinate 3,578,682 of NW_008358101.1, forward strand.
TCTGGACAATTTCTCACTTTCCTACAAAGATAGTCTTTGCTTCTTGACATTCATCAAATTTTCCTCATTTCTGCCACTTTATACCTCTGCAGTTTTGCTCCAAATACTCCATTTCTCTATAATTTGGCCTGAATTCAACTATCTTGTCAAACTCTCGGTGTCAGTTTGTTCTATAATGTGAATTTTCTGGTTGGTTTTAAAATTCATGTTTTAGAAAACTCAGCTTCTTTCATTATCTTAATATTGAAAAATAATGAATTCCAAACTGTGAAATTAGATACTTTTTAATATGAATGATAGGAAAAATTATGTCACTATGCTCAGTACAATCAGGAGAGTTTTATATAATAAAAATACTAAAATGTCATTCTTATTCACTAACTTAAAAATGACTTTGTCATATATAACATGCTCAGAAGTGTTAATTCTATACACATTATATTAGTGAAAGAATGGCAAATCTCTCCCTGTATTTTATGGCAATTTCATTTTATAATTTTTTATCTTTGCCATTTTTGTTTTTATTTTTTTATTATTTGTTTATTTATTTCAATAGGGGACTCTTGCTTTCAACCGAAGCAGAAATTCAAGTGTTAACCTGCAGCTCAGGTAGAATAGCCAATTTCCCCTCGATGCTTCGTGTCGCTTCTTAACCCCCCTCTCTTGAGTTCCTTTGTACCCTTTACCCCCATGACCCCCATGACTCCTCCCTTCTCAGTTGGATACTCCCATTTTCCCCATTTCCTCTTGATAACATCTGTTTCCTACTATCCCCCTCTCTTGGTCTCTTTTTAACCTTTTACCTATGTGCTTTCTTCGCATTTTCCTGGCTCCTCCTGATATATCAAGATATATACTCACACACAGGGGACTGGTGCTAAGATCCACAAATGAGGGATAACATATGTTGATTGCTTTTCTGGGTCTGTGTTACTTCAGTTAGTATAATTATATCTAGTTCCATCCATTTACCTGCAAATTTCATAATTTCATCTTTTACTACCACTGCATAGAAATCCATTGTGTAAATGCACCACATTTTCATTTTCCATTCATTCCTTAGTTGGGGGCATTTAGTATGTTTCCATCTCTTAGCTATTGTGAAAAAAGCAGCAACAAACATGAATGTACAGGCATTTCTACAGTAGGATGAGTTTCTTGGGTATATGACAAGTTGTATAACTGGAACGTGTGGTAAATTCATTTTCAGTTTATTTTTTAATTATTGAATTTTTGTGTATTTCTTGCATAAAATCATCTTTATAACCTCCTTTCCCTTCCCCTTTGGCACCATCCCATGGCCCCACCACTGCAGTTCATACATTCTGTCCTTTGAATTAAGCCGTAATATGTAAAGTTAGTGTCCCAAGATGTTCCTAAGTGCAAATTCATACACAAGGGTTTAGGCAGCTTATCTAGAGTCTCTCCTTTTAAGAAGATAAGCTCTTTCTCATTCATCAGTAATCAGCTGTCAATAACTCTTCAACTAAGATTAGGGCTTGGTGTTCATTTCCACAGCTCTGTGTTGGATTTTTGTCTAAGTTTGCATGGGTCTTGTGCATGGTGACACCATTGCTGTAGGTTTGTATGAGAAGGGTCTCAGGCACCTGTATGACTATTTACATATGGTCATGCACCTCCTCCCTGGCTCTTACAATCTTTCAGCCCCCTCTTCCGCAATGGTCCCTGAGCCCTGGGTGGGTGGACCTCAATGTAGGAGTCCTCTTCAAGGACCCACACTCTGTCAATTGTTATTCTCTGATTTTTGGGCATTTGTGGTCTTTTGTATTCCTGGCCCTCTATTGCATGAGGGAGCTTCATTAATGAGAATTGAAAGATGCATTAGTGTTCTCTTCATTCCTTGTTCTATGTTCCATGAGTCTTAGGTGTAGAGGTTTCATCCTAGATGTACCACTTAAGCATGTGCAATTCACAGAGACTCTTTGTGTGTGACCAGTGGTGTAACTCCATAATAATCTTTGTTGAAAAAAAAAAGCTACTTTGATGGGTGGTGACTGGAATATTGCCTGTAAATTTAAGGATCCATATTTTGCACATAGTAAGAAATTCCATTGGCCTGGGGATATGAGAGCCTTGGGGTTATACCCAAAGGACTCATCCTATTGCAGAGATACTTGTACAACAATGTTTGTTGCTGCTCTTTTCACAATAGCTAAGAAATGGAAGTAACCTAAGTACCCCACAACTGCAGTGATTAATGAAAATATAGTACATTTATACAATGGGGCTCTACTCAGCAGTGAAGCGATGAAATAATGAAATTTGCAGGTAAATGGAAGGATCTAGAAATTGTTACACTAAGTAAAGTAACACAGACTCTGAAAAACAAAAGATATATGTTCCCCTTCATTTGTGGATTCTAGCATCAAATCCTAGTAAGTGAGTGCATATCCTGATATAACTGCAGGAACCAGGAAAATGGAAGAAAACTAGGAGGTAAAGGGAAAGAAGGAAACTGAGAGAAAAAATAGTAGGAGACAGGTGTTACTAAGGGAGAAATGTTTAAAAAGTGGGTAGTTAAAGGGGAGGGGGAGAAAGAGGGTTATACAAAGGTCTATGATAAAGGGGAAGAAAGAGCTCAAAAAAGGTGGGAAAGTAGCATACAAAAATTATCAAGAGAGAAATAGGGAAAATGGGAACACTTTAAATGGGGAGGGCAGACAGGAGAAACCTTCCTTTGAGTAGTTGGTCAGGGTAGTCCAAGAGACTCCCAAAATTACACAGACTATTGCCACAGTCCTTGATTGACTCCCAGAACTTTATGGTAAGACCCTATTTCTGAATACAGGGCATACTTTGGACTCAGGATTTGGAGCAATGGAGGTAGAACTGACCTGGAAGCCACCTTCCCCGAAGACTAAGTCTCATGGCTAGAGCACTATGCAAGTTGGTAAGGGAGATAACCAATGATCCAATCCTGGCTTCAAGGCCTAAAACCCACATCAGTGACCAGCACAGCAAATGCTGTTGGTGCAGTAATGGCACTTTTATCTTGGGGGTACTCAACAGCTACCTAATTGGATTTAATGCCCACTCAATGGGAGGAAACTCATGTCTACTACTGTAAACCTAGCCAAATACACATTTTCAATTTTTTTTTAGTTCTCCATTCTCCTTTACACAGTAGCTGCATGAGTTTGCATTCCCCCAGAACTGAATATGCATTCCCCTTTCTCCACATCCTCACCAGCATTTACTATCTTTTACACTCTTGATCTTATCCAGTATGACTGGGATAAGATTAAATCTTAAAGTAGTTTTGATCTGCAATTCACTAATTACTAAGGATGTTGAGCACTTTTAAAGGTATTTCTTAGTTTTCTTATTTCTTCATTTGGGAACTCTCTGTTCAGTTTCTTAGTCCATCTTTTTATTAGGTCATTTATTTTCTTATTTCTTATTTCTTTTTTTTTGAGCTCTTTGTATATTCTGGATACAAATCTTTTGTCAGATGTTTTCTCCCATTCAATGAGCTTCCTCTTCGGTTCCTTGGCTGTTTCTTTGTTGTACAGAATCTTTTTAATTTAATGTGGTCTCACTTATTCAACTATGTCTACTGATGCAGTAATGGCACTTTTATCTAGGGGATAATAAACAGCTATCCAATTGGGATTAAAGACCACTCAATGGGAGGGAACTCATGGGCAGCACTGTAAATATAGCCAAATACACATGACTGGAGATGTCATAGATCCTAGAGAAAACTCCATCTCTGTCATATGTCCAGACAAATGAAATTTCTATCTGTATGCTAAATATAAATTCTTATATTTTAAGACAAGTATACCATACACCACTCATCTTCCATTTGCAACAGATGGGGGTTATTACAGAGTTCAACAACTGGTCACATACAGAGAATATATGTCTGAGAAATGCCCAGCCGTAACTGACATGTCTACTGTGGAATTTTACACATATGTCTCCTGGAACATAGCAGAACAAGGGTTAGTGAGAATACTAATACATCTCTCAACTCTCATCATTAAGCTTCATCATAAAACAGAATGTGATGCACACAGAAGGCCACAACTAGTTAAGTTTTAGTGAATAAGAGACTGCAGAGTGTGTGTCCCTGGATAGAACTCCTATATTTATCTTCAAAGAACTATCGACAACTGATTGCTGCAGGGTGAGGGAAAGTGGATCTTCTTTAAGGGAGGGAAGACTTTAGATAGGCTGAATAGAGGCCATTGGATGAATTGCACTGAAGGATATCTCGATACAAGTGCTTAACTTGATAGGGCTTAATATATATCACAGACTACACGAAATCCACTGGAAGGGTTCTGGGGAGGTGCAAATGTGAGAGGGAGTCTAAACTTGATTAAGGCATATTATATGAAATGCACAAAAACTCAATAAAAATATTTCTAAAAAGATAATTGGAAATGATGATTTCTTACTCAAGTTAGTCTATCAGACAATTACAGGAAAATGAAACAATCCCATTAATAAACTATTCCTAATTATTTCCACTAATTCTATTGAAATTTGGTAGTATAATTTATAATTACACAAGAGAACTAGCAAAGAAAAAAAAGCAAAGCATCCAAAGAAACAAGGTAAAACATAAAATTGTTTTTACATTAACTGGAAAACACCTACACTATTGAATAATTATACATTAATCAGCCCCTTGCTTCTGTACTATCTTTTTCAAATGATATAAATGATGTACTTTGCAAATTCCTCAGTGCAGAGCTGGTAAAATTTCATACTCAGTATTTTTGAGTTTTAATTGGTAGCAGGAATGACCTCCTATTCCTTTTTGCACTTTTACAAAGTTATATAATAATTCTGTCCTCTTAAATGAAAGAAAGTTCTTCCAAGATTTATCTACTCAAGACCTGCTATTGTTCTTTCCAGGCTACCATGACCTTCTTGGCTCATCATTTATTTAATAAAATGAACTCTCTTTCATGGTGCTGCTAAGTCTTTGTGTTTAGAAAAGCAGTGACCTTTTCTCTCAAAATAACTGTTTTTACAAGTCTAAACTTAAAACTGAAATTGGTTGAGATACTTTGCATCTTTTCTTAACTGTTAGAGAGTGAAGAGCATCAACAGCTAGATCTATGCATAGCTTGACAACTTGTAATAAAAGCCCAAGATATACTCGCAGTATAGGTTGTATTATATTAAATGGCATTCACTGTCAAAGGTCAGCGCCCATAAATGTATAGTTCATGCCCCAGCAATATTTACATTCTATAATACACTAGTACTTTGTGCTATGCAGAATTCTCATATAGCCAATTGTCCTATAGAATTACTTCAGAGTGTTTGTTTCTTTATAAGTGAGAGAAACTCTCTTAAGGTTTTTATAATAATTCTTATCTTGTACATAATAATTTTTAGCAGTGCTTCAAGTGGTGAAAATGCCAATAGTTTAAAATGTCCTTTGCATCCATGTCAGGTGATAAATACTCATTCTAGTTACTAGTTGCAAAAAAGGAAGTAACAGTGAAATAGGCAGCTGCCAATCATAGACATTATGGTCTACAATTTTGATTATAGTCCATTTTTATTAATGAGTATAGAAAGGCTGTCCTGATAACTGCAAAGTGAATTGCTAGTAGCCTTTCAAAATATTTACAAGTCAAGCAATATTATTTACCCATATCAAGCACAGTCTAAAATGTTAAAAAGTAAATTCTAGAAACTAATGGTTCATTAATTTTAAATTGTGTGCTATGATACGATATAAATCACATATCATGCTTCTGCTTGGGTTTGTCATTCATGTTTTGTCCTGTACACTCAAGTTGCACACAGTACACATGTGCTAGTTGCTGAGTAGTCATCTTCTTTATAAGATGACACTGCAGTGCTTGATTTTAGTGTATGGGGTACACATGTTGTAGACTAGTACTTTGTCACAATGCTTCCATAATTCACCTGACTTTATCCAACTGCATAGGCACTGTGTTATCACATGAAGAAGAGAAAACACAATACTATAAGACACATTGAGAGGTATACCTGTTTCACCTAGCTTTTATTACAGTGTATTGTTTTTGTTGTTCCGTTTCATTGGTGTACATGATTATCAATCTATACCCATGCTTAATTTAGAAATTAAACTTTATCAGCACATAGAAAACAGCACAGAGTATATGGGATTCGGTCTTATCCAGAGCTCCAAGTATCTACTGAGGATCATGGAATGCATCTCTTCTGAATAAGATGGACTCCATTCAAATTTGTCAAATTAAAAGATGAGAAATATCAGGACATTTAATATTGTTAATTTATTCTTAGAAGGCTTCAGATCATGTTGTTCTCAGTAAAGATTGATAAATGTTTTCTTACAAATCCCTAAGTGACCCAAATTTGGGGGAAAGTGAGTGTGTCAAAAACACAAATACAAAATTTGCACACACAAAATGGGAAAGTAAACATCAATTTACTTTCTTAATAATATAACAAAGAGGTCTGGCAAGATGACTCAATGGGTAATGGCACTTCCTGCCAAGCCTGATGATCTCAGTTCCCAGAACTCACATGATGAAGAGAAACAACTTCAACAAGTTGTTCCCTGAGCTCCACACTTGCACTGTGGCATGCACATATAGCATTCCTTAAGATAAATAAATAAAATGATGTGTGTGTGTGTGTATGTGTGTGTGTAACAAAGAAAGAACACTCATTGCTATGGTAATAGCTACAACTGGGAACATATAATAAGGCCCTGTTCCAAGCAGAAATGTTTCAAAGCCATACTGTGTCACTGGTGATATCATTAGCCATATTTTACATGATGAGTACAATGTTCAGATTACTTACTGTAGCCTTCCTGTTGTTTGGAATGTGATAAATGAAGAGCAGGACTTTTGCTTGAGAACCTGAACCTCTCGCTCTTTGTCTAACTTATTTCTACTCAGTGTGAAGATCTGTGCTGAAGAATTCATTTCCAGTACTTCACAGGACTTTCTGGACTAAAGGCAGCATGGATGTCATTTTCTCAGTTAACTAAAGTTCCAAAGGTTACACAAATTATGCCGGATACAATCCACTAGTGAATAGTTCACTAACTAAATTAATCTAGTTTTTTCTTCTTTGACAGTGTTCTGACACTCTGTTGCAACTGCCTTTGTAAAACTTGTACTCTATACTCAAAGAAAGCTCTGTCTTAATCCTTTCAGGTTTTCTGATAGGATGCTCTCCATATTCAAGTTATATGCTGGTCTAATACTATCTTGTTTTCTTTTTTCATTATTTATTGAAAAAAAAAAGAGTCCTGGAATTTACACCTAAATGCTTATTTTTGTGAATCATTGTAGACTACTTCAATGTTATTCTTCTCAGCAAGATAACTGAAAGTTGTGGTGACATACATTAATATCTATAATTTTGATTATTATTCTGCAATACTAATGCTGTTATGCTACTATTTGAATAAGACATAAAATTTTAAAAAGTCATATAACTGTTGAATGAGTCTATATGTTCAAAAAAGATAATGAAAATATTCATATACTTTTGAAACCAAAAGTATATTTTATCCTCTAATACAGTTTCTGGAATAGATGTTAGCAATTAAAATAATGGATAAAATTCAGGAATTTATGGTGACGGAGTGATACAAGCTCAAGATGGGCTTGTCATTTGAAACTGGGTACTCTGGGATGATATTGATTATAGTTTCCAGAGCAGGAACACTTTGTGCATCATTTATAATTGCCAGTGTACATTTTTATTACCTGTGTGTCAAATCAATGGAAAGTTTCATCAGGCAAAGAAGTTGTTGATGGGAGCGTATGTTACAGTTGCATGAAAGTCTATTGCAGATTATAGAAAAGAGAGCTTCTGGGTGTGAGCATGAGTCAAGTCATAAAGCAGAAGAATGTGTTAACTATAGTATTACAAGGTGGAATCTATACTCCATATCTACTTCATGTAGGTATTGATTATTTGAAAGATACTCTTTCTAACAGTTCTGGGATCCTGCTTGACTTCTCATTGCTTTAAAACTCGCTTTGTCTCAGCAGGAAGAATACCTTCTAAGGAAATCACTGAGAGTGAAGCTGAATACTGAAACTTCCATAGCCTCACTGGCTTCCAGGTACTTGCTGTCTGATACACTCTGTGGATTAGGGAACTAAGAATGCCAGGTTTTTTAAAATTATTTATTTATTTAATTTTATGTGTATGAGTGTGTTGTCTGCATGGATCTAAGTACATCCATTTAGAGCAATGCCCATGGAAGTCAGATGATGGCATCAGATCCCCTGGAACTGGAGTTACAGATGCTTGTTAGCTGCCATGTGGGTGCTAGGGACAGAACCTGGGTCCTCTGCAAGAGCAGCTCTTCTCTGCCATCTTCCCAGCCCCAAGAATGCTAATTTTAAAGCCAGATGTGGTGGCACACAACTTTAATCCCAGTACTCGAGAGGTAGACGCAGGCAGATCTCTGTGGGATCGAGGCCAGCCTGAACTATATAGTGAGTACAGGGAGACCATATTTAAAAAATTAAAACAGAAGAACCAGAATACTAGTTTTAGGTGCTGACTAGTTCCTTATAATATCCTTAACAAATGTGAATGGGTGTTTCCAGATCAAATACACACTCAGAGAAAAACTTAGAATCTTTAGTGGCTCTACAACTATGGTTTTCTTCATGTGGATACTAAAAAATGCAAAATGCTAGACCCTTCCTTCAAAATCTGAAAACTGGAATTGAGAGCTCACAACATATGTTTTTTAGAATTTTAACATACATTCAGAAACATACATAATGTTTATGTTAACAAGTTTGACAATCGCAGTTTCAAAAGACTGAAAGCTGTGGTTTGAATGAAGAAATAATCAACCAGAGAAAGACATAGGGATTCAGTTGGTAGAATACTTGCCTTGAGTGTATAAAGTCCTGGGTTCAATCCCCATACCTTATAAAGTGGGTGTGCTAGAACAAACCATTAATCCTAATATTTGGGCAGTGAAGTTCAAGGCCATCACCAACTATAGGAAAGGTATGAGTTAGAGGCAAGACTAAGATACATGATACTATATTTCAAATCAAGAGAAGATGGAAAAATCAAAAATCAAACAAAAGGTAATGAAGAAACGAAGTAGAAAGAAAAAAAATACAAGAGATCAAACACAAATTCTGAAAAAAAAAAACTAATTCAGGAAATACCTTTTACAATGTTTTATTATTTTATTTTCATTTATCTTTAGTTTCTGGTATTTTTGAGACAGTCTCCTTGTAGCCCCAGGAACTTGCCTGGAACTTGCTATGTAGATCAGGCTGGCCTCAATCTCACAGCGATCTGCCTGCCTCTGCCTCCTGAGTGCTGCTGAGATTAAAAGCATGCACCACCATATCCGGCATTATTTTTATTTTTTAACTATGTGCATCCGTGTGTGTCTGTGTGTAGGTCCAGTGCCTGCAGATGCCAGAAGTTTGTTGGATTCCCTGGAGTTGAAATTACTAGTGGTTGTGAGTTGCCCATGTGGGTCGTAGGAATGAAACTCTGGTCTTCTGCAAGAATAGTATGCACTCTTAATCACTGACCCATCCCTCCAGCCTCTAATTCAGGAAGCCTCTACCTACCAAAACTATTTCATATTTGATTATCTATGCATTTATCTGCATTTGTTTGTCTATGCATTTATGTGCTAGGATTGAACCCAATGTCTTGTGTATGCTAGGCAAGCACCCTTCCTCAGCCCAAAATCTTAATGCTTAAAAGCGATAATTTCATGCTGAAAAATTCTTTGATAATGTGATTAGTCAAACAAAGAAAATCATTGAAAGCTGTGCTTTTCTATTCCACTATCAGCCTCTTCAAAACCATGCCTGCCTCAGGTCTTTCCCTGAGCACATTGTGCTCATCTCTCCAAACAGACTCAGTTGCTGGTCCTTAGGAAAGGACATGTGCTACTTCTCTTAATTATGGGATCTAACTCAGAGAACCCCCAGGTTTCCCGGTAGCCTCCTACTCAACCTACAGGTCAGATCATTCACTCAAAGAAACTGCCCTAATATCACTCAAAACTTAATTTTCCTATATTTCTCTCTCTCTCTCTCTCTCTCTCTCTCTCTCTCTCTCTCTCTCTCTCTCACACACACACACACACGCACACACACACATAACCCATCATTCACTCAAAGAAACTGCCCTAATATCACTCAAAACTTAATTTTCCTATATCTCTCTCTCTCTCTCTCTCTTTCTCTCTCTCTCTCTCTCTCTCCCCCCCTCATCTGCAGGCTTTTGTTTCCTCTTAACCTCTATTACTTGTGAATATACATTCACTTTTTATATTCATTGCTAGTTTGTCCAACGCAGACCCATAACACTGTAATCTCAGTGAAGGCATAAAATCGGTTTGCTTTGTTCTTCACTATATTCCCCAGGGCACACAAGCCCAAGAAAGCATTGGACACTCATCACCAGACTCCTGACGAGATGATGGGCCACTAAAGATCTTCCTTTTAAGTATATGCTCCATGCTTATGTACTTGATATTCTTTACCACAAAATGAGTTTTTCAAATAATTTTTAAGACTTTGTTCTTGTGAAGAAAATGCGGCACACCACCAAAGCTATTATTTGAGTAAAAAGCAAGAAAGATTGCAGAATTTTGGATCCTTAGAGCTTTTATGCCTCCCTTTGGGCAATACTCTTTTTAGATGTTGACAGCACAAAATTGGTTCAGCGCTGTCTTATTTCTGCAGATTATTTCTATGGATAAATCAGCAGGCTGCATAATTTTTTCCTTTAGCTAGTACTGTGGGACAAGTATTCCAATTACTCCAGGGGTTTTTGTCATTAAGTGAGGTAATTCAAGAAATCACTCACAATATCCACTTTTAAAATCTCAAAGTATCTTATATTTAAACCCAAAATGATTTACTTGTTACTTTCCTTTATTCTATTTTTATTAGCCTTTTATTTCTTGGAACTGAGGCATAGGTACCTCCAAGGTAGGGTACAGTCATAGTGTTGTCATTGTCTCCATGAAAGTGTAATGAAGTAGATAACCTCTGAGAAAGTTGACCTTGTCCTGTCTTTCAAGAAGGTTAAGCAAAATACATGTCACATGTTTTGACACAGTATTTTTCAACCATAGAACTGTTAATCACATTTAAAATTTTTTTCTTATTAATTTTTGGGTATTTCATTTTATAGAAGATGAAACAGACTTAGGACTTAGTGTGATCGTTAGTTTTGATTATTAACTTGACACAGGCTTGAATCACCCAGGAAAACATCTCAATGAGCAATTGTCTAGATCAGAGCTGGCCATTGGCATGTCTGTGGGAGCAAATTATGTTAATTGATGTAGGAAGACCTAGACCACTGGAGGTGCGCAGTTTTCTAGGGGATCCTGGAAGTGAGTAGAGAGGAAAAGCTGAGCACTAACAGGCATGTGTTTCCTTCATCCTCTCCCTGCTCTTGACTGAGGATGTGACCAGCTACACCAAGTTCCAGCCTTGACCTCCTGAAGTGGTGAACTGTAACCCAGAATTCTGAGCAAAAATAAACCATTTATCCCCTAAGTTGCTTTTGTTCATGGTATTTTTTTCTCAGCATTGGAAGCAAAACTAGGACATTTAGCATGGTTAACATACTCAGTATATGCATTTCACTCATTAATTTTCCACTTAAATAAAAATGCTGAAAGTACATAAGTAAATAAAACATACATGATCCAAGTATGGTGCTATGCAACCATAGTTCCACCCCTTGCGAGAATAATGGAGGTTGCAGCCTGGGCAACATAGCAAGAGCCTGTCCAGTGAAATGAAGCAAACCAAAACACAAAAAAAAACAGTCTGATTTTTTGGAGAAAGTCTGTAAGTATAATAATGCACAGGTAATTTTGTAGGAAATATTTAGAAGTGCTGAGGATTGTGATATGAAGTATAAATCATATACGATATCAGTCAGACAGTGATAAAATAATAATACTATATTTTGCCTTCAGGAGAGGCATTCAGGCAGAAATTTAGATACAAAGAATACTTAGTTTGGCATGGGACTCACACTTGTGAGACACACTTGAGAGGTCCTGGCAGGAAGGTCAAGAGTTCAAATTCATATTCTGCCACATAACAAATTCAGGCTAGCCTGGGATGCATGTGACCTTTTCTCAAAGGGGGGTGGGGAGAAATTTAGAGGTAGGAGGAGATAAAAAGTGAGAGAGATGGAGAAATAGAACATAGTAAATTGTAAAATATTAATTTCAAGAATATTCCTTAGTTTTCTATCAGCATAACAAAATACCAGAGATAATTAACTGATAAAGAGAAAATATTTGCCAGGGAATGAGCACAAGTCTTTATTTCCAGGACTCGAAGGGTAGAAGCAGGCAGATTTCTATGTGATCTAGGCCACCTTGGTTTGCATAATGAGTTCCACCTGGGTCTACAGGGAGCAGGAGACACTGTCTCTAAAAAAGAAGAGACAGGGACAGAGACAGAGACAGAGAGACAGAGACAGACAGACAGGGAGAGAGAGAAAGAGAGAGAGAATCACTGGCTCACTGCCTGTGAGCAAAGAGAGAAGCATAGGGTTAGTGTCTCATGATCTCCTTATTTTTCACAGCTACCAGGGGACTTAGAGACCTCCCACTGAGCCACACCTCCATGGGTCCAAGCCTTTACACTTGGCATTTGTGGAACCTCCAACATCCAAACTATAGCACTGACTGAATGACGTGTAACTAGGCATATTTAGCAAAGCACATGATGATAGCTATTGGTAGATTGTAGAAATATGCTTATTAAGGTTGGAGCCTCTGGATGCAGAGATGGTTCAGAGGTTAAGATCACATGCTGCTTATACAGAGGGCTGGGTTCTGTTTCCACCACACACATGGTGGTTAACACCAATCTGTAACTCCAGTCCCAGGGGATCCGATGACCTCTTCTGGCCTTCTTGGTCTTTGCATGCATATGGTGCACCTATATATATGTTGGCCAGACACTCATACACCTAAAATTCTTTAAAAGGTTGGATCCTCAAAGATAGGACAAATGGTTTTAATGTTCTAAGCTTGATAAAGATTACTGGAGAGAGATTTTTGAGCTACAGAATTATGGCTGTTGTGTTTGTGACAGAGTATCTTGTGTTACAGAGGCTGAGCTGGCCTCAGACACACAGTGCTTAGGCCTGTCTCACAAGTGCTAGGCCGAATTATACATATGACTGTTATGCCTATTTGCCCCTTACATAATCACTATTCTGAAATATAGATGACATTAAATTCATTAAATTTACATTTTGAAAAATTATAAATCAGTGATATTTTAAAAATTTTTATTGAACTTTTGTAATTTCATATAACAGTTCTTAATCAAATTTAGATTCCCCCTCCCTCATCCATTCCCCCCTCCATCCCCTCACCAGACCTCATGTATTCCAACACACATGTTGGAATCTAGTCCTCTTTAGTCAAGCATTTGTACCCAGATATCCTTCAGTGTAATTTCATTCACTGGAATCTAGTCAGCCATGTAGAGAAAGTATTTAAGGCGTACTCTCCCTCACCCAGTCTCCAATAGTTCTTAGTCTAGGGCCAGCTGGCCACTAATTTCTCTCCTGCCCTCTGGGCCCTAGTTTATTTGAGATGACATGGATTCTGTGCCAGATGACACCATTACCATAAGGTCACATGTGCAAGCTTCCAGTAGCCTGAAAGCCTCTGCTTCCCTGTGTTTGTGAACCTGCCCTGGATCTTACAATCTTTCTGCCCCCCTTCCTCAAAGGTCCCTGAGGTGTGGGTGGGAAAGGTACAATATAGGAGTCCTATTCAAAGATACACACTCTGTAGTCTCTTGTTACTTCAAACTTGACAACGTGTAACCTGTGTGCATCATACTCTGTTGTATGAGGGAGCTTTACTGGTGAGAGTTGAAAGATTTAATTTTCTTTCTACCCCTATGTTCCATAAACCTTAGATGTAGAGGTTCAACTGTAGATCTGTCGCCTAGTACTTGGCATCTCTCAGACATGGCTTCTCTGTATCTTATCAGTTGTGGAACTCTGCAGTAGCCTCCATTTGTTGCAAAAAGAAGCTTTGTTGATAAGTGGTGTACACTTGTCTGTAAATATAAGGATCCATGCTTAGCATATAGTAAGATATTTCATTTGTCTAGAGGTATGGACGAGATAGAGTTTTCTCTAGGATCTGCTGACTTTGAACTCACAGAGAGCCACCTGCCTCTGCTTCTTGGGGGCTGGAATTTGTAACAGGTTGCAAATCAGGAGTCACCACATGGGAAATTTAAAAAGCAAGGTAAAAATTTCATTACGGCTGGGCTGCCCCTGGGCTCTGGGTGAGTCCTCAGAGAGCAGCCCTGACCAGAATTTAAACACAGTTTTTATAGGCAAATATGAAGTGATCTTGGGTTATTTTCAAAGTAACCAATCCCAAGCTGTCAACCCAGCCAACAAAAGCAAGCAAGCAAGGCACAGAAGTGGAGGGTGCAATTAGCTGTTAGCTGTTTACCCTAGATTAGAACATTCTGGGTTTTATGGTTAGCTAGTTCTGTGGTTTTACGATTAGCTAGTTCCTGGAATTCACAGGGTATATCTGGTGCAACGAGATAAAACAAGTCAAAAGTTCACTTACAAGCCAGTTTCTACAGAAGACAAGATTTTTTTTTAACAAAATGGAGTTTCTCTGATTAGCACTCTGGTTCTGGCCTGTTACAGGATTAAAAGTGTAATATTTTTAATATGCCTAATTGTACAACCATGACTAATTATTCTAATTATATGCATATTATAAAATTTGCATCATCTTGAGAAGAAATTTGGTATTTCTCATCATCATCTTCCTCCATCTCCTGGTAACTAATCATTTTCAGTACAACTTATGATATTTTTATGTTTAAATATGTAATATCCTTCTCTCCCCTAACATATACACCACATGGTAAGAATCATGAGAACAAAGAAAAATTTTAGACATCTAACAGCCCTAAGTAAATATTTGTTTATATAAAGAAAATATTTCTTAAAATTTGAAGTTAAATTGTATTCAAAATAAAAATGGTAGGGGATGGAGGGGTGGCTCAGCAGTCAGAAGCACTGACTGTTCTTGCAGAGGACCTCGGTTCGATTCCCAGCACCCATAAGGCAGCTATGAACCATCCTTAACTCCAGGTCCAGGGAATCTGAAACTCTCTTTTGATCCCTGTGGCATTTTACAACAAGGGTGCATTCACATACATGCAGGCAATACACACATACACATAAAATAAAAATAATACATAAAATATTTTAAAAATAATAAAAAATAAAATAAATAAATAAATAATAAATAAATAAATAAATAAATAAATAAATAAATAAATGGTAGTAGCCCTGTTTGCATCTCAGAAATCTATGGAGTATTTTTAAAGTCTATTAAAGATTTTTTAAGCCACATTTCTAAGGAGAATACTATATTCTACAATTTAAATGTCCATGTAAGTTTTCTCTCCCACTGGATGAACCCCTTTTGATTTGGTTGTAACATCCATCAGACTTATAATAAAAAATAGTTTTCTTTACGTTTTTCCATAAAATATCCATGGTACTTTTTATGGCATAAATCTAACCCATGAATGAATGTAAATTTCACAATTAAACACATCAACTTCTAGATGTGCTCATTATTTCTTATGTATGATAAAATTTAAATATGAAATTTTTCTCTTGAGTAAAATTTTGAAGATAAAATATTTTACCCCCAAGGTTCCTTGTATAACCCTCCCCCAACCTCCCATTTAAGTAGCCCCATTTTTTTCATTTCTCCCTTAGTAACTCCTGTCTTCTACTGTTTTTCTCTCTCAGGTTCTTTCTTTCCCTTTGCCACCCTGGTCCCTTCAAATTATTCTCATTCCTGCAGTTACATCTGGATATATACTCACACATAAGGATTTGGTGCTAGGATGCACATATGAGAGAGAACTTATGTGGTTTCTTTTTCTGAGTCTGTGTTACTTCACTTAGTATAACTAATTCCATCCATTTACCTGCAAATTTCATGATTTTGCCCTTCTTTACCACTGCGTAATACTCCATTGTGTAATGTACCATGTTTTCATTATGACACTTAGGTTTCTTCCATCTCTTAGCTATTATGAAAAGAGCAGCAGCAAACATGCTACAGCCTTTGATTGCCTTCCGGAACTTAAAGGTAAGACCCTACTGCTGAAAACAAAACATATATTACATACAGGATTTGGAGCAATAGAGCCACTTCCCTTAAAGGCTAGTTCTCATAGCTTTGGGGAGGGCCATAGGTGCCAAAGGAAAACATCAGTGCATGGTCCAACGCCAACTTCAAGACCAAATAACATCAATGACCGGTACAGCATATGACATTGGTGCAGTAGTGGTCCTTTTATCTTGGGGGCAATCAACAGCTACCTAATGTACTAAAAACCCACTCAATGGGGAGGAAACTTCAGTGTGGTCACGTATATGTAACCAAATACACATGGCTAGAGTGGTCATAGATCTTAGAGAAAATCCCAAGACTGTCATCCCTAGACTAATGTAATTTCTTACTATATGCAAGTTATGGAACCTCATATTTACAGAGAAATATCCTAGTCACTATGAATCAAACAAGCTTATTTTTCACCACGTGGAGACTATTCCTAAGTAGCATAACTGGTCATGTATAGACATTGTCTACGAAGTGTCCAGGCATAAGTGACAATGCAACCTCTACAGCAAAGGCTCATGGAACATAGAACAGGGGTAAAGAGAACACTAATGAATCTCTTAATTCTCATTAATGAAGCTCCTTAATGCAACAGAGGGTCAGGAACACAATAGGTCACAAATGGCCAAAGGATAGAGATTAAGAGTCTGCAGAACACTGGTTCTTGGACAGAATTCCTATATTAAACTTTACACACCCAGGGATCAGGGACCATTTTGGAAGAGGGGGCAGAAACATTGTAAGAGCCAGGGAGAAGATGCACAACCATATGGAAACAGAGTCCTACAAGCTCCTGTGAAACTGCTCATCTGATTCTATTGCAATGGTGTCAGCACACACAAGTTCCATGCAAACTCAGGCAGAGAAAAACCCAGCATAGAACTGGAAAAATGAACAGCAGACCCCAATCTTATCCGAAGAAACATGGGCAACTGATTGTTGCTAGGAGAAGAAGAACTGACCTTCCTAAAACAAGGGACTCTAGAAAGGCTGACTAGACCTCAGTGGATGGACTTGCACTGGGAAACATCTAGGGACACTGACAACACAGTGGGCCTTAACACAAATGACAGAGCATACGGGTTTCAGTGGGGGGGGCAGTATGAAAGGGTGTTGGTGGGGATGAGGGTATGAAAATGATTAAGATTGTTTGAGATGGTGTGTATGAAATACATAAAAATTCAATAAAAATAATTTTTTAAAAAGGTAAATAAATAAAAATGAATAAACATTAAAATAGTTTGTTCATTTTAATTTATTCTTTTAGATTATTCTGCATGAAACAATGAATTGAAAAATAAATATTCGCTTGAACAAAGTAAATAAAAACGGGCCACATCCACTTTTGTCTCATAATGTGGCATTCTAGGGTACAGCCTGCAGAGTACTGTACATACTGTAAAGCCAATGTGGTTCTCAATACAGCATCAGATTATCTAATACATAAAATCTTCTGATTGTTCTTGCTGATAACAAAATATATGACTATCATATGAATACATTGTTAATTTCATCATAGTTGTGGGAAGCTCACAATTATACAGAAACATTTTGAGATATTTGGGTTAATGTAGAGGATCGCATATATAATGATCTGGATATATCACAAGCCAGCTGAATGGAGGACCTACTATCATGGAAGCCTTACTGGAATGCAGACTCAATATTAGCAGGTAGGAGTTTTTATGATGAAAGTGGTTAGTTAGACTTTTTTAAATGTGGGTGTTCATTTTAAACAGTGTATTAAAAATATTATCAACACTAAAAAATTATTTTAAAATATTTTTATGTGTAGGAGTGTACTGCCTGCTTCTACGTAAGTGCATCCATGTTGTACAGTGACGCTGAGGTCAGAAGAGGGTGTCAGATCTCCTGGACCTGAAGTTATGGACTCTTGTTAGCCACCATGTGGGTACTGGGAATCCCTGGGTCCTCTGTGAGAACATCCAGTGCTCTTAACCACTGGGCCATATCTCTAGCCGATCCAGCACTAAATTTTCTAATGCTCAGTATTATAAGCTATACAATTATTGACTAATTTAGATGCAATCTAGTCTGCTGTTGTTTTACAGAGAATGTTTGCTGTTAATTTTTAATTTGGCAGTATAGCAGATCATTTATGTAGTATATGAAGGTGGAGAGGGTTACCTAAGGTAGACTAGTACCACTCTGGGAGAAACCTCAAAGGTTTTTGAATAAAAAGCAAGGGGATAATTAAAAGGAGAAAACACTTTATACTGCATACATAATTCCTTCTCTTAGAATAGAGGCAATGCTATCTTTAGCTGCAGTTTTGCTTCCTAAGCCCCAAGGAAAACATCTTTGGACTTGTGTAGGTATTGAACCTTATCATCGGCATGCAAAAGACTTAGCCTTTGGCAAACAGGGAGGAGTGAAAATTAAATCTTCAAAATAGCTTCAATTATAGCAGCAGGATTAGTAAGTAGTGTTTCTCTCTGAGTCCTCACATGGATTTAAGATCTATTGCTTTTCCCCCCATAAAGTTTTAAAGTGTCTCTTTTCTGAAGAGAAGAGCATTATCCTTAATTAAAACTCCAAAGAGAGCTTTAGAGGTCTTGTAGTTCAGATTGTGTTGTTTGAGTCTTTCCGTTTAAGAATTTAAGCTCATCCTGCCATGTTTCTGATTTTGTTTCAAGATTGTTTATTTGAGGGGCATAGGAATCAGTTTAGTTCCAAGTACTTGGGTGGATTTTCATATGGTTTATAATGACACCTCTGTACCCAGACTCATGAAGAGTCAGATTTCCCTACATCAATAATGAGAACACAACAGGTTCACTGAAAATTCACAGAGATGTTTTTCAAATATGTATTCATTAAATAAAGAGTTTATAAATTACATTCCTTGATCTATAGGCACTTATTTTCTTGAAATATTTTCAAAGGAAGAATCATAATGTTCAGTGGATCAAAACCATATTTTGCTGTGGAAGCCAGTGTAGGCAGCCTGTACAGCCAGACGGGCATGCCGAAGCTGTGGCACTTGCTTCTAGTTCTGCACCACTCATTGCCCTTAAGCAACCACCAATTATCTCACTAAACTTGAACTTTTCATTTTAAGAAAAAAGTTTCAATTTGACCTCTCTAGAGGTCCTGTAATTCTGCCATATTGAGCTTCATTTTCTTTACTAGAATACGCTAGTTATTAAAGGCTTGGTCAAAGGAATGAAAAAAGATGTGCCTCTGAATCTCAGACCTTATCTTATCACTACATTATTTCCTACCTTGGAACCTTATTGCCTTGCCTTTATAATTTAGAAACAGAATACTTTCTGTATCAGAGAGTAAAGACTGCTTGAAAAACACAGTATGTCAAAAAAAATTGAGCAAAGCTATATATGTAGGTATGAAACAAATAATTTCATGGAGTCAATATCTCCCAGTGTCTTTTGTCACTGACATGTCAAGTGAAATCACAGCTTGAGGGCATAATCTAGACAGAACCAAATTTTAGATATTTACTGCTTTACATCAACAAGTAGCAAATGATGTGCTTCTGTGTGCATGTGTGTGTATGTATATGTTTGTGTGTGTGTGTGTGTGTGTGTGTACACGCACACAGAGCTCGAGTGCATGCAGATTTCATTTTTATATTTTGCATATCAAGCTCAGATTTCAGAGCAGGAAGTCAGTAGGACATTACCAGTGCTGAAAAAGGATGATGAGCATAAACACCTTCACCAAGGATGTTAAAGCTTTCCGTACATTGCTACACTGTGGTGTTTATTCTCACTGACCAACCAAAGAAGCCATATGCCTGGCTTTGACTTCTCTTATCTATGCTTTTCATTTCTATGATATAATTTTAAAGATGGCATATAAAATTGTACATGTATTTATCAAGTATAGCGTGATACTTTGAAACAATTCTATATTATGAAGTTGACACTTTGAGCTAATTGGCACGTGTTTCTTCAAAGCCATTACCATTTGTAGTGAGAACGTGTAACATCAGGTCTCTCAGCAGTTTTCAAAAATACATCATTAACTATTGTCACCATAATGTTCAATAGATCTCTTGAATTTGTTCCTCTTAACTAGAACTTTGTGGTCTTTAAGCAACATTTTCCCAAAGCTGTTTCTATCACTCCAGCCTACTTCTGTACAAACTGCATGAAGGTAACTGCAAAATAGGAGAAATATTCTACAAATTATACATCTGATATCTGATCATGAATTAATATAAGAAACATATTTCAAACTCAAAAGAACTCAGTAACAAGAAAACAAACAATCCTATTAAAATGGGCAATAATCTGAATAGAAAAAAATGTTTAGAATAAGACAGACAATAGCTTACAGGTCTATGCAAAATTGCTCAAGCAAGAAAATGAAGATAAAACCCCAGTGATATATAATAATCTCATTCCTGTTAGAATTGGAAGACTGAAAAATAACACGTGTTAGGAAGAGACTCTTTGTAGAGTGCTGAAAGTAACGAAAACTACAGTAGTCATTAACAAAAACAGAATCGAAGTTCCTAAAAATAATTAAAATTAGAATTCTCAATTTAGAAATGCTAGACTTGGTGGCACACACCTTTAATCCCAGCACTCCGGAGGCAGAGGCAGGAGGATTACTGTGAGTTAGAGGCCAATTAGTCTACATAATGAGTTCCAAACCAGCCAGGGATAATGGGGGCACTGTGATTAGGGAAGGAAGGAGAAAGAAAGCAGAACAGGAGAAAAAAGAGTGGAGATGAATGAATCTCAGGGGACTAGGAAACCTAGAGGGAAAAGTGATGCCCTAGAAATGGACATAGTGTCTGAACATTAATGCATAATTATACCTGAGAGCTGCTTGGCAGGGAATAGCGCGCCAGATAGAAGAGACCTCCCTTAGAGCAAATAACATGCCATACATACTCATCAAAGAAACTTCTTTTTGGAGCAGATGGAGGCTACTACAGAGTTACACATCTGGTCAGGCACAGAGAACATACACTTGGGAGACGCCCAGAACTAGGTGACACATCTGCAGTCAAATCTATACAACCAAGGCTTAAGGAACATCAGAGTGGGATACATACAGAAGGCCTTAATTAAACAAGGGCCCAAAGGAGGGTAAAAATAGGTGGTGGGCCAACAGTAGATTGAGAATTATTTGAGACTGGTTACTGCTGGGTGAGGGAGAGTATGACTTACATATGACCACTGGATGAGCTGACTCGATCCCAGTGGACATATTTACACTGACAGACATTTGGTGACAAAAACCAGAATGAATAGAACCCAGCATGTATGGCAGAGTGAGTATATAGGGTTCGGTGGGGGGGTGGATATGAAGAGGCATGGATGGGAAAAGGGTCTGGATTTGAGTGGGAAATGTATGAAATTTAAAAAGCTCAATAAAAATTAAAAAAATAAAATTTGAAAAAGATAAAAAAAATATAAGGAAATCAGCAAGTAAAACATGTGTAGTACACATTCAGTGCAGCACTACTGGAAATAACCAAAATGACACTGAATTCACCTGAGTCCATCAGTGGTAATTGGTCATCTGAATCTTTATAGAAAATGTGGTGTGTGAAACTCTCAGGTGCCTTTTATTGTCTCATGTGTATATATTTTACCACGTCTAAATGTTCCTTTCTCACATCCCTGTCAAAATAGTTCCTTAATTCTTGTTGTATTCAGTCTAAATTCTGCCTGAAAATCTGATTTTAGCTACATGAAATATCACATTATTTATTAGGTGTTGGTTTGTATAAAAGTAGTGGGAGCCTTAAAAGGGGTGCCAGTTGCTGACTTTTTCTCCCCTCTCTGACTGACCTTTAATTTCCTTCAATGACAGCTATTCTTGAAGTGAAGATTCAAGGAAATAAACTCAGCCAATCAATTTGCCAGGCCATTTTCCCTACTTCTGTTTAGTCAATTTGTGTTTTGCTACAAAATTCTATTTCCATCTCTAAAACAGACAATCCTAATCTGGATATTGGTCATGGAATTTGGAATTGAAATATAATTGTAAATTCAATATGGTTTTTCTATTCTTTGAAAAGTGGTTTCATTATTTGGTCCAAGCTGACTTTCAAATACCGACCCTCCTTTCTCGCCTCTGGGGACTAAAATGCTGAGATTAGAGATTTTCTGAACTACCATATCCTATAAGTATGATTTTAATGCAGTAGCTGTCTTTATGGAATCATTAAAGAAAATGAATGAGCTATGCACACAACTTGTTTTAGTCCTCTGTAACTCAATTACAAATCTGGAATGCATCATAGGCCTTTGGGGAGAATCCACATCTTTTATTTTGCAAAATTAACATAGTATAAAAGTGATTTGCAAACACTTGTCTAAATATCAGTGAATTAGTGCAGTGTTCAACCTTCATCAGAGAAGCTTCTTTTCGGAGCCAATGGTGATTAACGCAGATACTCACTGAGAATAAATGTCTACAGAGTGGTCAGCTAAACTGGACATCTGTTGCACACATACACACACACACACACACACACACACACACACACACTACCAGAGTTGTGGAGGGAGGAGAGATTGAAAGATTATAAGTGCCAGCAGTTGGGAAAGACTGCTGTGAAACAATGTTTTCTGAACATGACAGGATGGTTGCACACATGAACTCACAGCAGTAGTGGTAATCTCGACAAGACTCGCATAAAATCAAGCTAGTCAGAAGTCCAGCATAGATGGGAGAGAGCCTCACAAAGTCCCAACCTCAACAAACCAGCTTCTGTTAGTTGTTGACTGCTGGGAGGTGGGGGGCAGAGGGTCAGTTTTCGTCATGGTCATGGACATGGTCCCTGGCAGGTTAGGTTTCCCATGCTCTATTAGATGGCCATTGTGCTAGAAAGCTTTAGTTGTCAACTTGACATACCTGGGTGCAGAGGTCCTCAACTGGGGAACGTCCTCTATTGAACTTCCTGTGGCCTTGTCTGTGAGGCATTTTCTTGCTTGTTGAGTGATGTGAGAGGGTCCAGCCTACAGTGGGTGGTGCCATCACTGGGCAGGTGGTCCTGTATTGTATTAGAAAGCAGGCTGAACATGAGCCAGGAGACCAAGTCAGTTAGCAGCATTACTCCATGGCCTGTGCTTCAGCTCAGGTTCCTGTACTGAGTTCTCACCTTAGGGTCCCTCGGTGATGAACTGTAACGCAGGAGATGTAAGCCAGATAAACCTTCCCCCCAAGTTGGTATAGGTCAGAGAGTTTTGTCACAGCAATTGAAAGCAAACTAGAACAAGGCACTCATTGACATACTGGTAGCAGTAAGTGCACTCAGTGGGTTAAAAGAGAGGGCATGCAGTTGGGAGGAAGAAGTGGTGGGGTATCTGGATGGAGCTGTGGGGTGGATGGGGAACTGGAGATGACCAAAATATATAGACATTCTCAGTGTATGAAATTTTCAAAAAAAAGTAGGGTCTTAATCACTCAAAAGGAAAGTATAACCAAAGATTAATGGGGTTAATATAATTTTTTAAGAGCCCATATGTATAGCTAAAGGCTACATAACAAGAAACAATGCCAGACAGGAGATACCTTCCTTTGAGTTATAGGCCAAGAATATATATTTTAAAACTTTAGGGCATGATAGAGAAAATGTTCCCATGTTAAACTAAATGTTATTACTTAAATTCAAATTTAGCTTTAGTCTACAAACTTTTGTGGTTTTTTTATGTTTTTCAGTCTACTATGTAGACATGGCTGGCCTAGAACTCACAGAAATGCCCCTGCGTCTGCCTCACTACTGCTGAGATTAAAGGCATTCACCACGAGGCCCAACTAAAGCCCAAGAATATCAACGCTGATAAAAATAATTTTGAGGGGGTGGCAGAGAAATGCCTCAACAGTTAAGAGCACTGGCTGCTCTTCCACAGTCTGTGGGTTCAGTTCCCAGCACCCACCTGGTGGCTAACAACTGCCCTTAACTCCAGTTCCAGAGGATCCCTCACTCTCTTCTGACCTCCGCAGGCATTGAAGGAGATGGGTGCATTTAAACACATGCAGGCAAAACACTCACACACATAAAAATTAATCAATACAAAAATCTGTATTATATATTCTGCTACTTATTGCATTCCAAACTCAAATCAATTGAAAAGTAAAAACTTAGAAATACATTTGTGGGGCTGGGGAGATTGCTCAGTGGCTGTTCTCGCAGAGGATCTTGGTTTGATTCCCAGCACCCACATGGCAGCTAACAGCCACGGGTAACTCCAGTTCCAGTGGAATCCAACATCCTCTTCTGACCTCTGCCAGCGTTGAACGGCATGCGTGCACTTTCATACTTGCAGGCAATATAGTCATACAAATAAAAATAATAAATTAAAACAGATTTATTTGTTTTAATGCTATCTTTCTTTGAAAAATTTATAAAAATAACTTACCAAATAACATCTAGCTCTTTGAGCTCCCCCCTTAAGCACTGCTGATGTTCTCATAACTTAATTTCTAGTATTTTATTTGGAAAAGTACTCTTTTCTCCCACTGATACTCTTTGTAAAGTCACAAAGGGTTTGAAAAATTTATTTTTAACACACTAGCCACACTTAAAGTTGTAGGTCGATGAAAGACTGCAGAAATATTCACTGAAAATCTGAACCAAGAAACGAAAGCTAAGAAAGCTATTTTTCTTCATATCGTACAAATTTATTCTAGAGATCAATACAGTGCTGAACTCTTCTGACCTCCTCATCTTTTTTTTACCTTGAGAGTAGAGGAAGAGAAGGAATGGGAAGTGTATCCTCTCATATGCTCAGAATGTCTTCCTCTAACACAGTTTTTAATTACTTTGATAACACAGGTACAGGACCTAAGGAAATAAATATTGGAAGACAGTAATATACAGGAAGCCAACTCCTAGAAACACAAAGTAAACACATGGTCAAGGAATGAAGATGAATTTCCATTTTACTTATACTTTCTTCTGCCTCATTTTATGGAGAAATTAATCCTAAAATCAATGATGAAATTATGGATATAAAAATAAATTTCCTTACCATTTATCTGTTATCGTCAAACATAAGCTTTATTTGCCCTTTGTATTTAGGAAATTATTAGTTTAAGCAAATCCCTCACTAAAGCAACTTAAAGCAGAAATTTATTTTTGCTCATGGTTTAGGGGTAACAGTCTTTGATGATGGCAAACGCATGGTGACTCTGGCAGGGGGCTCATATGGCAGTTACTGGCTCATATCTTATTGGTTCAAGAAGCAGAGAATAGGGAATAACTTTGTACTGAGTCCAGGACAATCTTTAATGGAGATTACTTCATCAGGTTAGACCTTTATTTTAGTTAATTCTCTCAGGAAATACCCTCAGAGGATGTCCAAACACTTACTTCACTAATACTCTAGGCATTTGTGGGGGAGGGAAGGGGAAGAGAGAGAGAGAGAGAGAGAGAGAGAGAGAGAGAGAGGGAGGGAATGAAGGGCAGAAGTGTCAGATATCCTGATCTATTATTCTCTCCCTTATTACTTCGATAAAGGTTCTCTCACTGAACCTGGAGCTAAGGTGATGCTCAGTGAGCCTAGTCATCTTCCAGTTGCTATCCCCCCTAAGAGTGGGGTTACAGATGTGCAGGAAAATGTCAGGAATTTTACCTAAGTGCTTGGGATTTGAACTCAGGTCCCTATGTTTGTACAGCCATCTCCTGAGCTCCTGTAGGAATTTCTTGATCCAATTAAATTATCAATCAAGATTAGATATCAAGAATTAACTCTGGCTCTCTTTGTCAACCCAATACCTAAACCATATAATTTAAAACTTAAAATTCTGCCCTTGTGGGCCATACTGTCTGTAATGTAAATACTGAACATCCTCTTTCCTTTTCAAGTAAGTATAGGACATTTTTTTAACAAGTTACCATGGCTATGTATGCTTCTTTTTTATGATGTCATGTATTATGAAGGTGCCATTAGATATAGAGGCTAAGCATGTAGGGTTTAACGATTTGAATTTTTCCATAGATTTTTCTTTTTCTTTTTTGTCTCTGTAGTTATTCATCTAGTGAGGTTTTTGATGTGATAAACTCATTTAGTTCCTACTTTACCTGTTTCCATAGTTTCTTCATTTTTAAATAATCTTAAACTTCACAAAAGTAACAAACTAGGTAGACATATAAAGTCAATTATAGAATTCAAGCAGATATTTTCAGCTCAACAAAGTTCTTTATACATAGTGAATTATCTGTCCAACATTATAAGTACTAAGCAGTCCTGATAGCTGATAAATTTCTATGTATAATTTTCTATTAAAGTTCCATTATTTTTATGTAGGTATCTATGGGAGAACAAAGTATTCTGCTATGGTTTTACTTGGAAAGTAGACTCCTCCTAACTTCGCACTTGATATAAGTTGACTAACCATTTTATAATGAAGGAAGTAATTTCTACCTAATTGAAATCATTCCAAGTACATCTGTTCTTGAACAAATCTTACCAGACAGGCCCCTTCCCACACAGAAGAGTGAAGCAGAAAATCAAAACTGTTGCCACTAAGCAGGAACTTGAACAGTCACTGAAGCAATCAAGAGAGATGAAAATCTGAAGAAATTTTCACCTATACATTATGGGTCAAATCTATGTTATTTAACCAAAAACCCTAAAAATATGTTACTAAAATAGATAATATTTTTATTTATCAATACTAAATTCCATAGACCTATCAAAACAACCAAAATATTTCTATTTTTTCATTTTTTTTATTTTTTAATAATTTATTTAATAATCACATACTTAGAAGAAGAATTTCATTAAAACAGCATTGACATATTCAATAATAATTTCCAGAGCTAGATGCATCTCTTTCAAAATTGGCTGTAAATTTTTAGGTTTACAGT
>NW_008358101.1:3605877-3612410 GCF_000622305.1 Nannospalax galili
ATGCATCTCTAATCTCCATATATCTGATTATTACTAGTCACAGTAGGTTACTTTCTGAGATCCTTGGCACCTGATCATGGCTATAAAGTCATCAGATAGATTTCAATGGTAATGTTTTTCAAATCTACTAATTATGAAGGAGCAAATTTTTATTCTTTGAAGAATTATTATTTTTTTAATCATTATACTTTTTTAAATTTTTTAATAACTACATGATTAGAAGAAGCATTTCACTACAGGTTTAACATATTCAGTAACACACTCCAGAGCAAGAGTACATCTCTTCCACAAGTGGGTGCAAGTTTCTAGGTTCACAGTTGAATTAATAAACTTATACATTATTGAACTCAGTATAAGCCCTATAAGACATTAAATTGAATGAGTTTTTAACCTTTCAAAAAGATCTCCATTTCATTTTAGAATATATTTTCCCTTGCAGAAAGACTCATTGTTTTTGCTTCTAACACTGAGATGTTGGTGCGTACATCTCTAATATGTATGTATCTGATTATTACTTGTCATAATCGGTTACACTTGGATCCTTGGCACTTGTGTATGTCTATAAAGTCATCAGGTAGATGTCAATGGTAAAGTTTATCAACTCTACTAATTAACATGACGTAAACTTCCATGCTTCCTTCTCAAATATAATACATTCTTAAAAATTTGTTGATTTTTTTTTGTGTGTATATCACACAGAACATCCCAAACCATCTTATTCAACTATACACCCATTTCCCAGATGGCACCCTCCCATAACCCCCCCATTAGAGCCCTTATATTCTGATATCCCTGCTACTGTCTGCTGTGTTGTCGGCACCCCCGAGTAATTCCCCACTACTTGCCCTTCTGGTGAATCTAGTCAGCCTATCTAGAAGTCTTTGTTTTAGGAGTGTCAGCTGTTCCTCATCTAGCAGCAATCAGTTGTCAATATTCCTTTAGATAAGATAGGGGTCTGTTGTTCATTTTCCCATTTCTATGCTGGATTACTATCTGGGAGTCCCTTTGGCCACCCTGGCTAACAACTCAAAAGAAGGTATCTCCTATCTGGCATTGCTGCTTGTTATGTAGCCTTTAGCTATGCATATGTACTCTTAAATTATACTGGCCCCTTTAATCTTTGGTTATACTTTCTTTTTGGGTATTTAAGGCCACACAATTGGCCCAGAAAAACCAATTTATTTTTACTCTTAAGTTCTTTTGAGGATCTGTTCCTCATGGGTCACATGGGCTTGGGAGGAGCCCCTGGCTCATTTCTTTTACCAGTTCTGCCTATTTGAAGATAAGTCAAAGGTCCTGCTCAACCATGGTTGGTTTTGCTCGGAAGCATGGAGGAAATGATTCCTCTGTGGTGAACCTCCTCTTTTTAGACTGGACACTGATTCACATCCATCTGGTGGGGTCTCCTCGGCCTCCTTGATCAAGAGGACAGATGACCAGCCACCATTACAGGACATTTTGAGAGATGCTCATAGTCCCCTAGAACTAGTCCACCTAGAAGGTCAAGGAGCAAATCTGTCCTTTATGTCCTTCTGACCAAATTATTAGAGGCCTCAAAGTATGTCTGTTAAACATCCAAGAAGGTTAGTTCTACCAGTCTAGTACTTTTAATTAATGTGTGTCATGTAAATAAATCATGGGCAAAGACCATTTGTTCTCAGATAAACCTTACCTGGACATATATTTCTTGATCTCCTATGTATAATTTGTAAGTTGTAGGAGTAATTTGGTTCCCTCTGGTTTTCAAAACTAGCTAGGCATTATTTATCTCTCACATTGTCTCATCCCTCCATCATGGTTCTCCCACTTAAGGTGCCCCCATTTCCCCCCTTTCTCCCTTAATAATAACCTTCTCCTACAGTCCTACTTCTCTTGAGCTCCTTCTTTCCCTTTATCCCCTAGGTTCCTTGTATACCCTTCCTTCCCCTGTCCATTAAACTAACCCAATTTTTATCCATATCTCCCGTATTAATGCATGTTTCTTCTTGTTCTTCTCTTTCAGGTACTTTCTTTTCCTTTACCTCCCTGGTTCCTTTCCATCATTCTAATTCCTGCAGTTATGTCTGGATACATACTCACTTATAAGGATTTGGTGCTAGGATCCACACATGAGGGAGAACATATGTCATTTGTTTTTCCAAGTCTGTGCTATTTTACTTAGTATAACAGTTTCTAGTTCCATCCATTCACCCACAAATTTCATGATTCCATCCTTCTTTACTGCTGAGTAGAACTCCATTGTGTAAGTGTGTCACATTTTCATCATGCCCTCATCAGTTGAGGGACACCTAGGTTGCTTCCATCTCTCAGCCATTGTGAAAAGAGCAGCAACAAACATGGTTGTACAAATATCTCTGCAATAGGATGAGTTCTTTAGGTATATGCCAAGGAATGGATAACCTGGATCATATGGTAGGCAGCAGTGGATGAGTGTTCCCCTTTCCCCACATCCTCTCCAAAATTTGGTATCATTTGTTCTCTTGATCTTAGCCAGTCTGACTGGGGTAAGATCAAATATTAAAGTGGTTTTAATTTGCATTTCTCTATTAGTGATGTTGAACATCTTTTAAGATGCTTCATAGCCATCTTTACTTCTTTTGAGAACTCTCTGTTCTGCTCCTTAGCCTATCCTTTAACTGGGTTACTTCTTATCTTGATTCTCTATTTTTTGAGTTAGTTATAAATTCTGTTTATTAAACCTCTGTCAGATGTGTCACTGGTGAAGATTTTCTCCCATTCTGTGGGTTTTCTGTTCACTTCCCTGGTTGCCTCCTTTGATATATAGAAGCTTTTTAGTTTAATGAGATCCCATTTGTTAATTCTTGCCTTTAATTATGTTGAGGTATGTTCCCTCCTGTCCAATTCTCTCTAGTACTTTGATCATAAATGTATGTTGAATATTGTTAAAAGCCTTCTCTTCAATTTCATTAATTTCTGCCCTGATTTTTGTTGTTTCGTCTTGTCTGCTGGGTTTGGGTTTCATTTGCTGTTGCTTTTCAAGTGTCTTGAGTTGCAATATTAAGTCATTTATTGTGTTCTTGGGCTGGAGGGATAGTACAGCCATTAAAGGCTAAAGCTAACAACCAAACGGTTAAAGGTTCGATTCCCAAAATATTTCCTTTTCAATGTTTAATTTCGTTGAGTTTTTGTGAATTTCTACATAGATCTTAATCAAATTTAGATCTCCTCCTCATTCCGTACCCCATCAGAGCACCCCTTCCTCACACACACACACTCAATTTTAAGTATTCGGTCATATATGTTAAGTCCTATCTGGTCAAGCATTTGTACCCAGATGTCCCTCAGTGAAAGTTCATTAGTCTAGTCAAGTCCATCTCCCTTAAAGGAAATCTACTCTCCCTTACCCCTCACCCACCAGTGGCTGAGGGTTCATTGCAGAAGAAGGGAAAAAAGATTTAAGAGCCAGGGTTGGTCCACAAACATAAGGAACCAGAGGCTTTCAGGCCTCTGGGAACTTGCTCATATGAACTTGCGACAATGGCAGCAGCATGCACAAGATCCATGCTGACCAGTCAAAATATTTCTTTATATCATCAGTATTTCTGGAAAGAATATATTGTGTCTAAAATCACAAATGTTAGTTCAATCTTGCTAGCATTCTGACCAGAATAAATAGCAATCTATTCTTATGTAAAATTTATGGAATAAATAAAATTACCTTTGCAAAAAATTATCAGAAAAACTCCTTGAAAAATGATAACTTATTAAATCATGTACTTTTAAAATAATTAAATAGAAACATACTTTTATGTAGAAGAACCCATCTCTATCTCTTTGTTTCTGTCTCTGTCTCTCTAACACTTTAAGTAACTGAATTCTTTTTCATACTGACTTGGCAGGAGAGTGAGAGCGGGAGTGAGAAAGAGAGAGACTTGGAGAACGAAAAAGATAAATACTAATGTCGTATAAAAGGGGTTCTTCCACATGACTAAATAAACTCCCAAAGCTATCACTCAACATATTATTACACTAGTAAACAGAGTTCAACGTACAAATTTTCAATGGACAAATACTACTAAGAATGTAGCAGAGAATTTTATATTGTGTAGAAAAACTGACTGTGATTTTTATCGTCCTCAGATATAAGCCACAGGTTTTAATTATCTCATGAACAATTATTTTCCATTAAAGTATAGTCTTCATGCTTTCTGATTCAGAATTTTATAGAAATATTTTTTGAAAATATATTCTGTACAATATGTGCACATTTAATTGGCTTAAATACCAGACATGAATTCTCAGCATTTTAAAAAGCATACCCATGATTCATACGTGTTCCAACTCTGGCATACCAGTGGCTCTAATAGTTGATGTTGTCTTTGCCTACTGATTGACCTCTGTTTAATCACTGTTGAGTGTAACTCTCATAGAATGGCAGGGCATTGCTGTGCTCACAGTTTAGCTGATCTTTCTCTTATTACCTTCATTTTAGGGCTTTCTCTTAAAAATCTATGCATATCTGGAGCTTTTAAAATCACATTCTCTGAGCAAATTCTGAAGATCAGAATCCAAGTTTCTTGCTCTTAGAGTCTGGGCATCAATAGCTGTAAAAAGCTGCCAAAGGAGGAGATTAAATAATAAGTAACTCTAAGGTCTCATTACTCATCTTTTCACAATTACAAAGGATAAAGACATCTATAAATAAAGACATCTATAAATGAAAATACATCTGGGAGATCTTCAAAATAAAATGAAAAAGCTACATAAAACCACAGAGCACATAAAAAAATTAGCAAATACGGATTCACAAAAACACATAGGAAGCCTGTTATATGTGTGTCACTCCACCTACTCAATCTAGCAAAGTGTGGTTTGAAGAAAGAGCCTTCCATTTGTGCAATTTACCCAGAGAGAATCTAAATACTAGCAGTACACCAGTGTACCACTGATTGTAGACACCTCAACTTACACTGCTGGGGCATCCAGTATTCTTCATTAACATTCACTATAGATGATGGAGCTGCTTGATAATCATGCTGCAGTGGACGTCTGCCTAGGGAGAGAGCCACAAATAATAGCCACCCAAGAGTTGGCTGGCTTTACACTCTAAATCTCAGAGGTGCAGCTGTCTCATGGCCACAGATGTGATGTATGATCTGTGTGAGACACAGATGCGTCTCATCTCAGATGTGATCCTTCCTTCCCACACAGCCCATCCAGTAGTGCTGAAAGATATCCCTCAAGCTCTACCTTACATTTCTATGGTAAAAGAGACAGATTGATGCTGCTTAGGACACATGTCTCTTGTCACTACCAAAGACTTTTTGTGCCCATTATTGGGCCCCAATGGCTTTTACCAAGACAGATTTTAGATGACAGAGCTGTATGATGCCACTGCTGTGTCACCATCTTCCTCATGGCCTGCCACTGCTACTTCCTCCCCTCAGAAATGCAGTCACCTCATTGCCAAGAGCCAGGCCCTCCCTGAAAGTAACCCTGAAGGGGATATATTTTCACACCAAACTTTGTCTGGTTATAGAGGTCAAAGAATATTTAACCTTCCAAATATTTGGATATCAAGACAAAACTATAAATAGCACAAAATAAGGAAACATGACACTGCCAAAAGAGCACAATTTTCTGGTAATGGACCCCCCCAATGAAATGGAAATCAATAAATTGTTTGATCATGAATTGATATCAATTCTTTAAAGAAAGTCATGGGATGCAGAAAACTCATCAAAGCAGGAAAATGGCTCATGGATAACTAGAGAAGCTGAAAAATATAAATAGAAATCATTTTTAAAAAGCAGAAATTAGTTGAAGAATATTTAAAGGTCAGGCAAAGAGCTTCAGTGCCAGACTTAAGAAGGAAGGATCTGCAAACTCTAACAGCTACTTTGATATTATCCAGTCAAAGAAGAAACAAGAAAGAATGTGGAAAGTAACTGAGATTTGCAGGATGTAAGAAAACAACTCAGCATATTTAGTGAAGGAGCTGAGAAAGAGAAAGGGCCATAGGCAGAGGAAGCAGGAACTCCTTAAAAGTTTCCAAATCTAAGTTTAGAATGACTGTATTAATAAAACAGTATCCAATATATGATGCATATGAGACTCACTTTAGAATTTAAAGATGCACAGAATGAAAGAAAAGAATAACCACATCTTAATTTAAATGATAAAAAAGAAGTGGAGGCTGGAGAGATGAATCAGTGGCAAGAGACATACAGACATACATTTAATAAAATTTAAGAGAAGTTCTTAAAATAAGAAAGAGTAAATAGGTATGATGCAATCATACAAGTTCACCTCTAAAGTATCTTTAGGGAACAAAATCAGTACACAAATAGTAAAGGGTTAAGACAAATGAAAGATATGAAATCACACACGTGTCTAACCAACATCAAAATTCCAAAATTCATTAAGAAAAAATCTACATGCTTCCAAGAGAAGCCAACAATGGTCGAGCAGGACCTTTGACTTATCTTCACATAGATGGAACTGGTAAAAGAAAGGAGCCAGGGGCTCCTCCCAAGCCCATGGGACCCCTGAGGAACAGATCCTCAAACGAC
>NW_008358101.1:3613114-3622209 GCF_000622305.1 Nannospalax galili
ATAAAAAAAATAAAAATAAAATGAGCCTTTCCCCCCTCCCCCCAAAAGAAAATATCTACAAAGCCAAAGGCATGAATTACAGCATTGCAATGGGCAGAAAGGACTTTCAATAACATGCACAACAATGGGGAAAAGGGAATATAGAAAACTGGTAAAACAATATGTGACTACAACAGTATCAGTCATTTAAAATTTATTTTAGTACAAAGGTAAAAGAATGCAACACATTAATACCTATGCACATAGCAAAAAATTCTAGGAGAGCAGCTTATAACAGCACCAAATATCAATGTCAAAAAGAAGAACAGCTTTATGTAAATAGCATAACATCACACCTCAAGGGAGAAAAGGTAAGCTAGAAGAAGGTAGATAATTATGAAGATTAAAATTGAGAACAGAAAAATGAAGCAGTAGAAAATATTTTAAAAACAACAACTCGGAGGTGTTCCTTTAATAGCTGGATTTGATTCAGAAATGTATGGAATATAAAAAGATCAATTAAAAAAAGAGTAAACAAAATCAACAATTTTTTCAGCTAGATGAAAAAATAAGAAAGAAAACTAAAAAAACAATCAGAAATTAAAGATGAAGTATTTCAAAGGCAAAAGAAAGACAAAGTATCTATGCGCATTTGTGGCTAGTAAGTTGGATAACCTAGATGAAACGAAAAATGTCTTGAAAACATACAACCTTCTAAAACTGATCTTGAAGAAAAGGGAATTCAAACAGGCTAATAAGCAATAATATTGTTTTAGTGAAGACGCCTCCCCCCACACATCACCCTACCCCACACAGTTATGAGCTAAGGTCCAGAGAACATCACTGGTGAATTTTCCAATATTCAAAGAACTAATACAAATACTGATATTCTGGTTTGATCACTGTTGCTATGATAAAACAATGACCAAAAGCCACTTGGGGAGTGTGGCCCTTTAAATGAGAATATCTCCCATAGGCTTCAAGTATTTGGATGTTTTGTCTTCAATTGGTGGCACTGTTTTGGGACATCTTAGAAAGTGTGACCATGCTGGAGGAGGCAGGTCACTAGCGGTGAGCTTAGAGAATTCTTAAGTCTTGCAGCTCTCCAGTGCTTTTCTGCTTTTTGTGCCTGCTTCAAGATGTGAGCACTTAGCTTCTGCTCCTACTCCAGCCACCTCTGCCAACAAACCATGATGGATTCTTGCCCCTTTGGAACTCTAAGCTAAACAAATTCTTCCTTTTATAAGTTCCCTTGGTCATGGTTTTTTATCACAACAACAGAAAAGTAACTAAGACAAAGAGGAAAAAGTTTATCTCATCTTTCACTCAAGGTCATAGTTCATTATTAAGGGAAATCAGAGCAGAAACTCAAGTAGGAGCTTGAAAGAGAAAATACAGAGAACTGCTGCTGTTGGCTTGCTCTCTGACTTGATTTCCTGACAGGTACTTGTTTAACAAGCTTTCTTATATAGCCCAGAACCGTCTTCCTAGGGATGGTGCCACTCACAGTGAGCTAGGCCCTCTTGCGTCAATTAATAATTAAGACAACCCTCCACAGACATACCCACAAGCCAATCTGATTTGTGAAATTCCTCAATCAAAGTGCTCCTCTCAGATGACTCTCAGCTGTGTGAAACTGACAATTAATGCTACTTTGGAGAATCTTTAAATTCTTGGAAAAAGAATAGATAGAAGTGTAAACACACCTGTTAGGATTCACTGTAGGAATAAAAAACGTACTTTCCATAAGTGAATGGAAAATTCAAATCAAGGAAAGTTAGGCAATTCTAGTATGGTAGACAGTAAAAGCTTATATTGTGGGCACAGGCAAGATGAGGTCTACCTCCACATGTGCAATGCAGATGTTCCATTTCATTATTTTAAAAGACTGTGTCTCGGGGATGGAGAGATGGCTCAGTGGCTAAGAGCACTAACTGCACTAGAAGACCTGTGTTTGATTCCCAGCACCCACATGGAAGCTAACAACCATCTTTAACTCCAATTCCAGGGGAATCAGAGGCTCTCTTCTGACATCCTTGGGCATTGCATGGCACAGGTACACTTACATACATAAAGGCCATACACTCATGCACATAAAATAAAAATAATACATAATTTAGAAAAAAAGTCAGTGTCTCATGTAGCCTAAGCAGCATTAAACCTGGTGTATGGCTGAGGCTGGCCTGGAATGAATTTTCTATTTTTTTATATTATGAAAATGAAAGGCAAATAGAAGGGAATATTGGGAAGAATCACTGATTGCATGTTAAGCCACTGGTTGCTTTCTTAGTTACTTTGCTTCCTACTTAAAAGTGGTTATATATGTTCCCTATAATCTAGTAAAAACTTAAGTTTTAAAAATATTTTATTTCTTTTTTTGTGTGTATGAGTGTTTTGCCTGCAGGATTGTAAGTGCACTATATATGTACAATGCCTGTAGAGGTCAGAAGAGGGTGTCAGAGCCCCTGGAACTGGAGTTATGGATGGTTGTTAGCTAATATGTGGGTGCTGGGGATCAACCAGGCTTATCTGCAGGAGTAGCCAGTGCACTTAACCATTGAGCAATCTCTTCAGCCCCATAGTAAATAATTTTTAAGTAGGCAAGAGAGGCATATTTGACAACACTAGTGACCTTTCCACCTGTAAATTTCCACTGGTGCTACATACCACAGCTCACTTTGTGATCCCAAACCTAAATGTATGCTATTACCACTTCAAAATTAACTTTATAAGATTACCATCACCCACAAACCAGTACAAGATACAGACATTATAAGATAAAAGTATATTCAAACCATTTTGATGAACATAGAAGCACTTATTCTCAGCAAAAGAGCAAACTATATTGAACAGTTTAGAAGGATATTACAACATGATTGCATGGCATTTATCCCAGAGAGGCAAAGAATTATCTGCTTTGTATAACTCAATCAATGTGACAAAACATAGTAATTAAATTAATGGGAAAATCATGATCATGTATATGAACACTGAGAAAGCACTTAAAAATTTCAATATCTATTCATAATGCAAAGCCTCAATGAAATAGATATACAAAGAACTTATTAAAAACTGATAAAAACCAATATTTTAGGCTACCACATAACATCATAATCTACAGAAGAATATTTAAAACTTTCACCTTCTAAGATCTCATATAAGGCAAGGCTGCCTACTTTTACCATTTCATTTGAAAATAGTACTAAAAATTCTGGCTAGAGAAATTAGAAAAGAATAATTATCATGTGTTAGTCGCTTTTTGACATTATGACAAAGTACCTGAGAAAGCAGTTCAAGAAAGGAATGGTTTATTTTGGCACATACTTCCAGAGGGTGTCTGATAACTGGCTGGCTGTACTGGCTTTGGTCCTGTTGTAAGGAAGGCATAGT
Source organism: Nannospalax galili (assembly GCF_000622305.1). Classification (NCBI taxonomy): domain Eukaryota; kingdom Metazoa; phylum Chordata; class Mammalia; order Rodentia; family Spalacidae; genus Nannospalax; species Nannospalax galili. The sequence continues at coordinate 3,616,484 of NW_008358101.1, forward strand.
GAAGCGGGACTACTAAGTGACGGCAAGCAGCACGTACTGAGGACTGGGGCAAGGTGCCCCTCAGAGTTCTGCTTCCAGTGACTCTCTTCATCAAACTAAGCACCATTTCCTGAAGTTTTCACCGCACCAAAAAATAGTAAAATCAGTGAGAGAACAATCCTCCAGTAAATAAGCCTATGGCTCATTTCATATTCAAAATATAGTGTATCAAATTTGATAATAAAAGCACAATCATCTCCTTCAGCAGACGATGTATCTTAGATGTGAAAAGCTTAAAACCCCAAACAACAAAATTTAAATGTAAATTGTTAATTAAATAAATTCATCCATGGGGTATATATCCCAAGAAAATTAAAAGCCCTGTGTTTTTTTTTTTTAGCACTATTCACAATAGCCAAGACATGGAAAAAAATTAAAAGTTCATCATCTGATGAATGGATAAACAAACTGTAGTGCATATACACAGAGAAATACTAAATACCATATGGCTGTAAAAAGAAAGAAACCCTGTAATTTTTCTATAAGAGAGGAACTGGAGATTGTTGTGTTAACTGAAATAACCCAGGTACTGCTGAATAAGTGCAGTCACATATGTTACCGAAGAAAAACAATGATGTCATCAGAGTTCAGAGGAGAATAGATGTTAGAGACAGAGAAGGACGGAAAACGTTGATCAGTGCATTGACACGAGCAGGAAGTGCAGAGTGCTATAGAAAGCAACAGACCATAATGTACTGTACATTTCAAAAACTAGATGAACGTGTTTTAAAAGTTTCTCCCATTAATAAAAGAAAAGATTTGAGGAGATTTGGTATATTGCATCTTATCAAAGCATTATACAATATACAGGTGTATTAAAACATCACATTTCTCCTACTATGTACATGTTTTATTTTGTGTGTTAAGATAAATTTAATTTGGAAAGTTTAAGAATCATACATGATTTCAGAGAATTCACACTAGGATGTGTAGAATGACCTTTTACCACTTGAGATGTTGTGTAGAGCCTGCAGAAAAGTATCACCTTATAAAGAGGACTAAATTAGTCTTAGACTATAGCTTTTCTAAACAACCTAAAAACAATAACATTTAACAATAAGTCAGAAAACATCTATTTCATCTTGTCATTTAATTGGGTGCTAGAACAAATTCAACACTGTGTTGTTCAGCTTAATTCACTGTTGTGATCAGTACAGCTTATGAGAGAGAGGTTTATTTTCCTTCCCAGACAGTGAGGATCACAGTCCACCATGGCAGGAAAGACTTCTCACTGTGGGGCTTGGAGCCTGAGGTAGTTAATGACATCATATTTCCTGCAGATAGGACACAGATTGGAATGGAGTGGGAACCAGGTTATACATCATAATGCTTACCACCCAGCAACTCACTGTTTCCAACTAACCCCCACTTCATAAAGGTTCTAGAAACATCCAAAGGAATACCACCAGAAGTACATTAAGAAATTCAAACATATGAGCCTATGGAGACATGCACATTCAAACCAGAAAAACAAATACCTAAAATAAATATTTTTTAAAATCCTGAGCAAATGATGTAGCTCAGTTGCTAAAGTGCTTATCTACCATGCATGAAGCCATGGATTGGAAGAATAGGACCACATAAAGTGGATGTAGACACGCACACATGTAATCCTAGTTTTGGAGATATAGAGACAGGAAGATATGAAGTTCAAGGTCATCATCCTCCACTACATAGTGAGTTTGAGACTAGCCTAGGATACACAAGACCCTGTCTTAGAAAAACTAAAGACAAACGTAATTAAGAGAATAAAAATATTCTACAGATGGTATAATCATTAGAGTCACATGTGAGAAGAAAACCCATCCTTGAGGAGGAAAATTCCATATGCCATGTGAGGGCATAAAGACTCAGTTCAAGGGCAAATACAGAGGAGCACGCACCAGCCCCATGCTAAAGTGAAAAAAGGAAATAAGTAATGCTCATGTGGTAGCATGGAGAATCTCCACAGAGCCTAGAAAGCCATGTTTTCAGAATAGCCAGTCCCTGAGTCTTCCGACATAGAGGTTTGATGTAGGTGTTCCATTCAGGGCTAAACACGGTTCAGTCTCTTCTCTACAAGTTGACTTGTGAATCTCTGTGTTAGTCACCATCTGCTGTATGAGAAACTTCATGATGAGACTAGAGAGATGCATCAACTTAAGGGTATATCGAAACTCTTCCTCCTAAGACTCAAGGAGCTTGTGGAAAAGGGAGCCTAAAGATTGTAAAAACCAGAGATTACCACAAGAAAAACCTCGGGCCAGACAAAATGCCAGCACAGATAAGAATAGCTACTAGGAGGGGCAGGGACAGTTGTCTTTAAGGATGTGTCACTGGGTAGGTTATCCAAGGGATCCAGTGGATAGACTCACCAAGAAGGACATTTACAGACACAAATTAGACTTAATAGGCCTTTAAAAAAGTGACCATATATACATACATATATTTGTTAAAATTTAGAGAATGTCATATATTTTGATCATAGAGTTCATGAAATGTAATAGGGTTAGAAAGGAGGTGAAGACAGGGGAGAGGATCTGAATATGTTTTATGACATTCTTAAAATTTTAACAAAACATTTTTCAGAAGAAGAGCCAGTTGTCATTATTCACAGGTTTTATCTTTGTGAACGTGTCTGCTTACCAACACTGAAGCCCTTCTGGGATCATGACTGAAACACACAGAACAGGAAGAACTTGAACCTCCTGCTGTACCAGAAACTAGCTGAGGTCTTACATGTTGAGCATTCTGTAAACGCATATCTCTGCAGTATACTTAATGCTATATGGATTTTTGGAATGATATTTGTGGGTACTTGCATGTATGAATTTATTAATTTACCTGACCCCATACACAGGGCTGAAATGCTATCCATTGCTTCTAAGCACAAGAAGGCTGTGATTTGTAGTATAAATTGTGTGTTGTCAGCCTTATTCAGCCATGTGTTAGAGCACTGTTGGTTGTATGTTCAATGTATTAACTATGTATAGATACTAAGACAACTACATGTAAAAATGCATACAAATAAGACTATATTTTTTACAAATATTTTTATTTATGGTTATGTGTCTGTGTCTGTGTGAGTATATGTCACATGTGTTTGTGCTCACAGAGGCCAGAGGAGGGCAGATACCCTGAAGCTGGAGTTGTAGGCACTTTTGAACCACACCCATGATGGGTGCTGGGAACTGAGCTAGGATCATCCAGAAGTGCAGGACATGCTCCTAACCACTGAGCAGTCTCTCTAGTTCCTCTGTTTATTTTCAGATCAAAATGTGACAGGCAGCTCACAGAATCCTAACCCAGTGTTTTCTCAAGGAATAGTTCTCAACATTCCCTACTTCAGCATTTTTAATGATGTTATCGGATACAACCGCCTCAAATAATGAGAATTAACCACGAACATATATACACATGAACTATCCAACAATATTTCAGACTTTAGGGAAGTACCAATTGGTACCACAGATCTGCTGGAATGCCAATATTCCCCTCCCAAACACTGGAAGATTTGTGAAAACCACTCTCATGCCAGGGTCTTATCTCCCATTCTGTCTAGTCACAAGAACCTGAAGAACCCTTGTTTCTGACTTGCACTCACCTAGATGCACACTTTAGGCAAGATTCAATCGCTTGATGATGCTGTCTCTGCAGCAGAGACAGAGAAACTGAGTTTCTGATATCTACCATGGGAAATGGCCCATCCCAGCCTGAAATTTCCTAAGTTGAGAAAGGTGGATCCAAAAATGTTAGAAACTCCAATTTTTAAAAAGCACAAAGGTTGCCAGGAATCTTATCATTCAATGGCTATTTCAGTGTTAATATGATTCTAATAGTAACATACAATTTGCTAGATGTTTCTTAGGAAGTGTCTTATATTTGCCTAAACTTCATATTACATCTTAGGTAATATTCATAGCACAGATTATAGAAGGTTTATTATAGTGGTTTCTCTCCTGTAAGGAGACAGAGCATATAAGAAAAGTCAGGTTTTTTTTCCCCATGGTCACATGGGTAAGCTGACACCAGAACCCCTAGTGTCCCAGACCTTTTGAAACTTTGAGAGGAAAAGGTGTTTTTGCAGAAGCTTTCCACCAAAACCTGGCAAATTTATGTGAGTCGATGTTCCAGGTAAAGTGTTGTAATAGTGACTAAAAAGCATTTCTTTTTGTTTAAGGAGTCACTGCATCATTTCCAAAGAAAGTCTAATATAGAAGAAAAAATTAAAATGAAAGACCTTTTTATGTACTAAATAATTTTCTCCTTTTCAGAATAAAGTTGAAACTGATTTCACATTTTATTTTATTCCTAAATAATTTGGCTTAGTATTTATTTCAGCTAAAATACTAGTTGACTAATACCATAAAATGGTGAATGTTAAAATTTGTCCAACTGCCTCAACAGTTATTAGTTATATTTTCTTTATTTAGATCTAGATCAAAATAATGTCTGCAATTACAAAGTAATTGATATGTCTCTCATAATCTATAGTTCCCCTACCTTATATTTTATTTGTTAAATACACAAGGTCATTATCCTGAAAACTCCAATAATGTCTGAATTTTGCTCTTTTAATCACTTGTTTCTGTTCCTCTGTTCCATCTGAATTTCCTATGAAGTGTATGACATACAGAGTCTTGATTGAATGCAGAATATATTTATTTCTCAGTACCATAAACTATTAGACTGAACATTATGATGACAATTTTGGTTTTCAATCTGACTGGATCTGGTATCAATTAAGAGACTATAAACTAAGGTCCATGAAGGCATTTCCTGGAAAGATTAACTGAAATGAGCAATCCCCCCACCCCCCATATCTTCTTATGGTGAAGATATAAGGTCTGAGGGGATAGCTACTGCTTTTTGCCTGTTTGCCTTTGCTCCTTCCTTAGTCAGTGCATCACCTTTATTTCTGGCAGTTCTGCTCCATCCTTTGCTCACACTGGAACCCAGTTTCAAGTGGCTCACCAGGAGTCTTCTAGACTTTCAGCACCAGACTGGTTCTGGTGATGTACCCAGTCTCATGGATGGAGTATCTATCAGCCTCTTACCATCACCAGTGTGCAGACAGCCATTGTTGGACTACACAGACTGTACAGTATATGTTCATCTAGAGAACCCTTCACCAATATAAGCATAAAGATATCTCTCCCTCTCTTCTTATGGATTCTAATAGCCATATGTGAGTATTTCTTCAAATAACATTATTTTCATTAAGATTTGCAGTGTCAATACTTTAATTTTATTTTATCATGTTAACTGACATTCTGTAAATAGTAACTTCATAATTATTTATTTGGTTTCAATTTGCAAGATAGAATTTTTTGTTATTTTCCTATATTAAGCAACTTTCAAAAAAATAGTTGATTCTTTTATAACTTGTAAAAGATTAATTATGAGTGAAGTTTTATACCATCATTGACTCATAGATTAAACAGAGTTGATACTTTACTCTAATTGAAGTTAGTTCAATGGATGGTAGAATTATCCTTGTAAGTTAGTTCTGGAATTCCTTTGATAAGAACACCATAGTCTGAATGTTTCTTTAATTTCTTCTGAGGTAAAAACATGTCCCAAGCTGATTTTGCATAGTTTCTACTTCAGTTCTAGAATAAGCCACTTCTCTCAGAAATTGCACTTTAAAACTTTTCATTGTTATTTGTATTTTGTATATATACAGCTTTCACTTGTATATATATATA
>NW_008358101.1:3622261-3640200 GCF_000622305.1 Nannospalax galili
ACTCAAAATCCCATCATGTCACCCGTTCAACTTAATGTCCTCCTTGTATTATTTATTTATTTATTTTATTTACTTATTATTTACTTATTTATTGATTTATTTACTTATTTCAAACAACTGAGTACATTTAGTGCTTCCCATATGCACATGAGTGTGTGTTCATGGAGTGAGACATGGACAATCTACCAGCGGCTACCCTCCTGAAAAAGAGTAACTCTCCCTCCCCAGGCACCATAATCTGCCAATACTTCTTCTCTTGGTGGGAGGACCGCCATAGCCCTTCCTCACTTCATGATGGAATTTTTAACTGATTTGACCTTGTGTAGGTCTTGTGTAGGTAACTATAGCTAATGGGAGTTCATGTGGGCAGCAACCATTTGATACTAGAGGACAGTATGTCACAGCACTGCTAACCATCCTCAGGCTCTTATATTCTTTCTCCTCCTTCTTCTGAGATGTTCTCTGAGCCATGATAGGAGGTAGAGGTAGACAGTATAGATTTACCATCTACAGCTGAGCTCTTGCAGTTCCTTATTCTCAGCACTTTGAACAGTAATGCATATCTGCATTAGCCACTACCTTCTGTAATAAGTAGCTTCTCTGATCAAGATAGGAAGTAGCACAAATCTATGAACATAATCATAATTATTTAGATGGTAGCTTGATAACATGACTATTTAGAAAACCAACATCATTAGTGACTCCTTTAGGGCCCATCTCTTTCCCACCCAGGAGTTTTGACCAAGTGTACAGTAACAGGCACGAATTCTTTCCTGTAGAGCTGACTTCAAATTCAGTCAAGAGAGTGGTTCTTTATCCCCACAAAGTCTTCACACTATTTTACCAGTGAGCACATCTTGACTGTTGAGTCCCTATTGTAGAATGCAAGATCCACCACTTCATAATACCGTTGATAGCTTTTCTCCCCTAGTATCTTGCATAACACCCGACATAACTATAAGAGCTAGTTCCCTGGTCAGTTCAAGACTGATCTCTCTGTGCCCTACCACAAAGTGTGTGGTCTCTTCAGCAAGAGAATTTTATGATCTTGCGATGGGCAGTGAAGAGCAATGGTAATAGTCTGTACTGTTTTAGGTGCCTCTGTGGACTCTCTGACCAGTTCTAGGCAAGTAACCCATACCTGGTGCCAAGATTTTCATTTAGTAACCCTTATCTTCTGAAGGCTGCATTGTTCACTAATGTGGGATACTTCTGCTCAAACACCTTTAAAATAGTTTTAGCTTCCTTACAAGCTAGTGGGGTTGCATAAGGGCTCTTCATACATCCTTAGCTTTGTTTAACGCACTCCCTACCCTTCGATTATCCATCCCCTCTCTCCCCATCTCCTCTTAAACCTTTAGCTCCCAATATTCTCCTGTTCTTTCATATCACATAAGTTCTAATCCTATTATTATACTATTTTCACTTGGATTGTAAGATAATAAGTTCCCAAGCAGTTTCTTCATGCAAACTTCTTTTGGTTAAGTCTCTGGACCTTCATTTTCTCATTCCCATCAGAGCCTGCTTTAACCATCTGCATCCTTTGCCCTGTCTCTACTTTAATTTTTTTTTCTCATAGTAGTAATTGATGAGGAAACCACAATGAGATGATTATCTACATATAATTACCTTTGTTTTAGGTCTTATGGTTTACAGACTAGGAATATATTTAGGCAGAAGGCTAACCAAATGCAGAAACAAAGAATACTCTGTGACATGGAAAAATCAGGAACCATATCTCCTAGAAGCATTAGGAGGAAGCATATTCTTTTAACAGCACAATTTTGGTTCAGTGATTCAAATTTCATACCTCTGACCTCCAGAAATCTAAGAGAATAAATGTATATTGTTTCAAACCACAAAGCAACAACTAGCTACTGCAGCCATAGTAACTAATATACTTTCAGATACCATATTGGTTTACTCCTCAAAATACCTAAACATTGACATAGCTTTATGATTGGGCAGGTGTAGTCGGAGAATTACTTATTCCTCTGAAAAGTGTAAGCCAGCCAATGGCAAGATGAGGAGCACCCTGGGAAGAGGGGTGGAACTGCCTAGGAGACGGAGAGTTGGTGTGGAGGTGAGCTTGGAAAGGAGAAAAGCATGTGTGGGGACACTGATGTGAACTGCAGCATCCCGTGGGGTATGGACACGTGATAGGACCCTTAAGACTGTGGGCCCAGGGCGTGAACGCTAATGGATACTGCAGGTGGGGCTTGAATGGTTCTTGGGACCTGAGAAGCTGTTTCTTTGTAAGTCACTCCCTCCCAAAGTCATAAAACCATACAAAACCCAAACTAAAAACGTCCTATGATGATCTGTGAGCCCTGGGGCCTCGGAGGGCATGTATGTGAGCCTTGCAAGAAGGGAAATGGGAAGAAAATTTAGTGCAACAGAAGACAGAGGCCAAAAGAAATTTTAAAATGACTGAAGAATTCTAGCTGCCTTAAAGAGAATATTAGTAAATATATGGATATTGAAATTCTTCCAGTGAGGGTTTAGGATCAGATAATGAACATTGTAGTGAAAATTATGTCATCTTAGATAACATTTTTACTCTGAACGTGTTTTTGATAAAAAAAATAAAAATTAAGTACATTAAAATCAGTCAGAGGAAACTTGGGGAATTTGTTCCTACATTTTTTATGAAAGTAAAACTTATAAAGAGTAAATTGATATATTCAGATGAGATTCCCAAGCAAATGCTAAAATGTGACTTGATTTAAACTTAATATTGGTCAAATGTGAAAGGAAAGACCTATTAAATGAAAATGAGCCAGATTTGATGATTTAGGAAATCAGACTGTAATTTCAAGGACCCAGAAATGAGTAGATACAGTGTCATTAATTCTTGGCCTAGAGAAGAAGCTAAGCTGAACTAGAAAAGTTTTATAGAATTGAAGCGATTAAAAAAGCAAGTTAGGAGTCCTTTTAGCCATCTCAGCGAAAGTCAAATTTTGAAATATGAGTTTCTAAGAGGGTTCTGCAGAGGTCCCATATGTCTGCTTGGGAGAATCATCAAGATCAGCAGAGATATATAATGTTTTTTAGAGTGTTTTCTCATAAGAAACACTGCCAACATCGTGAATGAACCAAATGAAGGCTGTAATCTCCCAAGATTCGATGGGAAAGAAATCGGCTGATAAAAGTACACAGCTATAAGCAAGTGATGTCTTCAAGGGAAAGCAAAATGTCTCAATGGGTAGCAACATGGGCACAGACAATGAAAAGTTGGAGTTAAAGAGTAAAACTCAAGTTACATAGGATTATTTTCAGGAGTTCACATGGAATGTAGTTTCCTAAAGGGAGTTCAAAGGTGCTTGGGACCTGTGGGAAGGTTCCTTTTATATACCTACTTTCTCAGTAATTTTACCCATATATTTGCTAAAAGACACAAATCAGTAGAGATACAGTAACACAAATCATTCTCCATAAAGTGGGAGACCTCATTCAGTCAGCTGAAAGTAGAAGATGAAAAAGCCTGTAACCCTGAGAGGAGGAATACATCTGCATCTGGGTTAGAGCTGTGATGAGAGCTTCCTGCCTTGTCCTGCACATCTCAAGCTCAGTCTTTCAAAGATCATAAGCCACTTGAAATTTCTGGGTGGCTATCTCTTCCTATTTCTCTTTCTGTCTAACCTTGGCTGACTGTTTTTTCTGTTTGTCTGGCTACAAATAGTTACCTCTTGTGAGGAGAGAGAGAGAGAGAGAGAGAGAGAGAGAGAGAGAGAGAGAGAGACTAAGAATATTCCTTTAATTTTCTCTTTTTATGTGGTGTGTGTGTGTGTTTGTGTATGAGTATGTGTGTTTGTGTCTGAGTGTGTGTGTGTGTGTGTGTGTGTGTGTGTGTGTGTAGACCAGAGGTTTGTGTAGCATGCTTTTCTCTATCATTCATCAGCTTATTTACTAAGGCAGGGTCTTTAGCTGAACCTGGATCTCATTGATTCACTTAGTCTAAGTGAACAGCCTTAGAGATTCCCTGTCTCAGTTTCCTGAGAGCTGAGACCACACCAGCCAGTTTTTATGTGTATGCTGGGGATAAGATCCCAGTCCTCATGCTTTCATGGTAAGAACTTTACCACTGAAGCACTCCTCGATCCCAATTTCCTTTTCTTAAAATGAATAATGTTGCCCAGCGTGGTAGTGCTTGCCTTTAATCCCAGCACTGAGGAGGCAGAGGCAGGCAGATGTCTGTGAGTTCAAGGCCAGCCTGGTCTATATAGTGAGTTCTAGGACAGCTGGGACTACAGGGAAACCCTGTCTCAAAAAAGATAAAAAGACAAAAAACTCATCACTGTATCAACATTCTTATTTTATAGATGGATAGAAATTTTGCCCAAAGTTGGGTCATTTGGGGGTGATTTTATTTAGATGAAATTTGGGGCTCTGAGTTGAAGCAATAAATTTAGACATTGATCAAATCATATGGGTGATAAAGTGTCCTTGTGATTTGTTTATTTAACTTTGTGTTTAGAAGACTTGTTATGGTGAGCCAAATAAGAGCTCTTGAAGACTCAGCATCCTATTCTAAGGAAAGGAACTTGTGGGGGTAGTATAAGAAGATTTCATTTGTTCATTATTTGGTTTGTACTTCTTGTGGTGCTGAGCACTGAACTCAGAATCTCAAACATGGTCTAGTGTCAAGCCAGTGTGGAAGGAGAAACAAGCCTTTTCAGATATTATTTCAAAGAATCTTGAGACATGAAGGTTACCTTCAATTATCTAAATAGGACATAACTGTAATCACCAGTGTCATTTAAGAGTCAGGTAGACAGAGACTCAAAATGGAAAAAAAGACAATGTGACCACAGAGATACGAAGATACTAAACTTCTGGCCTTGAAGAGAGAGGAAAGGAACCCCGAGGTCCACACATGAAGGCACACAGCCTCACACGCCATGAAGTAAAATGAAATTAATTTCAGAGTATGATCTCACCAGTGTCTTGATTTTGGCCCCATGAAAATGATTGCAGGCTTTAGCCACCTAGGACGCTGATAAAATTACTTTCATGGTTAGGCCACCAAAATTGTAAATAATTATAACCATGGTCATAGAAACTAATACATATTGAATTTTCCTTTTTACCATGTCAAAAATCTCATTTTTTAGTGATATAGAAGAATTCATTTGTTTCATCCAACAATATTCACTGGAATAACAAAACCAAAAGTACTAGAACAATGTAATTTTTCAAAGTAGCCTGAGGTAGAGGCTTGAGAGATGTTCAGTGGTTAAGAACATGTACTGCTCTTATAGATGACCTGAACTCGGTTTCCAGCACCCACATCTGGCAGATCACAACTGTGTACCAGTACTCAAATGTTCTTACCCTCCACCATGCAGATAATTTAAAATAAAATAAATATTTTTAAAACAAAAAGAAAATAACTTAAGGTGGTTATTTGTGTTTGTTTAGCATTTTTATTTTCTTTCCAGTATTTCCTACTTTGAATAAATTGTTAAGTACCTGTATTTTAAAATAACATCAATCACTTTTCCTATGGTTTCAAGTAGATTATGCAAAAGTATTTATACCATACTCATACATACACATACATACATATTTGTTATAGTGGAGGCTAAACCACCAGACATTAAAAATTGTAGCTAATTATTAAGCTCAGAAGGGATGGAAAAGGTTTTCAATTGTATCTTGTTTTGTAGCTCAATTTTGAACCTGAATAAATAGTTTACATAATTTTGAAAAAGGAGAAAAAATTTTAAATACTATTATTGTATGTCAGACACAAAATGAATCACAAACATAATGGCATGTTGAGTTATATTTCAAATTATTTATTCTTAGAAAAGTAAAATTAACCTTTTATTTTCCTAATTTTCCTAAGCAATCTAGCCTACAATTATTCCATGGAAGTATTTAGAGTTATCCCTCATGTGGGAATTTGTATAGTATAATATTATATGGTTGTTCTTTTATATTCATTTAATTCCCTGTGGGTTTTCTTTCCATTGTTTTACTGCTGTGAACTGTAAATTTATCCTTTTGAGATTTTGTAGGAATATATTTTTAGAGGTGAAATTGATAAATCAAAAGAGACATGCATATGCAATTTTATCAGACAGTTTCATGATTGCTATTTGAACTATTTTAAATTCCTTTCAGCAATATCTAACAGGTCTTGCTTCCCTAGCATCTCGACAATGCTATTTGTGTCCAAATGTTTGGGTGATGATGGTGCTGATGACGACGACAACGATAGTGATGATGATGATGATGATGATAACAATGGTGATAACGATGGTGATGATGCTTGAGACAAGATCTTGCAATGTAACCCAGACTGAATTTGAACTCCCTGTGAAACCCAGGCAGGCTTTAAATTTACAATCCTCTCACTTTATCCTCCTCCTGTGTACTAGAATTGGTGTGAAGTGGTGGATGTAGTCCTCAGTTTAGATGTCATGTACACTATAATGAAAGAGGACTGTTTTTATATGAATAAGACAATTTTATTTTTCTGTGGTCTTCATATTTCTTAACATTTTTCATCATGTTTCAGTCTTTCTTTTCAATTTTTAGACACTCTTTATATATCCAGATTTTTGAATCAATAGGAAAATTTTATCATTATGATTAACTATTTTTATTCCTTGAATGTTTTATTTTTAATATATTTTTTTTCATTTTATTTTATGTGTATGAGTACATTGCTTGCCTGTAGGTAAATTCACCAATGTCATGCAGTGCCTCCAGAGGTCAGAAGAGAGAGTCAGATGCCCTGGAACTAGAGTTATATACAGTTGTTAGCTGCCATGTGGGTTCTGGGATTTGAACCTTAGTCCTCTGCAAGAGTAGCCAGTGCTCTTAACCACTGAACAATCTCTTCTTTCCCTATCACTTGAATATTTTATATATGCATAATTAAATTTCTACTTCATTTAAAGATGTTTTCTCTAAAATATGAGAACTGGCCTTTTTTTTCTTTTAAGACTTAATTTTTTCTAAAATTTTGTTTTTTACTTATTTTTGTGTTTGAGTGTTTTGTCAGCATGTATGTAAGTGCATCTGTGTCATGCAATACCCATGGATGCCAGAAGATGGTGGTGCATCCCTTAGAACCTGAGTTACAAAGGTTCTTAGCTGCCATTTAGGTGCTGGGAACTGAACCCCTGAATCCAGGTCCTCTGCAAGAGCAGCCAATGCTTTTAACTGCTGAGCTAGCTCTCTAGCCCCTTAAAACTTAATTCTTAAAGATGACTTTAATGAGGATTTTAGAGAGATAATTTTTCTCTTACAAACTAACAAAACTAACTTCATTGAGGCTACATTTAGATATATGATTTCATCTGTATGTTATTTTCTTAATTTAAGTGGTATTGTTTATATATGCAGCAACATCTTATCTTGAGGATTTCAATATTTAGATTGTAGTATGTGTTTAAATATCTAAGAACAGTCCTATTCATTGTACTTTCTTCTCAACATATTTCTGAGTAATCTTGTTTAGTATTCAAATTGCTAAAATGAAATTGTCTGACCTATGCCAGTAGACAAGTAGATGAAGACAAACAACATCACTATCAACAAAAATGTTAGGATATTCTTACTGGTTTGTATTGAGTTGGGAAGGGTTGAGGTCATTCTGACCTTTGTTCTTCTGCAAGAAAGCTGCATCTTTCCTCAGTTATTTAAGCTTTTATTGTGTTTTTGAAAAGCATGTTGCAATAGTGCCCAACGATGTTGGAAAAGCTTCTTTAAGATTATGATTGGGCTGCTTTGAGATTCCATCTCATTCCACTCAGAATGTGATTATCAAGAAAACAAGCGACACTAAATGCTGGCAAGAATGCAGAAAAATGGAACCGTATATACTGCCTGTGGGAATGTCACTGTCACAGCAATTTAGCAAATCAATTTGGAGGTTTCTTAGAAAACTAAGTACAGACCTACTACACAACCCAGCTGTGCTATTCCAGGATTTGAAGTCAGAAAACCTCATAGTTGTTTATTGCTTCTCTATGCACAATATTCATGATATGGAATCAGCCAAGATGGATATCAGCTGACAAAGAAATAAAATATAATATATAGCCAGAGTGGAATTTTATCCAGCTATAAAGAGGAATAAAATTGTGACATTATTAGCAAAAATGGGAGGGGGTGGAGGAGCAAGAAGGGAAAGTGGGAAGGACAGACCAGGTGCAAATGAGAATAATATGTAATGAATGGTACACATTTATGACTGTGATTCTTTATGTGCTAACCAAAGAAGTAATTTTAAATGACTATAGTGTTACTATAAATACTTTTCTGATCTGTTACTGTGTTTGATTTGGCTATATCCACATGTATTTGGGGGTTCATATTCTATAGAGTCCAGAGAATGATCTAAGGTAGTCATGGTTTTGGTTTTGAATAAGTGAGTTTATTAAGTTTACAACAAGCAAAAAGTACAAAAAAATAACAAATAATAAATAGAAGCATCAGCTAGACAGCAAAATAGCATGCACTGGGTACTCACAACATACAGCAGTGGCGAATAGAGTAACTCAATTCAAAGAGTAACAAAAGACAACATCTTCAAATTCCTGGCTTACAACCTCCTAGCAGAAAAAGGAAGTTGAAACCTTGTGTTTTTGATTGAGCTTTCTCTCTATGGATAAGCTTCTCGTGGCTGAACTTTCAGTTTCCTGTTCCCATTACATCTATTTTTATTTATTAAAACAATTTTTTTTCTTTCTTTTTTTTTTTGTTTTGGGCCTTTTTGAGACAGAGTCTCCCTGTAGCCATAGCTGGCCTGGAACTTGCTATATAGACCAGGCTGGCCTTCATCTCAGAGAGATCCACATGCCTCTGCATTCTGAGTGCTGGGATTAAAGGCTGTGCCACCACTCCCAGCAAATATTTTTATTTATTGTTTTTATTTTATTTTGTGTATGAGTGTAATGCCTGCGTGTATATAAGTGTTCCCATGACCAGCAGTGCCCTTGGAGGTCAGAAGAGGGAGTTGGATCCCCTTGAACTGGAGTTAGAGACCATCCTTAGCCACCTTGTGGGTGCTCTGCAAGAGAAATCATTGCTCTTAACCTCTGAAACATCTCTCCAGCCCCCGCCTCCAATTGCATGTATTTTTATATCATAGGATAAACAATAGTAGATTCTGTTCGAAATGATTAACCTCTTACCTGTTTTTAAGGAGACAATATTTTTACTCCGGGGCCATTTTGCTGTGGTCTTCTCTTCCTGTCACAGAGTTAGGGGGCCAGTCCACCCCCACACAAGAGACCTTGGGGGAACAAATGTGTTAGGGATCTGAAATGGTGGGAGCGCAACTTCCATAGTCGATTTCTCAGTGAACTCAAACAACATGAAAATTTACCTGTATAATGTGTATTATGATGGGACTGCTCTGCAAATTGATTTTATTACATGATTTGGCTAAAGTAATTCTCTTTCATTTATCTTCATGCTATAATTTATGGATAATTGAGAAATATTCAGAATCGGCTGTGGTCATTTGTTTAGTATGTTGAACATTCATTGAATCCATATAATCCTTGATATAAAGATTTTATCACCAAATTTGCAAAAAAAAAAAATTGAAAGTTAGCTCAAAGATCACATTAGTGAAAGAAGCAATATGACATACATAAGTCTGCCCCAAAGCACCTGTTATTTATGATAAATAATACAGATAAAACCTGAAGAAGTAGAACAATTGAGGACGCGCCACATATTCGTTTCCTCTAGCTGTCTCTTCTGATAGGTGATCTTGAGAGTTTTATTATTCTCTGTATCAAAGAAAAGTAGACAGTTCACTTCACAGAAAAAAATTCCACTTAATACAATCTTTTCATGTGTAGAAGAAATATTGTGAATTATTTTACAACACTGGTTACAGTGAAATTCAATCACATCATGTAAATTCAATCACAGACAAGGAATTACTGACTGAGCAAACACAGATGGCTAATATGAAACCATGTCGAAGTAAGATGTAAGGGGAGACTGCTAAATGGAGCCAGGAATGCAGGGATCGGTTACTCAACTGTCTGACAACACAATCTCTACAGAAATGCTAAGTCTGGGCTATTCTCTGTTCTCTGGCCTAATATAACACTAGGCAATGCCATGGTATTTCAAAAGTAGACATATTAAAAAAAAAAAAAAAAAAAAAAAACCTTCCAAGTCACAGTATCTGGATAGAGCTAAAACTCTTCTGCTCCTGGTAAGATAAGTGTTAATGTCAATGGCTAAAATGTGTTGTCATAACTTTCTCTGTCATGAAAAAAGAGAACTTAGTCCAAAGCAACTCTTTACCGATGTGCCTCATCCTGTTATCTGACTTTTTCAATCCCCTTCCTCCCACAAGATGCTTTCTGAAGGCGCAAAGGCTGTTTGGGGGGATTAAGAAGTAGAACTAAGGAATAAGGCAATGCAAATGAGGAATTTGGCAGCTAAATTAGCAATCCTTTCGAAAACGTCCTTGGAAGCACTGACCAATATGTTTTGCTTGTATCTCATTCACTCCCAGCGATAAGAAAAGCTACAAAATAGATCTTTTTTTCTGTTCTTTCTTTTTTTAAATTTTAGTTGACACATGGCTACATTTCATAAAACTATGCTGCTACTAAGGAAAGGGAAGAGAATAGAAATGAGTAGGCAGTCACCTCTCTGTCACCAAAGTGGAGTCCATTTACCATCTGCTTTGTAGCCTGGTTTTTAGTCAGAATAGGAAGAACCAATTCATACATGTTTTCTATTTGTTCATTTGTTTTGCAGTGCTGGATATTGATCACAGGTTCTCATATACATGAGGAAACAGTATACAAACTATACTGTATGTAGAGTACCCTGACTAAAATTATTTGCAGTTAAATTTTGATGATATTTTTGATAGCTTTGACTTCATTTTTTTACCTAGCTATAGGAATCATTATTATTTAACTGTCTTAAAGAGCAAAAGATAAAACAAATCACAACAAAAGCATTTCTTGTTTGAATGTCTGGATACTTCTGCAAAAACATAAATCTATAATAGTCAGTCCTTAGATAAGTAAAAATATTTCTATTTATAACATTTGGAGCTGTCTGTCCTATTGTTTCCTGTTTGGCTTGGAAATCAGTACAGCAACCAAATAAAGTTTGGCACATGGCAGATCAAGATGAATATAGTCATTTTCATTAAGCAGGGTGCCATTTGCTCCAAGGAAAGAAGATTCATCACTAGTGTGAGATGACATATATGTTTCCATGACATCTTGTCCCACATCTTGTAAACACAGTCCGTTAGATATGATGACGATCATGGTGCTGCCTGAGCAGAATAGTTTCATATTTCTTTTAAGTCACAAGGGCAAAAAAAGAGGTCAACTGCCAGGACAATATAACCCAGTCTACTGCCTGCCTGACCTATGTCAAGAGTAATCTCAATCAAAGCTGTAACTGCCACCATGTTAGCCAGGGCACTTTTAACTCTGGTGACTTGCTGTTATAACATTAAGTCTAAAAATAACAACTGTCCATCAGTGTCATTGAATGAAAAATGGAATTGTATCAGAATTTGAAAGAACTGAGGAGTAGACTACTGTCAAAGAATAAAGTCAGTCGTGTGATGTGCTTTACCTTTCAATGACAGGAAGTTGGTAGATTTCTGCCATTTTAACAGTTTATTTAAATCAGAGGTTAAATATACAAGACTAAATTTTTTAAAATGCAAGTATCTGAAAATGCATTAAAGAAAAATTTAATCTAAGCCAGGTGTGGCAACACACACCTTTAACCTCAGCACTCAGGAGGCAGACAAAGGCAGATCTCTGCAAGACAGAGGCCAGCATGTTCTACACAGCAAGTTCTAGGCCAGTGGGGCAACAGAGAGACCTTGTCTAAAAAACATAATGTTTTAATCTATTACATATTCATTTGAAATAATTCACCACTGACAGTGGTTATATTGTTACCTTGCATTCAGTTGATGAAAAGTATTCACTTGAATATATTCTTTTTCACAAAGAAGTTTTTAAAGAAAATAACTATGTCTAAAGTACAGCTTTAAACTATAATAAAATCATTTAATCATTTAAAATAAATATTCTTTACCAGTAAATGCTTTGGTTTAGAAATGAAATAGTCACTTAAAAGGCTTACTCAGGCACTGAAGCCTAGCCACCCCCCAATTCAAGTGCTGTTTGCAAGAAGAGCTTCAGGAGCCTGGGGAAATGGGTCAGCAGTTAAGAGCACATGCTTCTTTTTAGGAAGAACAGAGTTCACTTCCTGAAAACAGATGTCAGGTAGCTCACAGATGCATGTAATAGCACCTCTGATGCCCTCTTCTGGTCTCTGTGGGCACTTGCATTCATGTGCACATATCTACATGCAGAAACAGACATATAAATAATTTTAAAAATAAAATACTCCTTAAAAAAGAAGCAGCACTTTGAATGAGTGACTAAATATTAGGGGTTCTGACTGAATGAAAGTGCCATCTCTTGATGAGTTCATACTTTAATGACTTTATTGGGAGGTGATAGAAACATTAGGAAATGGGCAGGCTGAAGGAAATGGCCCCCAAGAGACACACTTTGAAGGTCTTACCATGTCCTTTCTACCTTCCTCCCCTTCTCTCCCTGCCTCCTGTTGCTATGAGTTTCTTTGCTCTACAACATGGTCCCAGCCATAATGTTCAGCCTCATCAATGAGGCAAGAGTAACTGTGGGCTGAATTCTCTGAAGATTGGACTAAAAACCAAAGCTGTGAGTCAAGATAAATCTATTCACCTTTATGTTGTTTCTTGTATTTTGTTAGAACTGTGAAAGCCTAACAGAAAAACTTGCTTCAAATTCACAATGCCACATAAGATTTTATAAATGAGTCCTTAGCCTAATCAAATGTAACACAAGGAGTAATTTGAAATTATAAGACTTACATAAAAATGTATTTGTAATAAGTTTTAGTAATACTAATTTTTCTTTTTTTTTTTTTTTTTTTTTTTTTTTTTTTTTAAAAAAAAAAAAAAAAAAAAAAAAAAGAGCCTGGAGCTTACTATGTAGACTAGGCTGGCCTTGAAATCACAGAGATCTGCCTGCCTCTGCCTCCCAAATGCTGGGATTATAGGCATGCACCATCACACCCAGCCATACTAATCTTTTTTATATTTTATTTATCATTTTCCTTTTATGTGTAAGAGCCCATTGCCTGCATGTATGTAAGTGCATCTGTGCTGTGCAATGTCTCCAGAGGTCAGAAGAGGGCAGCAGAACCCCTGGGACTGGTGTTTTGTATGGTCGTCAGCTGCCATGTGGGTGCAGGGAATCTAATTAGGGTACTCTGCAAAAGCATCCAGCACTCTTAACTGCTTAACTAGCTCTCCAGTCCAGTAATACTAATCTTTTAACATAATTAAAAACCAGTCTGTTCTACAGACACCCACTTTTGAAACGATGTTTTAGGCAAAAGAGTCTCATATAACTTCAAACAATGCTGGCTATTGCCATTGAACTTGGTTGCTCACCAAAACTTAAGAGTAAGATCCTATTGCTGCAGAACCTATATACATTAGTTGCATAACAAACAAGAATGAATTGAGCTGAAACTGACATTGAAGCTTCATCTATATTGGCTGTTGTAGTACTAGAAGATGCTAAGCATGCTCCTGAAAGAAAGAAAGCAATCATCAACTATACTTAACTGAGAATCACGTGAACTTCAGTATTGACAGGCCTGGCAAGGTATGCCCACTGGAACAATAGTGACAGAAATGGTATGGGAATAATCAACTACCTTCTTGTTGGATTAAAGGCCTATTTCTCAAGATGGAACCCAAACCTGGCACTGTTAGTAGGAACCAAAACCTGTATCAAGACCAGTGACAGGCCTTAGAGGAGACCCTACTAATATTGTTCTGCTGAATAGGCATAATATTAAACTGATTCCTGGTGATTTATTGTTATAGTCATAGATTAGTGCATCTTTCAATTCACACCAGAGAAGCTTCTTTTTGCAGCAGATGGTGATTAAAATAGGGACCCACAAAGAGGGAGAATGTGCAGAGAACAGGAAACTGCAGAATGCTCAACCCTAACTGAGACACCTATGTCAAACCCTCTTCTCTCAAGGCTCAGGGATCATTGTGGAAGAGTGGTCAGAAAGATAGTAAGAGCCAGCCTTGGTAGATGAACAGAGAAAAGCCTTGACATCTGGATACCTCAGGGTAGTTTCACATATGAACCCACAGTTTTTGTGACAGTGTGCACATCGCCAGAGTTCTCTCTGGGTCTCTTGAGCTATCAGGCAAACCATATAACATATCTTTATGTACAATTATTATTATGGTGGAGGGGGGAGAGGAGTGACTTAAAAAGAAAGGAACACCCAGTGCCTAGCTCCACACTCAGCTGCCCTGCACACTCAGCTCCGATGCCCAGCTCTTCCGTGGAGGCTCAGAGCCAATTTCTTCTGCACCACTCCCGTAGCTACCGCTAGCTTTAGACCACGCCTCAGGGGCCAGCAGTCTCACCCCAGGTCCATAAGTGCCAGGTCATTCTGTTCTTGAGCACGCAGGCCTGCTGCGCATTCCCCACTCCCACCGCAAGCGTTCCTGGTGGCTTGTGGTGCTATCTTGGCAGGGATGGAACTATACCTAAGAGCACTAAGAGCATTAGGAGAACACAAATTAGACTCAATAGGTCTTTATTAATAGAAACATAATAATAGAGGACATGAAGTAGGGTAAGGTAACAGAGGGGTTGGAGATGGAGAAGTACGTCTGAATATGACCAAAATACATTATATGAAAAAGAATCAATAAAAATATTTAAAAGTCCGTTTCAATATTGGAGATAATTCAATCAAATGATCAGTCTATAATTTTTTTATTTTTTTGGTCTTTTTTGAGACAGTGTCTCCTTGTAGCCCCAGCTGTCACTATGTAGAACAGGCTGGCCTCAAACTCACAAAGATCCGCCTGCCTCTGCCTCCCAGATACTGGTATTAAAGGCATGAGCCACCACACCCAGCCCCCAGTCTATACTTTTTAAGTATCTTAACACATTAAAATAGAATTTTCTTATTTTATTATTTTGACTCATTTCATCTACTTTCTTTTTGATACTTCTTTGATCTCCAAAATCCCATTGAGGTTAGAGAAATTAAGAATATTAGATTTGGACCTGGAGAGATGACTCAGTAGTTAAGAACACTGACTGCCCTTGTAGAGGACCCGGGTTTGATACCCAGCACCTACATTGTGGCTATGAACCATCCTTAACTCCAGTTGCACAGTTCCAGGAGAATCAGAAGCTGTCTTCTGACTTCCGCGGCATTGCACAACACAGGTGCACTCACATACATGCAGGCAATACACTCATACACATAAAATAAAAATAATAAAATATTAACAAAGTAATATTAGATTTAACTATTCTGGAAATATTTAAAACATTCTCTAAATTTGTTCACAAATTATTTACAGGTAATTTCAGTAGAGAATTATCTGTGAACTCTTTGTACTTTCAGATGGAATGCTAAATTCAGTTTCATGTAGGATTATAGACTAGAGAAAGAAGAATGTCAGATTGTAGTCTGAGGTAAGGAGTGTTGTAATAAGTAAAGCCAATAAAGTCTCTATTCTTCTTGATTTGATAAAACAGTAAGATAATGTAAAAATGTGCATGATGTACATTTCCAGAGTTAATAGAATTATAATGAAGCTTTAGCAGACTGTGCTGTGAGAACTTGGCAGTGAAGGCTTCATGGATGTCTTCACAAAGGCAGAAAAGAATTCTGAGCAATCTTAAACACACAAAAAGAAAAGGATTCTTCTCCGCAAACAAGCAATGAATCAAAGCTTTGATGTGGAAAAGTAAATGAAGGTGGAGAGCTTAGTAAGTCCCATATGAGGCTGGAATCTCAAAGCAAGGGAGATGGATAGAAAAGAAATGAAGTCATAAAAGGCTAGGTTTAAAGTTATCTGGGACCTGGGGTCATAGGAAACATTTTGAATTTTAGATTTAAGTCAAATTTTTATCCAACAGCTTATTAAAAAGATCTCAATGGCTAATTGTCTTAGTTTGGGCTACTTTAAAATGACATCAGAATTGGATAACAAACTACAGATATTTATTTTGCATACCTCAGGAGGCTGGAAATCTAAAACCAGAGTGGCAAAATGGCCAGGCTGTCAGCAAGGATTCACTTTCTGGTTATCAAACTCTGGCTTCTCATTGTAACTTCAAGTGGTAGAAAAAAGTTACATGTCTCTTATTTTTATAATGATATGAATTCCACCACACAACTTGAATTCCTCACCCTCATGGCAATCAAAGCCTAATTGTTTGCCACCTCTAAACACATTCCTATTGCAAATTTAAATTTCAGCATAAGAATTGTGGAGTGACACACACAGTTCTTAACTCACAGAAATGATGACAAACAACATACAGAAGTCTCATGCAAACTCAAACCAGACAATTCCTCAGCATAGAATTGGGCAATGAGCAAGAAATCCCAATCTTGTCCAAGGAACTGTTGGGTGTTAGGATGGAGCAAGCCATTCTCTTTCAAGGATGTGGTTCTGAGAAGTTTAACCAGGCTCCAGTAAATGGACTCACACTAAGGAACACAAATTAGACTCTGCAGGCATATATATATGCCTGGACAGGGTGTTGTTAAGGAGAGAGGTGGATGTGGGAGGATCTAAATACCATCAAATTATATTCACAGTAATTGAAATTCTGTTCCCAGCAACCACATAGCACCCAGCAACCACATAGCACCTAGCAACTGTCTGTGACTCCAGTTCCAGTGGAACCTTATTCTGGCCTCTGCAGGCATTGCTCACATGTGGTACATGGACATACATGCAGGAAAAGCCATAATACACATAAAGTAAAAATAAATAATTAAAAAAATAAAAAGTGACAGACTGTATAAGAATAGAGTAACCCTTTTTGTTACAACAGTTCTAGAATTATTGAGTACTTTTTAAAAAGGAAGTCATTATTTTTTTTCTAGTAAGTTAGTAAAGAAAAATAACTCTGTATTAAAACTATTACCTCAGAAATGAAAAGACATTTTATTATGAATACAGAAGAAAAATGTAAATGCCTGTTTTAAATACAGTCAGCCACTGGAGTGGAATGATGGGATCCAACTGTTTCATGAGCTCATTGGAAATGATCACGCATCACAGCAGATTTGGGTTAGCCTTTTATCCTGTATATTTGGTTGACAATGAAGGAACTTAATACTGTGCACCTAATTCTCTTCACTGGTTTGTTAATTTGGCCTCAACAACTCTGTTTGCAAACATTAAAATATGAAATCCAGATCTTCACCTATGGTTGCAGCAGAGTTGTTTAAAGCTGACTAGCAGACTGGCAAAGGCAAGAAACACCTGGAGGCAGGGAACAAAGCCACGTGTTTAAGTTTTTTGGTTTTTTTTTTTTAACCGATTGATGTATTTACTCAGCTAAGGAAATTCAAAAGCCTTATTATTGGATGTAAAACACCTTTAAGGAATAGGCCCACTGCCTTAGACCAGATCAAGTATTAAGCAATATGAATAACAAAAATCATAACTTATTGGAAGGAAACTTGGAAAATAATTGTTACTTAATGGATAGTCTTGACATTGAAGTGCATTTATTTGACTTCTGTATGCATTTTTAAAATGAAGGAGCTGTACTGCAGTTTCCCACAATCCACTCCAGATGCGTACTGGGTTTTTTTTGTTGTTGTTGTTGTTGTTTGTTTTGTGCCAGTACCATGCTGTTTTTATGACTATAGCTTTGTAGTATACTTCGAGATCTGGTATAGTGATGCCCCAGTGGGTTTTTTTTGCCCAAGATTGCTTTGGCTATCCAGAGTCTTTTGTGATTCCATATTATTTTAAGATGATTTTGTCAATATCTGTGAAAAATATCATGGGTATTTTGATTGGGATTGCATTGAATTCATAAATTGTTTTTGATAAG
>NW_008358101.1:3641107-3692428 GCF_000622305.1 Nannospalax galili
GTTGTTGTTGTTGTTGTTTGTTTTGTTTTGTGTTGTTTTGTAACTCTAAATTGACTTGAAACAAAATTAAAGACAACTCATAAACATATCAGAAGATTTAAAAATACAATGAAAACTTGAAAAGTTATAATAAAATTAATCCTTGATTTTGTGATGGTTTGAATGAGAATGTCCGTGAAAGGCTCCAAGCATTATACATTTTGTCCCCGTTTGGTCATGTTGTTTTGGAAGGTCTTAGAAGGTGTGGCAATATTGGAGGAAGCATGTCACTGAAGTGGGTTTAGAGAGCTTTTAGAGAGCTTTAAGACCTTGCCAGGCCTCTAGTCCTGCCATGCTTCCTCTGACTACTTGAAGATGTGAGCCTCTGCTTTCTGCTCCTACTCCAGCCACCTGTGTTGCCTTGCCTCTTGACCCTTTTGAAGCATAAGTTAAATAAATTCTTCCTTCTATAAGTTCCCTTGGTCATGGTGTTTTATCACAGCAACAGAAAAGTGACTAATACAGTAATTGGTACCAAGAGTGGGGTGTTGGCTATGAAGAACAAACCATGTGGGGTTTTGGAAGAATGTGGACAACTTTGGAAGTTTGTGCTAGAAAAGCAGTTGATTGCTGTAAGCAGAGCTTAACAGGTCACTCTAATAAGTGCCTGGAGGAAAGTAGTGCTGAGAACAATGTAATTTGAAACAGCAGGGTATTTAAAACAAACAGCTTCAGCTAAGTATGTAAGCCCAACAGCATTTATAACAATAATGTCAATGCCAGGATAGAGAAGCCTTTTCCAGGAGTCACTTTTCATCAAGGAGCAGTGGGTTGTGAAATCAGGTTGTCAACTCCCTGCCCTTCTTGCTCTTTTCTCTGATAAGGCTGATGAAGAGCACATGCACACACACAAAGATTGGTATAAATTTACCTATGTTCATAAGAAATGATAATGTTTCAGTATACCAGAAAACCTATCTATGAAAATTTCTAATAATTTTTATCAATAATAAATTCTCACAGAGGTAAAGGATGACTCAAAGCAAAATTAAGAAAGGTCAAGCACAGAATCCAGACCTAACATTTTCTTTTAATGTTTCTCTCTGTGTGTATGCACGTGTGTGTGTGTGTGTGTATGTGTGTGTGTGTGTGTGTGGTACATGTTTGTGAGGGGAGTTCATGTGTACATACATGTAGAGCCAAGAGGACAATCTTGAGTGTCATTCTTGCCAAGGTGCCAACCACCTTTTTTTGACTTTCTCTCTCACTGACTGGCCTGGGACTCACCAGTAGGTTGACCAGTGAGCCAAGAGATTCACCTGTCCAGGCCTCTTGAGCATGCCCATCTTTATGCTTGTATTAAAGCCCTTTATAGACTTAGCTATCTCCTCCTAATGGTTTTTTGAAAGAGCCTAATAAGATTATTTGAAATTATTGGTTGATTGATTGTACTCAATGGACACTCTGTAACTATGTGATTGAATAGTAAAATATTATATTAAAGCTCTGTCATGATTTTCATTTTCATTAAAATACATGTTTCCTTGTATATGTATACACACGCATACAATTTCCTCCCCTCTATTTAAAAGATAGTAAAAATTATTACACTTCTACCACTGAAAAACTAAATCTTTCATTTTGGTATTTGTCTTGCTTACTTAGTATGTGATTATAAGAATCCAAAATTGATAAGGATAGGCAAAAGACAAATTTACTCTTACAAAGATGGTTATGATCTCAGAACATGGAGAGAAAAACTTATTATTCAACATTTAGGCACCAGAGTTGAAATCCCAGGACAGCCTGGAATTAAATTGAATTTTGGATGAGCCTGAACAACACCCTATCTCAAAGCAAAACAAAATGTAAAAGCTGACTGAAATAAGCAAATGTTAACATTTATTTAAACATGCATATAGATTAATTAAATACATTAGAGA
The DNA here is from genome assembly GCF_000622305.1 of Nannospalax galili. NCBI lineage: Eukaryota > Metazoa > Chordata > Mammalia > Rodentia > Spalacidae > Nannospalax > Nannospalax galili. The sequence continues at coordinate 3,643,030 of NW_008358101.1, forward strand.
GACTAGTTCAAATAGACTTTGCTCTAAATTCAAAACAAAATTGATTTGTCTAATCATTATAATATACACTAATTAGTAATCCTACTAAAGTTTGACAGATAAAAGAAACGAATTGCTTTACTTTCTCAAACTCTCCAGGAGGGTTTATGGTGCTATTTAAAAATGATTAAAAAATCAAACAAAACCAAAAAAAAAGATCTGTCAATAAGGGCTTGGGCTTGGTACCTGAGGGGTTAGCTCAATGGTAGGCTTGTCTAGCATGCTCAAGGCTCTCGAATCCACCCACAGCACCCTCAGCTCTGAGGCTCATACATCTAGGTTTCTAAAAGTTTAATTAAGCTCAGATATAATTTAGTCACAGCATAAAATCCAATTCCTAGTAAAAGCACTTTAATTTTCTGTGTTTTAAAGCTAATTTCCAATCTTAATTTTGTTTCTTTTACTATAAAATATCACCCATAATACTGTCATTAGTTTTCTTTAGCTCCAGGAAAATACCTGATATTGAGAAATGTTTCAAGACAAGAGGCTTATTAGATGTGAACGTAAACATGCTCTAAACATGGTCTAATATAAACCAAAGTCAAACTCTCCACTGAGTACATTTAAGTAAGATGAAAGCATTTTATGATATATACTTTCCTTTCCCTGCTTTCCTATACTGATCTACCTTCTCTGGAGACTCTTTTTGCCTCTGACATCTCCATAAGTCCTTTGCATTTACTGACAGTACACCAGCAAGAAACAGTTTAGGATTATGATATATTTTTAAGTATTAAAGAAAGAAAATCCATGCATTGAAGTCAAAAGTAGGTAGAGCATGCACTGAAAGAGGCTCTAGAGAAACCACTTCATCACCATTAGAAGGAAAATGCAGATAAACAGTAAGTGAGATGAAGGGATACTGGACTTCCTAAGAAACTAAATTTAAAAGTTAATGTTCAGAATATTGGAAAGTTGAGAGTAAAATGTTGAAGATTCTGAACTGAGTAAGCATTGCTATGAATTCTCCTTCACAGAGTGCTTGATTCCTACAATGAAGTAAGTGAGTGTAGGAGTAAAAGACGCAGGGAAGTATAGCCATGAGTTCTGAATAGTGCCTTTTATGTGTACCAAATAGTTTCAGTAACTTGCAATAGCAAAGATTATGGTTTGAAAGTAATCTACCTTATATTTAATTTTTGTAGGTATCATGGTCATACCACCATGAATACACTGACTCTCCTTTAATCTTCAAAGGTAAGTGGGGTCAGACCTGGTTAGCACTTGGAAAGGATAGAATTAAAATCTTTTCATTTTTTCCAAGCTATATATTGTTAATAATGGGTTTTTATTCTTACAGTTTTTATCTTAGTCTGATGGCTAGAAAAATGTTGGTGCCATCTTCTATAACTAAATGAAATAAGTCTTGAAAGTTCTGTTGATTTGCAAAGCAAAATCAGCATGAGACAGAGCCTGGTGGAGTCCCTGCAATCCCAGTACTTGAGAGGCTGAGGTAGCAAGAATGTGAATTCAAGGCCAACCTGGGCTGCATAGCAAATTTTAGGCCAGCCAGGCCTAGATAGGAAGACCCTTTCTCAAAACCACAGTTATTTTCATTGTCATCATCCTGATCCTGTGGCATATTCAAATGTAAAGGGTTATAGGGTTATTTTGGAGGGAGGTATATTTTTCCTTGTTTTTCTAGAGAGCAGAGATTCTTTGTGCTAACTGATACCACAACATTAAAACTAGTTTCCTGAAGCCAAAAGTCGAGGCTCTGACATCTCTTAGGGACCATGAAATAAACTAAACCAATTAACCAGCAAACAAAGAAAAAATACCAAACTTCACTTATGTGCTTATTTAATACTTAACTCACATTAAGTTCGATGTTTGAAATTAATTGGTAATTTTCAGGTAGTGTACTCCAAAACTTGTATCACAAACAAGTAGAATAATTAACTAATGAATTCCCTAGGAGGCTGTTCTGTATAATATAAAGTATAGGATTTAGAAATATCAAAATGAGTGGCTGGAGAGATAGCTCAGGAGTTGAGAGCATTTACTGCTCTTCCAGAGGACCCTGGTTCAATTCTCAGCACCCACATCACAACTAAAAAACATCCATAACTCCAGTTCCAGGGAATCTGACGCTCTCTTCTGACCTCCACAGGTACTGCATGACATGGGTGCACTTACACACATACAGGCAATACACTCAACACATAAATTAAAAAAAAAAAAAGAAATATCAAAATGAAAAAGCAAAAGATTTATATAATCTGAAGGGGGAGGAAAAAATATCAGGGCTGGAGATTTGGGGCAAAGAACAATGAAAGGCTGTCTTGTGGTCATGACAGGGCTGTTCTGCTACCCAGCTCATGAAAATACAGCTGTTGTGGTTGTCTGCACAAGACCAAGTCAGTTGAAAATTCCAGCATGGATCAGAGAGGGGCTGGCTCCCTAGACGAGGTGTTATTGACAGTTGATTCTTGCTTGAGGAGGAAGAGTAATTTTATCTGTGAGTGTGACCCCTGGCAAAATGTACCTGTTCCAGTGTAGTCTCCCTACATATTTGAACACATGGACAGCATCAATGGGATATATATATATATATATATATATATATATTCCATTGAGTCCCATTATATAACATAAGAAGTAGTCTGTAAGTCTGTAATATGAATCCAGAAATCTTCCAAGGGCACTGTTTTTAATGATTTTACTAACCATTCTAATTTTCTTTGGAGCTGGCATTTATAAAGCATTTCATAAGTAATTTCAGATACATGGACCAGAAAATAAACCTTGTTTCCAAGTTTCGACAGAATAAATGAATGAGTGATAAATTCTGCTTGAACAAATTTTGATATAAATCAGTTTTTAGATAAATAAGATTTTTCTGAGTAGAGGAAACAAAAAAAGATGAGCAAATTCATGGAGGCCTGAGGCATGAACATGTGGTCAAGTGTTAGGGATAATCAGTCAAGTCATGGAGCCATGAAACCTTTGGCAAAGCATGGCAAAAATCATACTGGATAAAAGAATGTTGGCACAAGATGGTGAAGAATTTTTTTTTATTTCCTGGTTATATAAATTCTAATTAATTGTATCTTTAAAAGCACATTATTTTCATTTAATTGAAGCTTGATTTCACCTCAACACAAAATAATATGAGATATTTTGCTTGTATTACAAGCCAGTTGTGGGTACCAATTGGAAGAATTCATTTAAATAAATTTAGCAATTCTATAGTACTATAAAGGTTTTAACTTTGGCATAAAGTTAAGGACTTAAGATCTTTTTGAACCCTGAAGAAAAATGAGACTGTTACTGAAATACAGAAGAGAGGCAGCGATTTCATAGAGATGAAGCTTGGGAGACTCATCCCACTATTGAATTGCCATTTCATACCTTGTTTTATAATTATTATGAGATTATACTGCTGGGTCTTTCCTGGTCTCAGGTTATCACTACATCATTGTAGCAATAAAGCACAGAGGGTAGAAACACACACTTGTTTTGTTTCATATGCAGAATCAAGATGTAAATATACAAAAGCACATGTATTTGATGAAAGTAAACAGAGGGCTCTTTGGGGGAGGATAGGAGCCAAATGTAGGTGGCTCAAGTCCAAAGGAGAATACACAGGGTAAACATAAGCTACACACAGTGAAGCCATGTGCAAAAACACGTGATGGAGCTCATTATGTGTATGCTAACTGAAAAAAAATAATGATAAAAGGCGCACTTTGTGCCTTATTTTTTGGAAGAAAGGACAAGTACAATGACTTTCTCCAAAGATCATATTTTGTCAAATATTAATATGATGATTAACTTTTCTGAGTACTGTAACTTCTAATTAGTAGTCTGCTGATGCTTTGTATTGATTCTGAATCTTAGAGTTTTATGCATTTAATAAAATATTGTAAGGCACTGGTTATAGAGCTATTCTGTTAACATGGAACAAAATTGGGGAACTATTGTTACAAAATACAGAATATTCATACTCTAGTTTATGCTCCTAAATTATGTAGATTGATTAAATTTTCATAAAAATTTCCCAGTGGCATCATTTTCCTCCATGTGGGGCAGACATCCTTACCACATAAAAGCATTAGTACTAACAATAAGACTGTCAAATGTGTCTGCACAATACCATGACCTGAGGTTATCACTGAAGATATACTATATTTATTACTAAGCCAAACTTTACAGGATACTGCTCCAGGTTATGTGGTTATATCAAACACAGTTTAATTTGAAACTTGGACATGACATTTAATATGTGATGAGTTGAGGTCAATGATTTGATAATAAAGTACTTGAGCCTCATAGTTCCATCCTGCCAAGTTGAGGTAGCATCACTTATACAGTATTGTGTACTAAATGATACATGTGCAATCCTGAGAGATTTTGACACAGAGAAAGTGCTTAGTAGAATGGAGCTATGAAAACACCACATCGGAAGTATGCTATATTCTTCAAGCTTTCATTATATTTTCATTTTAAAGGAATATTGTTCTTTTGAAATATATGTATATTTTTTATTTTTTGTTTCTTTGATCTTTTGAGACAGGGTCTCCCTGTAGCCCAGCTGGCCTGAAACTTGCTTTGTAGACCAGACTGACCTTGAACTCACAGAAATCTTCTTGTCTCTGCCTCTTAAGTGCTGGGATTAAAGGTATGTGCCACCACACCCAGCTTGTTTATTTTTATTTTATGTGCATGAGTGTTTTGCCTCTAAGTGCACCATGTATATTCAATACCTATAGAGGCCAGAAGAGGGCCTAGGATCCTATGGAACTGAAGGTCCAGACATTTAGCTGCCATATAGGTGTTGGAAACTGAAGCTGGGTTCTTTGCAAGACCAGTCAGTGCTCTTTATCACTGAGCCATCTCTCCAGCCCCTATATTTCTTTTTTCAAAATGTATTTAATGAGAAATATTTTTAATTTTTTTATTGTTAAAGAAAGTCTTGCGTAGTCTTTGAATATTATCATATTCAATATAAATATCCCAGAGTAGTTGAAAAGAGGCAAGTTTTGTCTTGACTGATTCTTGAACTAATAAAATAGAAATAAAATGTTGCAGGAAGGACTAGGAGACCTAGAGATAATATACATTTTAATTAACTTTGACTTGGAAAGATCAAAGGGTACACTGCTATCAATTAGTAGAAATTAATTCAGAATTATGTAAACTTTCATTCTTCTCTTACTATCTTTAGTTACTTTGGTAATCTATTCGACTGACTCCCTCTAAATTACTCTTATTTCCATGTCAGATAAATCAGGTTACTCAAAAAAGTAGACTTCTAAAGTTCTCTTAAAATAAGCAGATAATTAATGTCCTGTTTTCCTCTCCCACACACAATACCACAGCTAAAGGGACTACTGCTAATTGTAAGTTGTCCACACTAACCTTACACCTCTCATGAATCTAGAGATTTAAACTGACATAGGAAAGAGAATTGAAAAATCCTTTCCCCTCTATTTACTCAAAGGATAAATATCACAATTGTTTTATCAGCAGCAACTGAAGTTGATTTGAGATACATGATACTTTCGTTTAATTTATAGACATGGCTTTCATAGTACCTGGTACAAGAGAGACTCCTAGCAGCATCTCCTACTGCTGAATTCTTAAAGCGCCAATACTAGCATTGGCTTTGTTGCCAGCTACCAGGTGTACTTGTATTAATTAATCCTTTTTGTTATAAAACAAATTATTACAAGGGAACTCAATCTGACTTTTCCAAATATTCATGAAGTGATGTAATGCTGGAAAAAATATGAAAGTGTTACCTCATGTATTCACCAGCCAATCCAAGTTGATGAAGTCACAAGGGACCATAAAATACAGGGTGGATGTTACTGAGGATAAAACACTTTTCCTTGGCTTTGGAAATGTAATCCTAAAAACCAGAATTTCTGACCACTCTCTTATTCCTGACGAAGATTTGCAAAAGAGTTATGTATACAGAAATGTTCCACAAGACAAAGCCCAAATATTTTTATAGTAAGACTGACATCTAATATTGCCAGCAAACATCAAACAGTTACAGGCCTTTTCAAACTTTTGGCAGAAATATGTTTAGTGATTTCTTGATGCACTGAATAAAGAGTCTCCTGATTGACACATCAAAGGTAAGAAAAGAAATCTCAGGGTAAGAGACATCCAGAAGCAAAGCAATGAAACAGATGGGAATATCATACCCAAAGCGTTCACAGTATGAATCATCTTCCCAGGCAGTAAAAGGGAGCTGAGAATCCTCCTATGATATTGGTCAAGTGAATGGCACATAGGTACTAAAATCAGAGATGAAAGATAGATTTCCAGAGAAATGGTTCTCAATATTTATGAAGGACAGAAATTAAAATAAAACCTCACTCTTCCCAGAAGCCAAATTTTACTCAATATTTGTTCAATCAAGACTATATTCAAACCAGGAATACAGCTAGGGTCATAAAGTAAGAAAATTAAGCATCAAGCATCAGGAAGGTATTTACCCTAATCTGGCGTTTTCTTCTTCTTTCTTCCATTTTTCATTGCCCTGAAATATACATCTTTGCTCAGACCAACGATGTGTATGTAATTAATCGTAGAGGTCTCCAAAACTGAAAATCAGAGGAAAATAAAATGAAATTTGTATCTCCATTCTCTATCGTGATTTATGTCCAACTCTTTGCTTATTCAAACTCATTTTGGAAAGGTTACATAGTAGGTCATGCACAGCTCCATGATGTTGGCAGTGCCAAGTGAGTAGAATTGGTTCCCACACCATAAACTTTAATAATGATAACTTCTCAAACCTTCCAGTTAACCTATTGATTCTACAGTGAAGTTAATGTCCCACATTCTATCTCTCTAAGCACATACGTAAGCATGTCTCTCAGGTTTATACTCCACACCAAGGAGGCTGGTTTCACACAGGTATCTATTTTCAGTCTGCCTTTCTTGGACACTGGCTTATTGACCTCCCCAGGAGCTTCTTTCCTTCCACAGTTGCATCACCAGTTTGTTTCTTCTTGTTATATGCACTTACCGGGAAGATAAGACACAGGAAATATAATAGCGCTACATCTCCATGAAAAATAGCTAGACAATGAAAATAAACATTTTAGTTACTGTGTAATAATAACAGATCATAATATATGTACTGATTTCTTCTGGTTAGAGACAATGAATAACATCATTAGCCTTTTTACTAGGAAATTCAATGATCCCAATTACAAGGAAATGATACGAGACCATTGCTCTCTTTATTGTCTCCAAAACATTCCCTCCATAAGAATAATGTACTAAACTGACCTAGGTCAGGTGATTCCACAATATCACACCTAGTGTCACCTGTGACTTTGCTCTTTATTCCATCAAACTTTAATGTTATAGATTTTTGTATAATACCAAAAATAATATGTGTGTTAAATCATCAAGTGGAGATATGACATGCATGTAAGCATGCTACTGGTGACCCTACATTGTAGTATGTTTTTCATATATTTGTGACTATGTTTGTAATTCTTTGGTCTACTTCCCCATAGCCCCAACCACCAATATGCAGTTATTTGAACTTGTTTATCTGGTTTGTGGAAATAATTATTTTTCTGTGTAATTTTCAATAACCAAGTTCCCATTTGTTAGTTCATCTGTTTCACAGACTTCTCATCAATTATGAATTTCAAATAAGCTGCTACTAAGATTCCTAAAACATTTTCTAATCATATGACTCATCATTAACATGTGTTGCATGAGCTTCCCAAGGAGATACCTATTTGTGTCATATAGGTTATTAGTACCAGACCACACAAAAAAAATGTTCACCCAAGTCTAGCATGATGAATTAAGGAGTTGGTTGGGATTAATTGCATGGGCATGGTGCAGGGTTGTGTATGGAAGCACAGGTGATTCAGAGGCAGCTGCATCACTGAGAAGTGCTCATATGGGTGATGACTCACAGGTGAGGCATCCCTGCAGCTGCCTGCCCAAGATACAGGAATCAGCACGGAAAAAAAGACTCTCTTCTCCTCCAGCAACTGCTGACTGCTCCACTAACATAGAAGAGAGACCTTATGTAACTGATATACAATTACTGTAACTTTCTTGTGTGTTACAAGCACTCCCCCCTCCCACCATGCTTCTAGGAGTGAATATTTCAGTTGAAGGAATAGCTACACAATATGTCAGGATTAAATTCTTTCAATGAATCTATACATTATTGATATTGTTAGATTACATCATTCCTTTATGGAATAGAGTGCAAAAATCACTTAAAAATACCTTTCAACTGAGATTGTATTGTTTCTGACCCATAGTACTCTCACTTTCCCATGCATTCCCAATGACTAGATGGTGAGTCAAGGACAGACTTTAGTGCATTTCCCATTTCTGGTATATGACATAATCATATAATGATGTCACACTGTGGGTTTGCATAGACATTGGTTTTGAAAGCACAGAGTAATATACAATGCACTAGACCACAGAGATAAAGCTTCACCTGATATAGCTGTATGTCAGGCAGATAAATTAACAAAGTGTTAATTTAGCTGAGACTGTTCATAAGAAATGCAGATGATTCAAGATGTTATTGAGGAATACTGAGTTTCAGGAAGAAGATGGAAGCTATGACTATTTGTCAGATTCCCAGTTTAGGTCAGTCCAATTACCTTTTAATCTCAAGAGCAAGAACAGCCCCACACCTAGCTACACTGCCTTTGCTGATCAAAGCTTGTCTCATGCTTGGCTTTGCCTTCCGTGAAATGTTAATATGTAATACTACCTAAAGATAGTAGTGTGTGTGTGTGTGTGTGTGTGTGTGTGTGTGTGTGTGTAGAATGATTAAGCCAGATAATATGTGAAAATAATGATTCAGACAGTTTCTCTCAGCTTGAACCAATAAATATGTCTGAGCTATTTAACAGAATGCATCCAAAATTCAGTAGCAAACTGAATTTGAATACTGGCTACCTATAAAGTCTTTGTGTCAGCCAATAACCTTATGTATTTCAGTTTTCAAGTGAATGTAAGCCCCTTCAACTACAAAAGAAAAAGCATTAAAATATTTTCTCAAAGACATTCTCTCATTTTCTCTCTTTCCCTCTCCTCTTTCTTTCTTTCTTTCTTTCTTTCTTTCTTTCTTTCTTTCTTTCTTTCCTTCTTTCTTTCTTGCTTTCTCTATCCACCCTCCAGGTTTAGTTTTAACCTATTTAATATACTTACTATCAGTCAAAAATTGAGTAGGCATTGGTCTTACCTGTTTGGAACTCTAGAATTAAGCAAAACATGCATTCTCCCTAGGAAAATCTTCATTTTTGAAAGTTGTTCATACTTTTAACATTCAGTCAGTCAATCAAACTTTCTGCTGCTTCTTTTAGTAGTAACCCCAAACTGTCTTTCTCAGCTATAAGCTGCAATTCATTCTCAAGAATCTGGATCTGTCTTTCAAATCTTACCTGTGTGTAGATGTGTTTTTCTCCCACTTAAATAAGCCCCCGATCTGCCTTGAAGACTTGAAGATAGTTGCTAATTCTGTTGATGTTTCCCAGCCTGTGCTCTAAGGTAGCCAGTACATCCCCTCTAAGGGACACTCCTGAAAAATCAAACCTCTTGTTGGGGGAGAACAATCTACTGTTCCAGCAATGGAAGACCCTTTTTTCCTTTGGATTCTCATTCAGAGTTCTTCACAGTTCTGATGTAAGTATGATTTTAACACATTATCCCTTCTTTAATTTAGCTTTAAATCCCCCTCTCTCTCTGCCTCGTCTCTTAATAACAGCTTGCTGTGCCCAAAACTCTACTTCCTGGGGTTGGAGAGATGACTCTGGTTAAGAGTACTGGCTGCTCTTGAAGAGGAGCAGGGTTCAGTTCCCAGCACCCACATGGGACCTAGCAACCCTTCGTAACTCCAGTCCCAGGGGATTTGAGGCCTCTTCTGACCCCTGCAGCAGTTGCATGATATGGGTGCACTTACATACATGCAGGCAATACACTCATACGCATAAACTAAAATAAATAATAAATAAAATATTAAGAAACCCCTCCTCCTTTTGGTTTTCGTTTTAGCTTTAATTGATCTTTCATTGTCCTGTCTTTGGAACTGGGATGTAAGGTTGTGTAAATAAAACACAGCACACTAGACTGAAAGTTCTGATCATCACATTCTAACCCGGGAATTGAAAAAAGAAACAAGGGGTATTTAAAATCTAGGAGATGGTTAAGAGTGGGCACGTGAATAGGGAATCCCAGAGGTCTGGCCACACAGGTCTTGGAAAAGTCAGATTTTATCCATTCAATACATTTTTTAATGTAAAACAAAAGGCAAAATTAATTTCATTCACATCACAGAAAGAAGAGCTTTTTCAACCTGCTGATCTCAGTACTAGAAGACATACATAGTTTAAATTTTCCTGAAACAGAATTCATTATCATATAAATGTTATAAAGCTAAACAGACATAGAAGCACATGGGCTTGGAAGCCTATGAATGGGTATCACTCATCTTTAGATGGCTTCAAAGGCTGCACGAATAATATGAAATAACTGGCAGAGTAATAGGAGTACATTCAAGAAAACTAAATTCCAAGCTATAATCCTAATGACCAGATGAAGATGTGTCAGCAGGATCCAAGAACCTCTGGGCATCCAGCAAATTGGCCATATGCTAATTTCACTCTCATGCCTTTTCCAGAAACTATAATGTAGCTGGACTGGAAAATATTTGTGCTGCACTTCTGCAAGGTTAGAATATCTGTGCTTTCTGGACATATGTGCACACACGGAATAGTACACCAGATAAAATTCTAATTATTAGTCCTATATCATGATCTACAGATTATGTAGGCAGGAACTGACCTCTGAGACCTATTTCCTTATGTCATTCTAACTATTTTACAATATTCCATGAAAAAAAAGAACAAATTTGATGTCTGTAGTGACTCTGAGAATGTTCCCATGGTCTTCAATTATTTAGCTACTTGGCCACATTGGTGGCATTGTTTGTGGCAAGTATGAAGGGGCAAGTTTGTTGGAGGAAGCTTGTCATTGAGGTGGTACTTGAGAGTTTGTAGCCTTGTCCAAGGTCCAGTTTGTCTGTGTCTGCCTCCTGTGCCTCTTTGAATCCATGAGCTCCACGCTTTCTGCTCCGGCTGCCTCCTGCCATGCCACTCCTTATATTCCCCTGAAACCATAAGTCCAAAATTCCCTTCTCTAAGTTGTTCTTGGACCTGGTGTTTATTACCGTAGCAGGAGAAATAACTAATACAATGCCCAAAATAATTACTTCTACTACAAAGGCGAAGACTGTATGCATTCCGAAGGTCTTTTTCTCTTTGATTATCTCCATGATAATTTTCCCTAGCACATACTTTATTATTCATACCTTATTCAGAGGGAAGTAGATATAAAGTGGTTGGGAGACTGCAGCCAGGATTCTTTCATTATTGTTATACTTGCTGAACACTTCATAATATGAAAAATGAGATTTAAAGTAAAAATAACCCTTCATTGTCATTAAGCAGACATAAATAAGTAACTAGTATAAAACACTTAGCAAATATACTAATAAAAGAGTTTCTCAAAACAGTCTGAAACCCGGAGTATGATGTGGGAGCATTTGTAAAATCTTGTAGGGAAACCGAATTAGAAGGTAGATCTTTGGGGATGTTCAAAATTTTGAGAAGAAATCAAGAGCAAAAGCATTCTAGGCAGATAAGCATTATTTACTACCAAATATTAAAGCCCATCTTGTCTAGTAAGACTGTAATTTGAAAGTTTATATGTCCACATGTCCACAAAGTTTCAATGTTCAAAACTCATCACTTTGTTTTAGGATTAGAGGGCATGAACTGTGGAGACTATGTCACAGGAAAGATCCCTTATGGAAGGGATTAATACCCTCATAAAAAAAAAGTAAAAAACAAAACAAAAGGCACAATCTATGAAAGGGATATAAGCTGGTCCCCAGCAGACAGGAAATCTGCTGGCATGTGGTGGATGTCACAACACACCCGAACTCTTGGAGTATTTTAAACCAAAAGTGGGCCCCATCTGTTCTTAGAAATTCTCTTTCTCATTTCTCTCAGAATTTTACCTTCAACAAAAGGCATATTCTCTTTCTTCATTTAAACAGGACTTTCAGCACAGCAAGAGAAATAAAATGAGGAACTTTGTCTTATCAGAGAAGAATTTTCCTTTTCTGGTCACTGCTGACTCAAAACAGCATATGAAACCACAAACAGATGATATCAATGTAATCCCATTTTTTGTTTGGCATGTAAAAGGTGGATAATTCCTTGCTTCCAACACTGATTTCAGTGTTACACATATACACACATTATTCTGGGGCACGGAAAAGAAAGGGTCATGAGGGAGAAATAGGGAGCATGATCTATGATTTAAAGCTGTGAGTTTAGTTGTAAAACTTGACTGCATATGGATCCCAAGGCCTAGTAAGATTGTTCACATTATTTTACTGGAGGCTACATAGATTTAAATAAGCTGATTATAAGGTAGGAAGGCAGATTAAATAGATAGTTTTAAATGATCTCAAAATATTAGCTTCACTTTGGTTCCAAGGTTATGTAATGCAGCTGGTATTCCCAGAAATTCCTTTGACTCTGGTATTTCAATTTTGGTCTCTGAGATTCTAGAACTGAGAAAAATACATTTATTTTGCTTATTATCTATCCAGTTTATGACATTGTGTTATAGCCACTGAAATGGATTAAATGTCCTTGGATGGATACAATGACACCACAGGAATCTAGATCTGGTTGACTATCACTGGCTCTTTCTACTATTTGAAGCTGTTTCTGAACCCAAGTAAGTTTCTTCAGGCTGGAAGCTCTCAAGAGTTGAAAGTGAATTAAGCTCAGGCCCCTGGAGATCAATTAGGGTTCCCCAGGGTGCCTTTGGAAGAGTCTTGGAAGTCTCAACATTGAATCAATCTGGAAGCACCCCACTGAGACCAGAGGATTGCACTCCAGAATCATCTGTCAATCAATTTCCATCTCCAAGTAGCTGGCTACAGAAGAAAGTAATTGGATGTCCTTAGGGGGTTACCTTCTGAAACATCAGTGTTGATAAACATTGATTTCTTTGATAGTAATAAGGAGAAAAGATAATCAGACTAAAAGCAAACCAGAGGGGAGTCCTTAAGCAGTATGAAGAACTGCACTTCTCATATGTACCATATGAGAAGAGCTGATATTCACCTTTTCAATTGCAGTTCCTGTCTCTTGAGATAATTCGTCTCATCCCATACGTCCTTAGCTCCACTACAAATATATCTTCCACAGAAGTCATTGCATTTGTTTATCCTCATTATAAAAGTAGATGAAGAAATTTCATTCTCCAAAATAAATACTTCAGGCAGCTTTCTTTTTATGTATATTTGAAAAAGGCTTTTCTTTCTGTTGCTAAGTGCTTTTCCCCCCTAATTTTTATTCTAAGCAACAATGGATATAAAACTTCATGTCCCCTTTTCAGAATTCATTTCAGTATGCAAAAGCACATCTTAGCTCTACTTTGCACAAAACATATAATAGTTCTCAGCAAAGCAATACAGTTTGACAATGGCCAGTCTCCTTTTAAGTTTACAAATATAATAGTATAGAATTAAAAATGGCAAACTCAGGGTACAGGTTCAATTTGCTGTGAAAACTTTCTTTTTCTACAGAAAACTTATAAATTATTTTCAAAGAAATGTATAATATGTGTGTGTGTTGTGTGTGTGTGTTTGTGTCTGTGTCTGTGTTTGTGTGGTATTTTATGGTGTGAGTGGGGGGGTGCATGTACGATGTGTGTATGAGCACTGGCACACACTTCTCATAGTGCCTGTGTGGTGGTCAGAAGATAATTTTTATGAGCTGGTTCTTACCTTCCACCTTGTTAAGAGAAGACCTCTCTTGTCTCTGCCATGCCATCCACTCCAACCTAGCGTGCCAAGAAACTTCCATTCCTGGCTGTTCTCCTGTCTCCACCTGCCATCCTTTTGTGAGAGTACTAGGGTTACACAGGCATGTTATTGCATCTGGCTTTGTTTACATGGGTGCCACAGATAGAACTCAGGCCAACTGATTTGTGAAGCAAGTGCTTTTCCCATGGAGCCATCTTGCCTGACCTCTATCTTCTTTCTAAATACTCATAAATAATCTCAACTTTTAGATCAATATTCTTTGCTAATTTGAATGCAATTTTAGACTCCCTTAACAGTTTCTCTAAAAATATAACCTTTATTTATTCCCTTGCATCCCAGAAAAAAAGTATCCTTTATCTTAAAATTTATTTGGGGAACAGAATAAATGAGTAAATAGGTGAAATACTGATGCATTTGAGCAAGTTTAATTTTCAAATAGTATACTTCATTTCTAAAATCATTTATATTTATTAATTTAGAAATAAAATATATCTTTAGTCATGGGCAAAAGGTCTTTGTCAGTGATGCAGGAACACATTCAGCCATGTGCTTCAGTTTCCTTCTATGTGTCTTTCGAGAACATAATTTCAATCAAAATTATTTACATCTATTCAAGTTTGATTTTTGTTGCTGTGCTAAAATACTGACCAAAATCAAGTTCTGGAGGAAAGGATTTAATGTATCATAGAGGCTGTAGTCCATCATCAAGAGAAGACAGGACAGGAGCTCAAAGCAGGAACCTGGAGGCAGGAACTGAAACAGAGATCATGGAGGAATACTGCCCTTTGACCTTCACACATGCTTCCTATGCACGTATTAAATAAATACATTCATACATAAATAATTATAGTTTTCCAAATGTAGAGAAACTCTTAGCTGGAGTTATCACTCCATAATCATGAAAAATTTCACAATAAAATGATGAAATATGCATGAAGATAAAATGTGTCGAAACATTAAAATTACACACTATATACATGTATTGAATGTTACATGACATCTCATTGATATGCATAACCTTTATGTTTTCATGTATCAGTTAATTAAAATAACAAGTAGTAAAATACACCAAGATAAAAAATACAATAGGAACAAAATCAAGTACTTTATGAACTATAATGTTGGATCAAACTGGTCTTGTGTTAGACCTGAATTTTATTCCTGGCATTATCATGAAAAACTATGTAACTTTGACAAGTTATTTAAATTGTGGTCTCAGTTTCTTCTTCTCTAATATATGGTAATTATTTGGCTACTACATAAGGTTGCTATAAGCATTTATGTAAGTTAAATCATGTAAAATGCCAGCTCCATGCCTGGCATAGAAGGAGGCTTAAACAGCTAAGCTATTATATTTCAATAAGATTATGAAATCTGAAAGTTATAACTCAGTTATATAAAACTATGGAAAGGGCATTCCCCTTGCAGAATCGAATCCATGCTTCAATAAGTTCACAGGAATATTCTCAAACTTTTCTGTATTTCCACATCTGTGCTTTTGCAAAGAATACTTTATTAAAATGGCAAAGAGCAGTTGTTTATTAATTTAACATTTTTTACAGATGTTAAATATTTTAACTGCCTTCCTCACTGTTTCATTTTCCATGTAATATTAGTAGTTTGGGACATGTACATGTGATACCACCAGACTTTAACCCTGGATTACATACTGAAGGACTCAGGAAATTAGAGAATGACAGCAACACATGCCCTCATAATGTGCAGAGAGCAGAGCAAACTGGGATGTGGAAGTGAGGGGAGCCCAACAGTGTGTTCTTATCAGATCCTTTCCTAATCATGTAAAACATGTCCTCATCTATGAATATCCAGACATAAAACTCCATTCACATATTTTCAATGTCTGATATTGGTCAGGAAGAATAAAAACTGATTCACATCACAAGAATTTCACTTTAAAAATGTATCTTGACTTCATGATTTATGAAAATCAGACAGTCTGGCATGAAAATTCAAAATGTCAACAGTCATTGACTCTGGAAAAATAGAGAAAATATTTATCTGATGTCTTCATTTGAGGGTATTATAGAGTATTATATTTCTTATTCAAAAACTTGCTGTGGTTTCTAGTTTCTAGATTCCCTAGAAATGTGTGTGTGTGTGTGTGTGTGTATGTGTGTGTGTGTGTGTGTGTGTGTGTGTGTGTGTGTGTGGTGAGGAACTTGGAAAATGCATGCTCATTCTATGTTACTTATTACAAAATTAAGAAAATGAGAAAATTTTACTCCGATGATATACATTTTAAATTGTAATTTTCATTTAGTATTAACATGTGCATTTATTTCTTCCAATCTGGGTACTTTTCTTGTACAGAAACCTGATCCTAAAAGTCGAGAGCTTGAACTTTTCAGTCTATAAATCAGAGTTGTATGTAGCTATTCTATCTTTTTATAAAAAGTTTTCAAATACTAGGTATGATGTCTCATACTTGTAACCTCAGCATTTAGGAGATTGAGACAGGAAGATTGCAGTAAGTTTGAGGACGGTGTGCGCCACTGTTCTCTTCTAGTTTGATTTCTGTTTCTGTGATAAAACACTTTGATCAAAAGCAACTTAGGGAGGGAAGTAAAGGGTTTATTTAGCTTACACTTCCAGGTCTCAGTCCATCACTGAAGGAAGTCAGGGCAGGAACGCAAGGAGGAACATGAAGCAGAAATCATGGAAGGATGCTCTTTGCTGACTCCCTCAGGCTTATGCCTAACAAGTTTTTTAATACAGTCCAGGATCACTTGTCCAGAAAATGATGCCATTTATGGCAGGCTGAGACCTCTTATATCAATTACAACAAGACAGTCCCCTACAGACAGACCCACGGGCCAATCTAATCTGGGAAAACCTTTAATCGAATATCCCTTTTCAAGTGACTGCACTATAACAATTTGTCAGTTAAAGCTAATTAGAACAGTTGTGTAGTGAGTTCCAGGCCAACCTAGGGTACTGTATAACACCTGACCTCATAAAAAAATAACAGAGGAATTACTAAAACAGTGAACAGGTGTCACTGGAGATTTTATATATCACTGAGGAATTATGGAAATTTCACAAACTATATTTGCGTAAGTGGACTTGAGAGTTTCTGTTAAATGTGATAAATTCTTGATGCACATACTTTATAAGGGAACCACTGAAACTTCTTTTTGTGATACAAACATTTTTATAAATGTCACAGTTATTTATACTGTAAACATTCTTTTTTTTCCCTTTCTGACAAATTAATTCCTGTTCCAAAGCAGAGATACTCTTTTTTGATTCTGTCAAATTCTAGTCCCTAATGATCAATACTTCGATATGTTGCTGTTCTTCAAATTATTTCTTCATGAATTTGTGGGCATATTCTACTAACTTGTTTTTCTCTCTTTTAAATAATGATAATGGAAACTGGAGGGATGACTCCGCAGTTAAGAGCACTGGCTGCTCTTGCAGAGGACCTGAGTTCAGTTCCAGGACTCACATAGCAGCTAATAACCAACATAAACTCCAGATCCGAGGAATCTGATGCTCTCTTCTGACATCTGCAGCAATTGCATGCACATGATGCACTTATATTTGTGTAGGCAAAATACACATACACATATAATAGAAGCAATTTTTTTTAAGTTTTTAAAGATTTTAAATGTTGATAGCATTTGCATGGTGAAGGCTCTACCCTTTTTGTCTGTCTCACATTTAATCACAATTCTCACTTCAAAATCTCCACCCACTGCTTTTTGGTTATGTTTTGTTTTCACTTTAAAATTTGAATTTTAGCTTTCCAAATCCTAAGTGGGCCACTTTCTTGTAGAGAGAGCTAACCTCTGTAGGCCCCAGGATTCTAACTCATTTCATGTATTCCTCCCCCTCTGCTATGAGTCCCATGCTTGTGGACCTGGGAAACAGCTGCTCTACACAACAGTGTTTGTGCTCTGCACAACAGGCTGCTTTCCCCAGGAAAGCTCAATTCCAGATGTTTCTTGATTAGTAGACTTCTAAGCTTCTTCTTTCACCTGACCACGTCCCAGGTGGAAATTTCTAATGTACTTAGATTTGAGGATCAATTTATATCTATTTATCTTTCTCTCGAACAATTTTCAATTGTGACATTATCCACTGAATAAAGTTAATTGATCCTTAAAGTTTCAGTCCAAAGTTAATTTATCCTTAAAGTTTCAGTCCAAATGAAAGGAAAATTTGATTCAGGATGTTAAATGCAGACATGAGAAAAGCTAACCGGGACAGGTACATCTTACATCATGGGCTTAGGATCCTTTACAACATAGGTTATATCTCATGGGAAAGAGGCTTATTCTTGAAAAATGGCATATGTTAGGCATTTTGTTCATTTTAAACTGTTAGGCTTTTGTCATAATTAGAAAAACCTCATTAAAAATGTTTTAAATACCAATTATTTGCCTTTTGGAATTAAGCTAGCTGTAATTGTTTCAAACAATCCAATGCTTTTCCCAGAGGCCTTTATTAATGGAGGCTGTATATACACTTGTTGCTTAGAAATCAGAACAGGTTAATGGTCTGATTGTGCATATGACATATAGGAACAATCCAAAGATGAAAATGTTCAAGGGTCAGGTACAAAAGTGCATTGTGGAGCTGCCTATGTTCATTAAATGGACAACAAGACACGTTCCAGAACTGTTTGTTTCTTGTAATAAAAAATTACTATGAGAAAATCTTAGTGGAATTGTAAAGAATTTTCAAAGCTTTTGGGGAATCAATAAAAGTTCTGTGTAAAAGCAAAACCCTGAACTAGGAAAGGGGTAAAAGTCACCACCTCAAAGCAGATGAAGGAAAAGCTAGAGATATTTCAGTTAAATTCTTTTTCTTTGTGTTCTGTGGATGTTAAAGTAGTGAATGATACTGTGGATTCAATCATTTACATGAATGCTCAAATTTGCTACAAAATAAGGATATTTTCCCCAAAATAGATTCTAATAATCTAGAATGACTTCAGTAAAATTCCACATTTGAGCAAATAGAATAGTTCATTTTAGAGAAAGCCTTAATTTAAAAGAGGGAACTTAAGAGATAAAATGTAAGATAGCTTTGCAAGTTCACAGCAATCTTTGAATTTTACCTTGATATTAAATTCTTCCAAAGATTTTTAGCAGAGATCATACTTTAGTTTTTATAAGAGAAGTTCTTAGGTTCAAAAATTAGTATGAAAAATGTCTGGGGATATAGTTCAGTTGTGGAACAATTGCCTGTTATGGGCAAAGCCTTGGGTTCAATGAGTGGTACCACACACTATATATATATTATATTATATTATATTATATTATATTATGTTATATTATATTAATTACATGCATGTGTATGTATTTATATTATATTAATTATATTAATTATATTATATTATTATGTTATATTTTATATATTATTTGAGTGTGATACTCTGTACCTGTAATTATCCAAATTTAGGAGGGTAAAGCAGGAGGCTTGGGAGCTTCAGAACAGCTTAGCTGCATAGTAAGCTAATGACCGTCTTAGGCTCTATACTGAGATGTCTCAAAACAAACAAACAAACAAACAAAAACCCAAATAAAACAAAAATACAAAATGTTAATATGGACTGGTTGTAGGGCAGTTGGACAACACTACAGGTGCAGTGAGTACAGAGCACCACATTCAGCCACGATTAGGGGCATGCACCTTGGACCTTCTGTTTACATAAGATAAATCTTAGTGGTATGGAAAATGTGCAGAATGAAAAAGGCTCTTACTGGCAGCACAGTGTATTGCTGATATTCAACATCTGCTCTGCAAAGAATCCGCAGCACTTAGGAGTTCATTAGCTATGCATAAGCTTCAACCCAGACCCATTTAATTAGAATGTGTACAAAGTCCACATGTGATTTTATAGAACTGTGTTAGCTAGGTTCCATCAAACATCATACACGCTAGATGGGTGGCCCGAGATGATATACTTAGTGTATCTACTCATTGTTTCTTCATCTGAAAAATGAAGAAATTAAAACAAATTCAGCAACCCTATTATAAAAATATGAAATCTAAAATGATCCAAAATTCAAAATTTTTTTCTGACATGTGACGTGATGCTAAAATGGTAACTTTTATACTTGATCTGTTAATGTGGCATATTGACTTGCCAGGAAAGATATGCCCACTGATACCAAAATGACGTACTGTTGTAGGGTAATTAACTATTTCATGATTGGATTCGATATCTTTTCCACACAAGAGAATACCTGTTTGAAAAATATAACCTAATAATAAGTCAGTGAGTCAGTTAAATCATAGTCTTTAGTAGAGAAGCTTCTATTGTTGTTGTGTTAAATGAGCATGTTATATCTGTCAAAGTGCCTTCTAAATATTTATGCTCATAAGTATAAATTGGTGATTCTGTCAGCTTTGGTCAGAGAAAATTCTTTTAGCATTTAGATAACAATCACTGCAGAGGTACATAAGTGGGCAGAGTGCTGAAAATAAATGAATGTTGTGTCTTCATTCTTAAATGTTACATTTAGCTCATTCTCTCCAGTGCTCAAGGAAATAAGAGACAGAAAGAATGTAAGGTAAGAGTGAGGTCTGGGGATTGCAGAAGTTTATCTTCCAAACAACATGAGCATGATACTCTCATGCTCAGAAACTCTCATACAGAAACTGAAGAAGACCTGCACAAGGTTAGGCCCATGGATGTTAGGCCATTGGGGAGTGAGTCCTGAGGCCTCACCTTTCCTGAGGATTTATGGGCAGTTAGAGGTGTAGTCACTGGTAAAAGGCCCTTCTAAACCCCTCCCTGATGCTCATGTAAGCAACCCTAATGAACCTTATTGGGTCATAAATGCACACAAAACATGAAAGAAAATGGGGGGATTACTCGGGAAAAGGAAGGAGATTAATAGGAATGAATGGCGATAAGAAAGACAGGATAATGGGAGGTGGCTCTAATCAAAATATTTATATGCATATATGGAAATCACATCCCTCCTGACAGGCTCAAGGACTATCTCAGAAGAGAATGCAGAAGGATTGTGAGAGTTAGAGCTAGAGGGGGACCGGAGTGAAAAAGAGACTTCTGGTCTTCATAAGAATGCTGTACTTATGAACTGACCCACCTGTGGTTGCCTGGACAAGTACAGAAGATCAAGCCTGTCAACATTCCAGCATGGACAGGAGAAGGGCTCATGAACCCCCACACATAGCTGAGGAACTATTAACATTGATGGCTTCTGGGGAAGGGATAATCAGGTTTTTTTAGGGTGTGATTGCTGGTAGGTTGACCACACTCCAGTGGATGGCCCCACCCCCATGACCATATGGGGAGCACAAACTGGATTCAGTGGGTTATTAAAACAAACAAAGGACACAGAGTTAGGAGTGGGTGAGGGAATGGGAGGTGTACAAGTAAGGTGGTGGTGGCTATTGTCGCAGTACATGTACACATGTGTGACATTCTTAAAGGATTAGTAAATGTATAGTTTTAAATTATAAAACATCTTTTAAAACATTTGTGCATTTAACGTCTTTATTTTTTGGGTGTTTTTGGAGATAGGGTCCCACATTGTAACCTAGGTAGGCCTTGAATTCACTATGTGTCTCATGCTATCCCTTACACACATGACAATTCTCTTACCTCAGCCTCCTGATTGATGGGATTACAGGTGTGAGTAATTGATCCCAGTTATAATATTTTAAAATTTTTATTTTTATTTTTTGTCATTTTGTGACAGGGTCTCCCTCTAGCCCCAGCTGGCCTGGAACTCACTATGTAGACCAGGCTGACCTCGATCTGCCTGCCTCTGCCTTCTGAGTACTGAGATTAAAGATGTGTGCCCACTATGCCTGGCTGAATCAAGTACTGAGGACATTCTTTTATTAAGTGATTGTGATGCCCACTTAAGTCTGAGCATATCTTCTAATGCTGTAGCATTCCTTTTGAGTATTTCAAAACTCACTGAGTGCATTTCTGGCATCACCTACATTTAGTGTTCATATGATGAATTGTGAAAGAGACAGGTACCAATGACTGCAGATTAACGGTTTCAATACCACATTGTGGCCTTCAAACTTCTGTGATTTTTGGTTTTGTTTATTTGGGGCATGATTCTCTTAATTATAACCCATCTCACCATCTATCTAAGAAATAGTTTGAAAATAATATTTCTGGAAGTATTATTCATGATTTCAATGCTGACTATTCAGAGCTAATTTTATAAAGGAATTATTAAAAGACATACAGATTGCAATCCATTTACTTGAGTTTTATTTTTGTTGACCTTAGTATTCTAGGATTATATTGTGGAGCATTAATGTACCATAAAATGGGGTAAAATGTTAAAATATTGATTCAGTATTGTAAAATGAAACTCTTTGTTTTCTGTTGCTTTTAGTACCAACAAAATAAACAATTTTCTTCAAAATTAATATATTTTAGCTTCCAAATATGCCTTAGTTTCATTTTTGTAGCTGTGACAAAATACTCTGACAAATGAAACTTAGGGCAGAAAGGGTTTATTTTAACTCACAATTTCAGGTTACAGTCCAGAAGGTAACTCAAGATGGCAGGAAAAATGAAGGTACTAGCCGTATCCACAGTCAAGATCCAGAAAAAATGACTGCATGTACTCATCTCCCTTTCTCCATATATAACACATTTTAAGGTCCCCTGCATAGGCAACAGTGCCATCCACAGCGGGAGGGGCTTGCAGACACCATTATTGTAATCAGGAATATCCCTCACAGAGGTTATCACAGTCCAAAATGATCTCAAAAATCATTCATTGAGACTTCACAGGTGAATTTATATTGTTTAAAATTGGCAACTAAAACTGAACATCACGACTCTACCCCTTGTTAGCTTTATACACATACAAACATATCACTTTAAACCATAATCTTCTATTGTTCATCACTAAAACTGCAGTTTATCATAACAGAAAATACAGTCTAACTTTAAAAGTCCTAGAAATCTTTAAAAATTCTGGTACTTTAAAATCCAGACTCTTTTAATTGTGAATTACTATAAAGTAAAAACAAGTTATATACTTCTAACAATACAAAACAAATTCTTATTCTACAAAGGAAGAAAGAACTCTATTTAAACCAGTCTATAGTAGAAAAAAACCAAAACCAGCAATGGAAGCACTGAATTCTGCAGCTCTGTTTTCTAACATCTGATATTTGTGATATGATTGGCTGGGCTAAAAGAATTTGCTTTGCCCCACTGCTCCAGCCATGCTGCCTGCAGCACTAATAGATTCCACTCCACACTTGGAGCTCACCTTGGAGAGCATCCCACAATCCTGGTATCTCCATTATTCTCTGGTCTCCATGAAGACTGTGTCTTCACTTTCACAGTTTGATGCATTGGCCTTTCAGAGCCTTTCCACTGGGACTTTCTTCCTGCCACGCAGTGCCCGACCTCAGCTGCTACACATGGCTCCTCAGCCTTGTATTTCCCATGCTTTCAATACTCGTACACATGATCGGTATGTATATCCAAGTTTTGCTGCCAGATTGAGGTGCAGCCGAGCTCCCATGAACTTCAACATTATTGGTGTATGGACAGTGAGGGAAAACTTTCCTAAGCAGTTGCTTTTGATTAGTTTTGGCTAAATAGAAAAAGAATGAATGGATGCATGCATGTTTGCACTCACCTTGATGTCTCTTAAACCTCTCAGGATCCCCTGTTTAAAGATTAGTGTCACCCACCATGGACAGGCCTTCTGACTCAATTAATATGATCAAAATAATACCCACTGACATGCCCTCCGACCTGATCAAGAAATCTTTGATAAAAATATCTCTTCTCAAGTAATTCTAGATTATGTCATGTTTACAAGTATATTAATCATCACAAATTATATACACAGATACTTCCATTTGACTTTACTATAAATCTCATTTACATTTTACCCAAAGTGTTATGAATTACTGTAAGGAAAAAGTATTTTCATTTTTCATAAATAATGAATCAAAATTAAGAAGTTAGTCTTATATGGTTGGTTTTTTAAGCTCAACTTGCTCATGAAAAATGTAACTTAGACTGTAGAAAACAATTGTTTGAAAACTAGGATAACTAATTTGGCAAATGAAAACACTCACTGGCTTATCCATTGCAAAGAACACGTTAAACTGACTTGAATTCTGTCATGAAATAAATTTAAATATCATTTGTATCCATGTACACAAAAATTTTTTTGAAAATGTAGAGAAAAAACTAGATGGAAACATGCTTGAACAATTTGACCTGTTCAATTAGAACAGGATATTTGGAACAAATGTGCATTAAAAGAATAAAATGCTAAGTACAAGAGGTATAAAGGTCAAAATTCAAAACTTTAATAATTGGTTGAAATATGGATGGTTTTCTCTCACAAATAAATAAGAAAGAATTACTCTACTAGTTCAAGAAATGTGACTAAAATTTCAAATGCAATTGTATAACAAGTTATGTGGATCCAGCCTTCAAGGATCTGATTCTAAAAGAAGGAAAGACTTTGAATAAAGTAGATTTACATAGACAACTTTTAATGCTTCTTTCATTGAACACAGATGTGAGATGCCAGAACTTCTCATACATATAGAAAAATATGTAAATGTATTTAATTTGTAGTAAGCATTCACTATGTATATCTGTGTATGTATTTATATGTACCAAAACATAATTTGAACACCTGAAGTATATGCAATACAAATAAATTTAAATGTAATGCTAATGTTAATTTGAAGATTATATTTCTAGCACCTTATTTTAGGATATGTCTATAGGTTGATTTGCAGAATAATTTTTGGAGATAGTCATTGAAGAGATGATTTAAAACATCTCTTAATGCTCCTTAAACAATAAAAGCTAAAAAAAAACACCTTTTTTGTACTTTTACAATTTCATAAGCATATACAGCTTCATTTCTTCATATTCATTGCCTGCTCTCCTATTTGCTTAGTCCTCCAACTGAACCCCTTCTTCTTCCCAAGAAAGCTTGCATTTGGTCAGGGTTGCCTGCATTGTGAGGGCCAGAGGTTATTTACTTGAGCGAGGGTTGCTTAACAAGGCTCTTCTACTCAGGAATACATCTCCCTCCCTTCCACACCCCCAGCAGCAACTCTTCAGGGAGGGGTGGGACCTTGTGAGCTCCACCCATCCATCAGGAGCCCAGAAAGTCCTTCCTTAAGGCAGTGGAAAACTGAACTGTGAGGGAAAAGAATTGGATACAAATGAAAAGTAGTATTTGAGAAGAACAACCATGATATATGAGAAAGTGATTTATTCTCAAAGAAAGATGATTGAAGGTACAAAAGTTGTTAAAAAACATACAATAAAAACTGCAGACCAAAAAGAATGTTGTGAATTGACTTTGAATTGATGACAATTTTCATTATTGGTCTTACTGCATAATCAATCTTAACTAAATCTATCTTCTTTTAAATTTTTTCATTTTAATTTTTGCAATTTCATAATTTGATGGCATTTAGATCCCGATCCACATCACCCTTATGGCAGTTGCCCAATGTAACCTATCTAAAAGGAAATGGGTAAGAAGCTCTAACCTCACCTGAGGAAACTGTAGCAGAAGATAGCTGCTGAGAGGAGCAGAGATGGTCTCCTTCATGCATGGAAATCTTAGTAGGCTAACCAGGCTACAGCGGATGGACCCACACTGAAAGACAGTTGAAGGCACAAACGACTCTATAGGATATCTATACTTATTATAGATATAGTATAGATATATGGATAGATATTCTAGATAATTTTTAAATATTTTATTTACCTTTATTTTATACATATAAGTGTTTGGCCTACATATATGTAAGTGCACCATGTACATAGCTGGTGACCCTGGTCGCCAGAAGAGTAGGATATTCTGGAACTAGAGTTAAGGACAGGTTTTAGCTGCCATGTTGTTGCTGGGATTTGAACCCAGTTACTGTGGAAGAGCAGAAGGCTCTCACACATTGGGCTATCTTACAGGCATTGTTAAAACCATTTTCTATAGCTCTTAGCCTTAGTATATTGAATATATTATAAATAAGTAGATACAAAATAAATTATTGCTCAGTAAATATTTCTGTAAGTATAGGCATTTTTATTGATTTCAAATCTTGAAAATAATTTTGAGGTAATGTCAATTTGTTTAAAAACAACTTATTAGTCTTGTGTTAACATAATTTGATTCAATACGACCAGAAATTATATACATTTGTATGACAAGCACACGTTCTTTTTCAATTCATTGTGTATTGTACGTGGATGTGTACGTGTACGTCTAAAAACTTGTGGCTAAAAATTTAACCACAAGTTTATTAGAACACTGAATGGGTTCTTAAGGTTGCTAACATTTATAGTGTTTTAATAATTTTAGTCCAAATTAAACAATATATAATTGAATGTAATGAAAAGATCAAGTTAGATTTTTCAACATCAACTATTAATGATGGTTAATAAAATATTAAATGAATGCTAAGTATTAGGTGAAAGTTGCACACTGTATTCACAACCAGCAGATATAATTTTCATGTAGGCATTAAGGGGACAAAGACTCATAGAGCCAGGCATCTGGAGACACAGTACCACAGGTAGAGGGCACAGCATGTTTGCAAGTGCCTAGAGAAGCCTTCTTCCTGCTGCTGAAGTGTAGTAACTGTGGTGGAGGAAGCAGAGTCGGGGTTCGATGAAGCTGCATTCAGATGAGGGACCAAATCATCGTGAAGTCCTTGGCTCCTATCCTGAGCATTACAGGATGCCACATGTGACTTAGGCTTACACATTTTCCCTGTGGAGAATAGATCACAGAGTCATCTTAGTGGAGCAGAGGGGACTGTAGTAGTTTGAAGTGGCACAACTGGCCCCCAAAGTGCCAAGACTGAAAGATACACAGTCAGCCTGTGGATATGGTTTAAAGACTCACAATCAACCTGTGGATATGGTTTAAAGGTAATGCCACAAAAATTGAACGATAGATAGGATGTGTAGAGTTCATTGCTTATAAAATATAACTTTAAAGCTGCAAACCTACTCATTTTCAGTTCTTGTTTGTTGGCACCGATTTTTATAAGTAATATCTACCTTTTACAGCTTTCCTGATAAAATGAAATGATTGTTATGATTCAATAACTGGAAAAATAGCCCATTTCACATGATAGCTGCCTCCCAAATTAAAAAAAAAAAAAAAGACGCTAAGACACAGCAGGTTTATAAAACTAAACACAGGAAGAATGGAAAAAATATACACTGGAAACCAGTACATAGTAACTGTAAGCTCAAAACTAATTATTGTTTTTAAGACACTTAATTTTCTATAGTCCCTTTTTCTAACCAATCTTGTTAATTTTCATGTGCATTCTATTTTAGCCTTCCAGTAGGTTCCCTGCATTTTTCTTCTGGGAAGGATACAGTATTTATTTTTTGAATTTCTTTACTTAATGAGTTTTCTATTTTTTTTATGGCTTATATCTTTACCTGTCAGATAAATCCTGCTTTAAAATCTTTCTCACATAATTATCTTTCACAAAGTGGCCCAGAAAGCAATGTTTACTAAGCTACTGGAAAAATTCACTTTGTTACTGAATTTCTTATAACGATACTTTTGAAATTTTATATAACATTATATGCTAAAATTTATTCACTATTTCTCAATAAATTCTAATTATACTGTAATATATCCAAAGTTCTTTCACAAACACTACTTTGGATACTCAGTGTCTAAATTTGTATTTTCTGTTACTTTTTAAGGTGAAAGACTGAGAAGAGTACACAGATAAAAATAGCCATGCAAACATTACAGCTGGATGATTTATTAAACATCATGCTGTTGATTCAACCACTATGGAAAAGAGAACATCTCAAGGTATAAAATACTATCTTGTGGCTCAATTGCCTAATTAGGTGAAAAGTCCCATAGGACTTTCATTGTCCCTTATATTCCTAGTAAGGTGTTCTTATTTGCCAGGTATCATAGACCTCTCACAGCGGTTGACCTTTCTTTGTCTTATATGGACTTGACTTAACAGTTATTCAATGAAAGGTTTTTTCAGTATTATATTTATTATTTTTAATTTATGTCTATGTGTGTACTTTTTGAATTTATGTAAGTGCACCTGAGTCATGCCATGCCCACAGAGGACAGAAGAAGGTATCAGATCCTCTGGAATCGGAGTTGCAGACAGTTGTTAGCTGCCATGTTGGTGCAGTTATTCAAACTCAGGTCTTCTGCAAGAACAGCCAGTGCACTTAACCACTGAACCATCTCTCTAGCCCCCTCAATGAAATATTTTTTAATGTGCAGGGGTAAGAGAGGATGGAGGGTAATATGATAGTGTTAATCACACACAAGATTCAGTCACAGAGCAACATTTCCTATCTTACCTCTGACCACTTTTGAACTCTGTTGCCAGCTACATTTTGTGGTATCTTCTCAGAAATACTTAACTCTAAACAACCTGGGTTGCCTTGTGAGGTCACATAACAGCATAGCTTCTGAAGAATTCACAAAAGAGAGCACTTCGTATCTCTGTGTTTGTCTTTTATCCCCCCTCTGTGCATATGACAAGTTCCTCTTGTTTGCTCCCTAGTCATGAAGTAATTTCTTTTATTCCTCTGTATTTTCCAGTCTTCAATTCCAACTTAGTGCGCTACCCAGAGCAACAAGATACAATGCCCAACAAGGTACAATGTACAGTATTGTAGAAGGTACAAAGGCTCAATGCAATGGAGGCACAGGCTAGGGGCAATGAAGCCATGGTGTCAAGGACTAGATCCTTTTCATGTGCATGTGCAAGGTTTCTGATGATTGACATTCAACATTTTGATAGTGTGAAATTTGATCTTGGGTATTTTTTTTGTATGTGTGTGGTATGCATGTATGTGTGTATGTATGCTTACATATTTGAGGGCACATGTGTGTGCATTTGCACATACACATGTACCTGTGTGAGACGTACAGGTCTTTCTTTTCCACTTTATTTGCTGAAGCAGGGTGAGTTGGCCAGTTCAGCTATCTTGCTAACCAGCTTGCCTCAGGCATGCCTTGTTTATATTTCTGGGCCACCTTTTTTTGAGTTTGATTTTATTTTTAATATATTTTGTATGGAAATTTTTGTGTTTAATACAGAACATCTCAAAAAATCTTAATCATCTTTACACCCTCATCCCCATCTTTATACCCTCATCCCCATCTTTATACTCTCCCATAGTCCCCTGGCCGCCACTGGAGCCCATATGCTCTGTCATCCCTGCTAAGGCCCACTGAGTTGTCAATTTCCCCAGCTGTTCCCCAGTGAAAATCTGTCCAGTAAGTCTAGTCAACCTATCTAGAGCCTCTTGTTTTAGGAAGATCAGCTCTTCTTCATCTAGCAGCAATCAGTTGTCAGCATTCCGTCAGATAAGGAAGGAGGTTTGCTGTTTATTACCCCAGTTCTATTCAGGGTTATTTTGTGCCTGAGTTTGCGTGGGACTTGTGTATGATGACACCATTGCCAAAGAATCATATGAGGAGGTTCCAGGAACTTGTAGGTCTCTGTTTCCATATGGTTATGTATACCTTCCCTGGCTCTTGCAATCTTTCCACCCCTTATTCTGCGATGGTCCCTGAGCCTTCGGTGGGTGAAGTTTAGTAAAAGGGTCCTGTCCAAGGACCATCATTCAGCAGAATTTTGATCTATATACTTTGGCTATTTGGCACCTTTTTTATTCCTGTTCTGGGACACTATTTATGTGAGTACTGAGGATTCTGAGGGTCTCACATTTGTGCAAGAATCACTTTATCCACTAAGAGATCACCACAGCCCTGAGCTTGTATTTCTGTAACCACAAAGAATTGCTCCTTTTAAGTTTACATTTTAAATCACCTAAATCAATAGATGTTTTCCTTGAATTTGATTGAAATTGATGTCAACATATTTTGGCATCAGACAGCTGTTTCAGGAAGAGATCTCACTTTCGGAGACAAAAATGTATTTTATTGTCCAGGAATCAGCTCGTTCTGCTTTCATTCCACCTAAATGGTCGAAGAAGACAAAACATGTACTGACTGCATTTTATCCACCTCTCTAATCTCCAGAAAATTATTTTGGGAAAATGTATCTTAACAGATGGGATGGTACTGTGCAGAAATACAGCATAAAAAATCTAGTTTTCTGTCCATTATAGACTGCAGTAAAACCATTTAAAAGTATTCAGGACTTCAATGATACTATAGGATGCTCAAATTGCTTTGATTTAAAATGTCGTCCTGAAGCAAAAGTCAGAATTCATAATCTATAGGGCTCATGCACATACAGCTAATCACATTTGGTACTTTTGAGGTCAGTATTCATATCTGACTCTGAATCAATATTAATATTCCTTCTCGGCACTTGCTAGATGAAAAATGTTTTCTGTTAAAGGAAGAGCTTCTTTTCCATTTATTAAATAATAGTTAGTTGGCTGCCATTCCTTGGTCTTAAAAAGATAGGGCAGAAATAGCTGTGCTTATATAGTTTTGTGGTTTGTAAGAAGGTCTTTTGAGGAAACATATTTTAGGGCTATGTGATTGTATGGCTTTGCAGTAAAACTGTTTTCAATCTGTGTTTTTTAAGAAATCTAACATTGTTAAAGTGTGCAATCTTACTGATGGTGTACATGACAATTCCATTAGATCCAGAAAGATTCTGATTTGATAAATATTACAAAGCCCACTTCAGATGAAACATCCTTATTCTTCTCTGATTCGTGCACTGGTTCTTGATCAGTCTCTGTTATGAAAAAGGAGTCCCAGGTGTCATCATTTCTAATCTAAGTTCAGAGACAGAGCCACTTTTGAATTTACATGCCCCATTCAGTGAGGAACACCTATAACCTGGTTGTAAGGCAGATGCGGCAATTGGTACAGTGAACAGCCTTGTGACTTTGGACGTATGCCACCTAATTCACCTATCAGTTTTCCTTAGCTACTTAATGAGTGCAATATTTGCCAATAAAGAATTTAGAGAAAAGGAAAATGTCCATTGATTATATTTCTAGTACTATTTGGAGCTGTACATAGTTTTCATCTCAAGTCATTTAAAAAAGTAGGATCATTCAGGACATTAAAAATCTTAGGTTCACACTACAACAAACCAACCTTCCTTTGTCTTCACTGTACATTATAGCATACTAGTTCCATTTTCCATGGAAAATACACCCATTTCGGTTTGTTAAAGAATATGAAATTAATTACATGTCATTTATGTTGTCCAGTCTCTCTGTAGTATGCAGGACAACCTGTCCTGCTAAAACATTCTGGCTTAGATGTTGCTCTTTGCCTCTAGGGGTTTATAAATTAAATAACACTATTATACAGATAAATGAAATCCAGGCCATTGAGAATGATTAATGAACTATCAGTACGAATGTTCAAGTGTTATTCATACAATATTTTTCAAAACATAAAGCAAGGGACTGGAGAGATGGTTGAGTAGTTAAGAGCACTGCCCTCTTTTGCAGAGGGCCCAGGTTTGATTTCCAGCATCCACATGGCAGCTAACAATCATTCATAATTCCAGTTCCAGGAATCTGACACACTCTTTCTGACCTCCATGGGCACTGCATGACACGGGTGCACTAACATACTGCAGGCAGTACACTCATATACATTAAAAAAAGGAAAAAAAATAGTTTTTGAAAACAAAGTGAAATTTTACTTTGTTCATTCTTTAAAAACTAAGAACTTAATGAATGAAATAGTAATTGTATAATCATCAGGAATTTTGTTACCAAAATTTTAAGCTTCTTACAGACTTTTTAAGCTATATGTTAAATGATACAGGAAGCATGGCTCAAGCTATGTTTTTCCTCTTGTTCAAATTGATAATTCATCAGTCAAATGGCCAAACCACTCCTGTACACATCTGTTCTCCATCCTACTTTACCTCTCAGAAAAGGTTTAGAGTGAGAAGAAAAAAAAATCAAATGCCTTTGAGAGTTATTCCATACTATGTGTTGCATTTTTGTCATGATTTCTTCAGATTTCCATAGCTTAAAGTTTTACTTCCTGTCTTACTTGTTTCCATTCATCCAGCCCTATAATAACACATTTCTCTTGTTCAAAATAAAGCTACTTTTAAATTTATTTATTTATTTATTTATTTATTTATTATTTAAAACTTATCATATAGCCAAGGTTGGCCTGGAATTCACAATCCCTTAGCCTCAGCCTCTAGAGGACTGGAATTAAAGGCACATAGTACCATGCCTGGATAAGCTCCTGTTTATTTTGATTGGTTTATTAAAGCAACACTTCTGTTTTTAACAAAAATTATCTTATCTGAACCACAAGATACATCCCTCCCCTGCAGAAACCGAATTCTAATGTAAATCATTTGGGCAACATAACTGGGAATTATCCCAGATCTGCCTTTCAGCATATATATTTTCTTTCTGGTTGTTTATGTCATGCAAAAGCAGAAAGAAACTGAATGTGTCTATTTAATAGAGTCTCAGAATGCTCTGTCTTTGTATTATTGAAGACAAGAGCTGTCAGGAAGCAGATACTGAAAAGATACGTTCTGCTCTCTGTTCAGTGATGTAAGAACAATCTCGGACAGAGGGGCCACTGTCAGATAATAGCAGAGCTAGCAGGGAATGGGAGACAATTAATTTATCAGACATTAGTTCAATGTCACAAAGAAGAAAGGAAGGAAAACAATAAAGCTACATCAGACATGTAAACATTACACGATGATGGCTTAATCAAAAGGATAAAGATGAAAAGTAGAAATTTTCATTTCACGTCACGCTACATCTGATTGGAAAGAGGATTGCATTGGAAATTGCTTTGTATTTCTTTCTTTATTTAATTCTTTGGTAAGTGAAGAAAATATTGATGTTTCTATCCAAATCACTCATTCATATTTATCTACTGACACACTTAGGTTAAAAAAAAAACATACTTCAGGAATAAAGAATGTTTGAATTTTGTGATCTTTACTACTTAAATCAGTAGTTATTTAAATGCTTCTAGGTCGATATTACACAAAATTCAAATTAAATAACTAAGTTGCCTACAACATGTTTCTGGGACAGAGTCTCAGGAAAAGTACAGCTCCTTTCTGTAGCAGAGAACCCAGGCTCACGGTTTGAAATGTCTCTTTCCTTTCATCCCAGGATTGAGGGTGGAACCAATCAAGTGCTTGGATCTGCTGGAACTGGAGTTACAAGCAGTTGTGAGCTGCCCTTCATGGATGCTGAGAATTGAACTCTGGTCCTCTGAAGGTGCAGCAAGGTCTCTTAACTAATCAGCTATCTCTTGAGCTCTACCATGCTTGTTTTCTTTTAATGCAAGAAACAATGGCTTCCATAGTCCACTGTTAAAGTTCAGACTATCTTGAGTGCTCAGAAGCTACATCTAAAAAGGAGTATAGACATCCTCTGGAATCAGCATGCTCATGTTCTGCTAGAGTTGTCATGTCCTAATTCCACCCCCCACCATCAATGAGACAGCAAAGCTTAGAAAGAGGTTAGAATTGCCACCTCTAGATTCTTGATTAGAGTTTCTATGACATGTCAATAAAAAGAGGATTAAGGCAATACAAGTATATTTTAAGAGGGGTGGAACAGCATACATTATAATAACAAATATTATGATCACCAGAGTCAAGGCAAGGCTGCTATTCAGCACACATAAGTTAAATTTACATAGCCCACATTGAACAAATCACTTTCATCCCTTTTCCTCAAATTCTTACTAATGTTCCTTATTAAAACAGACTGTGACATCTGAGATTCAAGCTGTTCCATGCATAAATCTCATGAGTACAGTAACAGAGGAATCACAGAAAGATGAATTCATATTCATTCTTCATGTTCATTACAGACTCATAAATGATAATTTTCTTGGTCTTTCCATGTCTTTGTAATGGCAACATTCATTTCACATACTGACTGCATCAAACTAGAGAAGTCCATCAGTTCATTCAGGGATGCACAAAACAGCACGATATTTTGAAATTAATCCAGTAAACTTTTTTAAAGTTATTTTGCACAGACACTCTAAACATCACTTTGCAACACAGAAAGTGACTAATAATTTTGAGAACTACACAGCTACTATTATTAACGTCTCATTTACTAGTGAAGTCAAAGACATTGTGGTTTATAGACTTCAGGGTAAAGTGTAAGGAGTTAACGCATACTTAATCCATTCAGTTCAAAATAATATATTGTATAATATTAGCTAAACCCACATCACCTGTCAGTCTTGAGCTCTTCGGTCATAGAATTGCTTTTCACAATTGACATAGAGTTCATGGTTCTGAGGGATACTTTAATTCATGCAAAAAAAAGTGATCAAGAGTCTCTAAATGCATTAAAAAGTTTGATAAGAGCTAATGTTTATTGTAATGTGACAGGGAAGTTACATATTCCTAAATACAATTATCCTTTGTCCTCACTGTAATATGGGAGAAATTTCAAAAGTGACAATATAAATATGGAATGATCATTTCAATCATTTGAAAAAAAAATACCACTCCATACTGTTATTTAATTTTAGCAGTATCTCTAATAACATAATATTGCTATTTGATTTCATTTTACTGGCTCATAAATACCTACCTCCAGCAACAGCATTTCAGCACTGACTTCATCTAGCATGGCATCCTACACTAGAGGTGTTTATTAAGATATCTTTGAAAGATCCATATCATATACATCATTGGAAGTTATTTATAGTATATGTGTGCTTGAGTCGGACATGAAGTCACTTGAGGAAAGACCATTAATTAACCTGATCATAAATAATCCAAATCCTGATAGATGAAATCTAACAGGTGAGTTTTCTTCAAACACCTGATCTGTTCTAAGTTTGTTCATTCCTGTCTGTACTTCTAGGCTCTTTATTTTGACTTTCTGTCTCCATCATCAACTTCAACTTAATGTGCTTCCTATACATTTATTCCTACTAGTGGTTGACATTTAATTAAAGCCTCTTCCAGAAATTTGTAGTTAGAAGTATTACTTGGGTGCTGGAGAGATCAGCAGTAAAGAACACTTGCTTCTCTTGCAAAGGATCAGGGTTCAGTTACCAGCACCTACATGGTATCTCAAAACTGTCTTAAGAGAGGCTACAAAACACTTTCTTGGCATCTGTGGGCACCAGACTATCATATGGTGCAATTAAATACGTGCAAGCAAAACATTAATACACATAAATTAAGAATAGAAATTTTTTATTAGAAATTTTATTTGCTTCTTATTATAAAACATCATTCAAATATGACTTATCATGTGACTAGGATGCCTTCATAGGTTAAATAGTATCCCCCAGTAGCTGGAATATGTAAAAGTTTAACATGATATGGTTAGTAAATATTTATTTTAAAGCTTTTGGTGGGTTACCTTAATTTTTTTACAATTATTAATATGATTTTCTTTCTATTCAATTTAAGTAGTATTGGTCCTTCACCCTTAAGTAATAAGGCCTTTGTAAGCTATCACTTCAAACCCCATACTTTCAATTACACTGTAATTAACTACTTTTTAATCACACTCGTTTCTTATTTTTCAAGGGGAAGGGTTTTTACAAGTCAAATTCATCTAACTCTACCAGTTTTGTTGGCATCTTTAACTGGATATAATTCAAATTCCCAAAGTCATCATACCTGCTAAAGGATTCCCCCACCAATCCCATTACCTGGGCATTTTCCAAGGCATTAACAGTAAATTTTTAAAATTATATTTATTTTAATTTTATTTGTGTAAATGTTTGCATTTATATAGATGTACCACATGCATGCAGTGCTCACAGAAACCAGAAGAAGGTACCTGATGTCTTGAAACTGGAGGTACAGATGTTCGTTAGCATCATGTGGGTGCTGGGAAGCAAACCTGGCTGCTCTAGAAGAGGAGCTAACCAGTGCTCTTGTACCATTGGACCATCTCTCCAGTTCCTAATTAGTAAAATTCTTACAATTGTGAAGGAGATTCTGGTTCTCCTGTTTCACGTAATACTGTGTGTTTTAGTCTTTGCTTGTGGAGTGATGAGTAATTCCCCAAATTCCCACCCTAATATCTTTTTACTTCAATTCCATTTGGCTTTGTATGGTTTCTTCCAAAGGGGGATGGAAGATAAGATTAGGTGTTCAAGGTTTGAGTGAGGCACAGGTGAATCTGGGGATGGCAAGTGAAGAGGTATATAGAAGACTGTAGAGGCCATCGACTATGACACATATCTGATTGCTCTCAAGAAGAAAGGGGAAAAAAAAAGGAAAACAATGAATAGAAAACTAAGACTGATCACATTTCTAAGACACTTTCCCCAGGACCAGGTCTTCAACTGAAATTCATCTGTCTGAGGAGTCCCATCCGTTCTAAGAACTGGTTTGTAGCAGGTCACATTCACTCCCTGGTTCAGAGGAGCCCCCGAGAAAGGATGCTTCAACACCAGTACACTGATACGTTTCAGGTTGCCATAATAGGGAGCCACCAGCCACTTACACAAGTGATTTGAGAGTTGTATTTCCATGGCAGTCCCATAGAATATTAAAAATATTTTGAGACATTGTTTTGCAATGACAAGAGAAATTTTTCTATTTTTATATGCACCAGTACACTGATACGTTTCAGGTTGCCATAACAGGGAGCCACCAGTCACTTACACAATGATTTGAGAGTTGTATTTCCATGGCAGTCCCATAGAATATTAAAACTATTTTGAGACATTGTTTTGCAATGACAAGAGAAATTTTTCTATTTTTATATACACCAGTACACTGATACGTTTCAGGTTGCCATAATAGGGAGCCACCAGCCACTTACACAAGTGATTTGAGAGTTGTATTTCCATGGCAGTCCCATAGAATATTAAAAATATTTTGAGACATTGTTTTGCAATGACAAGAGAAATTTTTCTATTTTTATATGGAGCAACATTTTCTGAAATTATTTTGCTCTACTATAACCGTCAAGGTTAAACCTGATGGTTTGAAAGCATGAACAGCTTAATATCCAGTGCTGATTAGTGAATAAAAATAGAAAGCAAACAAGAAGAAAAGTCAAAGATTAAAAAATAGACTCTGGGCTGGAGAGATGGCACAGCGGTTAAGAACACTGACTGTTCTTGCCGAAGACCCGGGTTCGAACCCCAGCACACACAGGACAACTAACAACTGTCCATAACTCCAGTTCCGGGGGATCCAACAGCCTCTTTTGTCTTCCGTGGGCATTGCAGGATATGGATGCTCTTGCCTACATGCAGGCAATACACAAATACACATAAAATAAAAATAATAATAAAAAATTGACTCTGCATCTTAAAACAGTGTAAGTTGAAGATCTGTAGGTATGGTGAAAGGGGAGAAACAGGGCTCTTGAGAATGATAGCTTTCTCCTTTTAGGTGAGCTTACCTCTGGAAAGGGGGTGCTGGAATGTACCATCACTGAGGCTTCCACTGAGTAGGTGGTCCTAAGTCTTTGTCTCACAAATTCAAAGAATGAATTTTGCTGATCATGAAGGGTGACTTTAGAAAAGAATTTTATTAGAGAAAGAAAGCTTATAGAAGGAGGATTTAACGTAGACAGGAAGCAGGCAGAGATTACTAATAGTGGGAATGTTCAAGAAAAGATTAAGACTCCCAGACATAATGGAAAAGTCCCAAAAGAGGGGTTGAAGGGTTGTGAATAGGGGGATTTTGTCTAGGTATTAAAAGAGCTATTTTACAGAGGAAGTAGTTAAGTCTTCAAAATGATCGGCTGAGATATGGGGAGGAGGACTGGTCAGTACATCCTCTTCAACCACAGATCCCCACAAAGTGTCCATGTGCCTCTCCGTCCCAGTGACTGGACCTCTGAAAACCAATGATGTACCTATCTGATCATCACTCAATGCTTCCATACAGCTATGTATATTAGGGTGCTATATTATTAGAGAAGGGTTTAAGAAAAGGATAAGAACCAGTACTTCTCACTGGTCCACTTCTGGCTTCTTACTGCTGATAAGACCAAAAGACACTTTGGGCCACAACAGAACAGCTTGATTTGGAGGTCTCTATTGTAACTGACTAACAAATTTCTTTCTCTTATTTTCAAGGGAGCCTCCTAAAATGTGAATTGACAGTAAAACTTGCTAACAAGGTGTCTGACAGTTCTAAGTGCAGCTTTTTCAATTCCTTTGGGGAACATAGTATCAAAGGTATTAAAGAGTATCAAAGTATTAAAGAGACTCAGAATCATTATCTCTATTATATTAGTAGTTCATCTTTAATTTGAGTTGTTACTAGCCATATAAAATAACAAAAGTATAACATAATTTATCCAATAGTTTATATTTTTCAAAATTAGCTCTTTTTAATCAGAGCAAAACTGTTATTTAAAAATTGAACACAAGAGTTTCTGTGTCATTTCAAATTCTAAAAATCACAAAGTTTGCATTAAAATCATTCAATTTGTGAACAAGGGACAAATTTTGTCCTGAATAAAATTTATTTTCAATTAAATGTCCTGCTGTACACTGCCAAGACACTAGCATTCTGCCCACATAGTATTTTTCAAATGAATACTGAAGAGCCAGTGAGCCCATCTGTCATGTAGGGAAAAACTAAAAATAAATAGACACCTCAGTAATAGATTTAGAATGAACAGACACACATTTGGTTAGGAACTCAGGTATCTCTTTAAGAAATGACTAAAATTGTTTTTCATAAATTGATATTAACCTCTTTTTAATTGCATGAAATAGTATGGAAATCATTGTGTATATGAAAATATTATAATGTGGGCTGAAAAGAATGTGTTTTTATACCCCTGGGTAAAATATACTTGCTATTGTATTAAGATAATGGCTTTGCTCCCTTGTAAGCCTTTAGCCACAAATTAGTTATATATTGTTCATGTGATTTGCTTGTTGTTTTGACATGGTTTTACAGGCTTTTGATCACAGAA
Organism: Nannospalax galili; assembly: GCF_000622305.1. NCBI lineage: Eukaryota > Metazoa > Chordata > Mammalia > Rodentia > Spalacidae > Nannospalax > Nannospalax galili. Next base: position 3,681,798 of record NW_008358101.1, read on the forward strand.
TACCTATTGATGGAATTTTAAATAGGGCATTAGTGACATAGGTAAAATAATTTCTGGTCACTGTATATTAAAAGTATGTATGATTTTTTGTGACCATTCATACAAACAGTAATTTCCAGAAAAAACAATTTGTTTCCCTGTAGCTGATAAGTACGAAATGCATTCCATTGCTTATTTAATGCTTGCTTTTATTGTAGAAGGAAACAAAGTGAACCACGTTGTGGTGATTTGAGAACTAAAGGTATAACATTTAGGAGCTGGAGAGATGGCTCAGTGGTTAAGAGTGTCTGCTGTTCTTGTAGATAACAAGTGTTCAGTTCCCAGCACCCATGTTAGGCAGTATACAACTGCCTGTAACTCCAGTTCCATCGGATCCAACACCCTCTTCTAGGCTTCACAGACACTGCACAATGAGAGTACACATACATGCAAGCAGGGACACAAACATACACATAAATTTTAAAAAAAGATAATTTAATATAACACTTATAGGAAACACTCTGTTTTCATGTCTCCATATACACTGCTCTATCAATGGCATGGCTGACTGCTTCCAAAGGATAAGATGGATGGATTCATGGGTTTGAAAATATTGCACAATGGTAATAAAGAGTCAAAGACTTATATATTTACAAGTCTAAAATAGTATAAAATAAATTTTGATGAATTAAATTGGAATTATAGAGATGACAATCAATATATAGGTAAAGATAATATAAGTATAGATATAGATATATGCCGATAAAAGTTTTATGTTAAAAATTAAATTTTACAATAAATTGTCTTGAAACTAAAACTTGTTTGACAAGCTTTCAGAATAGATATGAAATGCATGCGTGTGCGCGTGTGTGTGTATGTGTGTGTGTGCACACACGAGTGTGTATTTAGAAGACTTATTAGAAAATAATATGGAATTCATGATATTTGTAATTTTCAAATATCAAAGAATGCATTTTTCAAATTTCATTTGCAATGATTCAAAATCTTAACACATTGGTTTTCCATTCAAATGTGGCTTTTTTACTGGCAATTTTGAAAGGCTAGAAGGGTCATTTATTAAAGCAATAAAATAAATAAATCTGTCATTAGCAAAAGGGTTTTTATTTCTTTGAATTATCCAGAGCAGGTACATATATTAGTTGAGTTAATTAGAAAGTCGCACAATACTTCGTTTTGTCTGAGAAATAAAATAATGATACATGAATTCCTGCACAGATATTTGTTCCACTTTTTGTAGTGCCTTTGGGTGGGGTTTAAAACTACAACATAGTATTTTATTACATTTCAAGTGAAAATGAACTAGAATACATTTATGTTTTTGAATTTTATTACTCCTGTTTATCTATCTGTACATATATGGTGGGGCATGAGTGGAGCTGCATACTAAGATATATACAGGTACTATAGTACCTGTGTGAAGCTCAGAGGACGTTGTTGGTTCTCTCCTCTCACTTTTATATACATTCCAAGGATCTACCTCAGATCATCAGGTTTCTGTGGTAAATGTTTTGTTTTCTGATCCATCTCATGAGCCCCAAACACTATGATTTAATGAACCATGTCAATTACAGCTAAAATCTATCAAAGATTTCACTTCTATAAAACATAAAAAAATCTCCAAGGAATATTCAAATAAATACACATTCATCACTACAGATAATTACATGACAAATATGGTGGAGATAGCAAAGTTCTGTTCTAACTATTGACTTAGATTCATGTTTTTAAAATTGTTTCATCATTTTTTTTCGTACTAACATTTTAGTAACAAACTATGGCAATGATTCTTGAAAGTGTAGTCTTACAACAACATTATAAAAGGAAAATGGGTCATCTTTGTTCAGCAACTCTTTTCCCTCAGGCTGCAGACACCATGCTACCAATACTTACTACCATATGCTAAAGCCTTGAAGTAAACATATCCTCAAAATCCTTTCTTGGCCTGAAGGACATGGTTTTAAGAGGTAAGGTTGGGGCTGGAGAGATGTTTCAGCGGTTAAGAGGACTGACTGCTCTTGCAGAAGACCCCAGGTTTGGTTCCCAGCAACCTATATTGCAGAAATCTGGAGTCCTTAACTCCAGTTTAAGTTTATCTGATACTCTCTTCTGGCCTTGGCAGGCATTGCATTACATGGGTGCAGGCAGAACACATTAAAAAATGTATGCAGGCAAAACGCAAACATTTTTTAAAAAGGGACATAGAGGTTTAGGAAGTGACTAGGTCATGGGATAGAGCACAAATGAATAGAAATCGCATTCTTTTAAAATATATTCATTTATTTTTATTTGATGTGTGTGTTTGTAAGTGCACCACAAGCATGCAATGTCTGCAGAAGCCAGAAGAGGGCATCAGATCTCCTAGAACTGGAGTTACAGGTGGTTGTTACCATATGGATGCTGGAAACCAAACCCAGTCTTTTCCTCTAAAAGAGCAGCCAGTACTCTTAACCACTGAGCCATCTCTCCTGCCCCATAATTAGCACTCTTATAAGAGACTCTAGGGCCTGGATAGCTTAGTCAGTATAGTGCTACGTTTAGCATGAGGACCTGTGTTCAATCCCCAGAACCCACATAAAATGTAAGGTGTAAGGCCTGGTGTGGTGGCCCTCACCTATAATCCCAGCATTCAGGAGGCAGAGGTAGGCAGATATCTGTGAGCTCAAGGCCAGTCTGGTCTTCATAGCAAGTTCCAGGCCAGCTGGGGCTACATGGAGACCCTGTATCAAAAAGACAAACCCAAAACAAAGGAAGTTAGGTGTACACTTGTTCTCACAGTACTGTAGAAATGAAGACAAATCGATCCTTGGGGGACTCAGGCCAGTTATCCTAGTCAAATTAGTGAGTTCAAGGTTCAGTAATATACAAAAAACTGAGAATGATGCCTCCATACCAAACACATGCAAACACACACACACACACACACACACACACACACACACACACGGAGTGCTATCTGCCACCTATGAATCAGAAAGACAGGGTTTCACAGACATCAATTTGTCAGTGTCTTAGCTTTGATCATCCCCATATCTAGGATTGTAAGCAATAAATTTCTGCTGTATAAGCAGCCCAACCTATAGAACGTTGTTATAGCAGCCCTACCAGAAGAAAACCTCATTGAAGCAAGAGAGAAAAGAGAGCAGTCATTTTCCGTTTGAGTCTCCTAGTGTGTTAATTGCTGATATACAAAGTGAAGCAGTGTCTCATTACCTTATTCATGAATATTAAATGAGATTATCTGTGGAGAAATAACCTTAAACAATACTATTCTTAAAATACTTATTGTATTATAATAAGCATTTTAAAGAAAACAAGGGGTGGGGAGATGAATTATTCAATGAAATGTGGGTGTGCAAGTACAAAGGCCTGAGTTTGTAACCCTAACTGGAGTTACAGATGGTTTTTAGTTGTCATGTGGATGCTGGGAACCAAACCCATGTCCTCCACAAGAGCAGCCAGTGTTCTTAACCACTGAGCTATCTCAATAGTAAATTTTTTCTGTTTCTTTGAGATATGTTTTTACAGCCCAGGAACAAAGCACTCTAGGACCTGGTAGCAATTCTTTTGAATGCAATCAAGATAGTTAGAACCCTCTCTAGGAGCTTCAGTGACAAGGTAGAAATCTGATTGCTATGAGTCACCTAGCAAACACAGTCCCCACCTGAGTCACACTCACCTAGTCATAATGCTTCTCCCCCAATACTTTCCCCTCAGCAAGCCCCAGTGCTCAAAAGCACCCTCACTGTTGCCGGGGTGGAGTTGGCCACAAGCACAGTCTTCTTGCTATTGGACTAATCTCCTTTCTCAGTTTAACTAGTCTGGTTCAATTTTACTTGACCACTAGATAACATTTCCACCAAAATAACCATCTCCTTGCTTCTGTTTTTCTCAGTTAATGAAAAACAGAAGCTTAAATCAGTTAAACGAAACTAAATATGTCAAGAAAACAGGCAGCTTTGCTCAATCACACCAAATGATTTCTATTTGCTTTGTAATTAAATGCAACTGCCCAGCAGTCTCTTGTAGGCAGACTATTGTTGAAAATTCAAGTATTGAATCTAACTGCTTCTTTCTCTTTGTATAAACACATCCATTTCAATAGCCAACACAAACAAAACCTTGCAGGCCAAAATATAAAGGGAAAAAAAAACTGAAGTGGTTTGCTAAAAATTTGGGAAATAGCATTCAAGGTTCAATACTGCCTTTTAAATAGTGTTTAAATCCTGGTTAAAGACACACATGCAGATGAGCCCTGCTGTCATGATTTGGTAAACAACCACCAAAAGAAATTTTCCATTCTTAATTACTTCAACTTAAACTCTGAAAAATCCCGTTCTCTTGTCTGAAAAATGTTACTTATGAAATGAAATATTACCTTCTAAGAGTATAAGATAGGATGAATAGAAATATGCAATAAAAATCTGTATCAGAGAGGAAATGCAACAGAAAAGAATTGGTGAACTTCCAAATAGAAATACTGTATTTTTTTGTATTGCATTTTTTCTGATTATAAAATAACTTTTTCTCAGTGTTACTTATAGAAGATTTACAATATGTAGACTATTCTAAGGAAAAGGATTTAAAAAAAAAAAATCACTGGTGAGTTCCAGGACAGCTGGGGCTACAAGGAGACCCTGTCCCAAAAAAGACAAAAAAATAAAATAAAAAAAATAAATAAATCACTGGCACATCCTTTATAAACGTATTAAACAATAATGATCTACCAGATGAAGCTTAAACTCAGTGGATCTCTGATGAATGGTTGTAGGAGATCCAGGCCCTCAGACGCATGTATATAGCACTGACAATCGATATAACAACAGATATTATGTCCTGTGATTACTTCAATGTAAACTTCTTTGGGGATATAAATTCCAATAATTTCCTATAAATTATGTAGAAATTGATGAAGTAGATCAAAATTGAAAGATTTTTGAAATGTTGTCCTCTTCTGCTCTCCTGTTTCATGATTCTTACATAAATTCCCAAATTGTCAATGTAATTCAAATGTACTTCAAAATAATGGAGAATAAATCCTAGCAAATCATGTGTTACACAAAGTCCATGTCCAATAAAAGTTAAACATGGTGAAATTCACTGAAGCAGATTCATATAATATAATCCTAGTGTACAGAAATAAAAGTGACGACATTTATAACTTCCTGTGTTTTGTTATTTGTTTCATTTTGCTTTGTGTTTTTGGTAATTCCCTATTAAATATTGATATGGAAATATAGGGGTTTCTTTGAGAGCAACAGAGCATTTCTTGGTTCTGTTGTGCTTAGCTCGAGGGGTTGAGGCCCTGGATATTCAATGTCCACCAAATTCAACCAAGCCAGAAGCTTTGGCGTTCTCTCAAGAATTCAAAGAATAAAATTCACAAACTACAGATGGTAATAAGTAGAAGTATGTTACTACAAAAAGAAGTACTTTATTATAAGGAGGATAAGAGAGAGAAAGAAGACAGAGCTGCATATCAAGAAGGGTTCTCAGGAGTGGGGTAGTATTGAACCTTCCTGCCTTTGTGTTAATAATATTTTAGTACATGAAGTGTTCTGGGGTGGTATAAGCTGGTCAGTCCAGTTCTCATTCCAGGAGTGGTTGCCTCATTTTTGATTGCCTCTTCAGTATGGTTTCCTGGAAAGGGTTTACTTTTAAGGGAAAAGAGATAAGGAAAACTCAGACTACTTTCCTGGTATAGTCTATGGCTATGGCAGAACCACAGACGTTTTTGGCTTAGACAGTTCTGGCATCTCCAACTTCTGGTAAAGATGAGGTTGGTACAGGCTCAAAGATATTTCCAACTTTTAGCTAAGAAAGAATCTGGTGACTTTTCTTTTGGGTCATTTTACCCTAAACTCTAGCCAATTTCTACCTCCTATCCTTATCAATATTAGTGAATCTTGTGAAAGAAAATGGAAAAAATGATGAACATGTGAAGTAAATCAGTCTTCTCTGATTTTAAATACTGCAGTAAGGAACAAATGTTAACTCACATTCATATACTGAAGTACACTTTGTTTTACTCAATTGTAATTTCTTTCCTCTTCCTTCACTAAGAGCCAGAAGGTGCCACAGCCCAGCTGCAAGGACTCCTAAAACTTGAGTGGGAAAGGTAGGGGATTAAGGACAAAATGCACAGACACAGAAACAGATGGAATCAGGAGGACCTGTAGGCTGGATCATGAAGGCGCTTATTGCAGGATAACAATGTTTTTATAACTTGTATCAAAGCAGGAAAAATATCTACTGTAGAAATGTAGCACAAAACTACAAGTTCCTGTGAATCACTCAGGTTCAATAATCACAGTATCATTAATCACATGCATCCACAGTAGCAAAGCAGAACTTCTAAGATAAAGGCATATACCTGGGAACAGTTTCATTTATACTATGTAATTGTATAAGCAGCACCTACGCAGAATTACTAAGAGAAAGACATGCACTTGGAGACTGATTATCAGAGACTGACATGAACAGGCTCAGCCCTGGGTCAGATAGGACAGGCCTTGCCAATATCTCCTTAGCTGCTCTCCAGGGGCTGAACTGCTTGTGCCTCGTGACCCTGACTCAGCCGGGATAGGCTTTGCCAATACCTCACTGGCTATTCTCTGGGGCAGGGGGAGGCACCCTGCACCTGGAAGCCCCCTGCACCCTGCACCTGGAAGCTCCCAACAAGAAGGTGTAGTGATCATTCTGAAATGCGATGATATTAGGCAGGTCTGTGTTTGACCCTTGAACTTTTGAAAGAATGAACTTAAGTGTGAAAACTGAGTTCAATGGTAGTTTGGACTTAGTTTAACCCACAACATTCCACTTCTTACAAAATCTCCCTTCTGCTTACTGATGGAGCAGGATACCCACTACCATATTTCATTTCAAGGCACTTGAACACTTTCTGTTCTGGACAGCTTCAGTTGTTAGCTTGACACATCTGTGCAGGTAGGTAGTCCTGGGTTGTATAAGAAAGCAGGCTGAGCACCCAGGAGATGAGCAAGCCAGTAACTAATGTTCTTCCTGTGGTCTCTTCTTTAGTTCATGCCTCCAGGTTCCAGACCTGCTTAAGTTGCTGCCTTGGCTTCTATAGGAAACACTAATGGGGGTGTTCATTTCTGGAGGGGGTACATTTTCTTGGTTATTCATGTTGTTTGTGTTTTTACACTGGGACCTAGGCAGCTCAAGCTATGTTTCTGGTGGTGTTTATAGCTGATTGCATCTTTGTTGAGTGGGTATTTGTATCTTTGTTTGCTGTTACCCCAACTTGTCAGGTTGTGGCCCAGTGGAGTAGTTGTTGTTCATTCTTGGGGCCAGTCTTCTGTGGGACTCCATGAGTTCCAGGAACAACATGCAGGCAGAGTGGCTGCTAAGCTGAATGGTAGACAGACTGAGTTTCATGGCACAAACTGTGGTTTTGGAATGGCCTGGACTGAAGGGAGAGGAAGGTTAAGATCTGAGGAACTTGCTGGGCAAGTTGCACAGCACCTTCTTAGGTCTTGGAGTATGGGACTGCAGAGAGGCAGTGGAGAAGGCTTGGATCTGGGTAATCCTAGCTAGGCCTGGGAGGGTGAGGCAGTGGAGAGGAGTGTGAAGGCCAGGGTCTGAAAAGCAGACTCTCAGCAAATGCCTAGGCTAGGCAAGCACAGCTGGGCCTGGGCATGTGGAATGGTGGCAGAGCTGGAAAGTGGAGGCTAGGGACTGGGGAACTTCCCTGGCTCTCTCATTGGCAGCATAGCCCAACTGGGCCTGGGAGTTTTTGATGGTGCTTGAGAGGAAGAGGGGTGGCTCTGGTTATTGTTTTTTTTTTCTAAAATTTCAAATTAAATTCACTTTTCATCTGACATCAAAGCATAAAAATTTTACACATTTAGAGAATACCATGCGATATTTTGAAATATGTGTACATATAAAGTGTTTAAATAAGGATAAACATACATATATCCTTAAACATTTATCATTTCCTATGGGGAAACTATTCAAGTCCTCTCTTTTAGCTTTTTAAAAATGTATGGTGCATAATCATTACTTATATCCTCTCCACTGTTACACACTACTTAGGTATAATTTACTATGTATAGCTCAGTCATTCTCCTTCCTCTTTCCTGGCATGACTTCAGTTAACATAGATATTTTCAGTTCTATCCATGCTGCTGCAAATGACAGCTGTTTTTCTATGCTTGAATGGTATTCCATTCCACTGTGTGTAGCACATTTTCTTTATTCACTCTTCAGTTGAAGGGCATTTAGGTTCTTTTCAGGTCTCGTGTACTGTGAATGGTACTATAATAAATATCAACGTGTGTGTGTGTGTGTGTGTGTGTGTGTGTCTTCAGCAAGCTAGATTAGGGCTGGCTATGTTGGTATATCCCTTTAAGACAAGGGATGTAAAGGCAGGCACATCTCAGTGAGTTTGAGGTGTACATAGCAAGATCTAGGTCAACCAGGGCTATAGAGTGAGAAACTTTCTAAAAAGAAACAGTGCAGCGAGTTAGCTTATTGCACACACACACACACACACACACACACACACATTCACACTATAGTGGAATTGCTAGCTTATATAAATTGCTGGGGGGGCGGTAAACTGGGTTTACATGACTGTGAGAATTGCCAGGCCTCAGTGTTGGTGAGAGAAATGGACATGTTCTAGTTTGCCTTCACTTGCCATGACTAAATATTCTGATCAATACCAACTTAGGGAGAAAAGGGTTTATTTGGTTTACATCTCCCAGGTCACAGTTCATCACTTTGGGAGCCCAAGGTAGGAACTCAGGGCAGCAACCTGGAGGCAGAAGCTGAAGCACAGGCCATAGAACACTATTTAGTGACTTCCCTGGTCTGTGCTCTGCCCGTTTTCTTACACAACCCAGGGCCACTTGCCCAAAGGTGGCACCACCCACAGTGGCCTGGGCACTCATACATCACTCAACAATCAAGAAAATGCCCCACAGACATGGCTACAGGCTAGTCCAATGGAGGAAATTCCACAGTTAAGGCTCCTTCAACCCAGGTGTGTCAATTTGACAACTAAAGCCACCCAGAACAGCACACTTTTTAAAGCTAGGTTTTACCTGAACAAAACCCTTAGACACTGGAAGGTTGGCACTCTGTGTCCTTAGGGTTATTTTCAAGGCCTGTATGGGTGAAGGGTTACTTGGAGGGGAAGAGCATGGATGATTCAAAAGTAGCTGTATCACCACAAAGCTAACAGAGCATGGGTAACAACTCATGAAAATTTTATCCCCGAGATTCCCTGCATGACTGACAAGCAGCTCAGCCTGTCAAAGAGTCTCCTCTCCCCAGGAACTGTTACATTTTGTATAACCTTGGGGCTGAGTCTTGTGATTTTTTTAAAGTTTTGGGATATTTGAAAGATTCATGAGTTTTATTTACTCCCTTGTGTTAGTATACTTTAATTCCTGACTCTTAAAGGAGTCTCTCTTCAGGAAGATATCTTAACATTCCAGGGAAGGAGGTGATAACTACACAAGGATGAAAGGCGCTGGGAAGTAGGAAGCAGAATGTAGTGGGAGGAAGTAGGTCACTGAAGGCACACCCTGTAAAGATATATTGTACCCAAACTCTTCCTGTCTCTTCAATTTCTTCTCTCTACCATAACATTTTACCATGATGTCCCTTCTCACAATGGCCCAGGTGAGATGGACCCAGCCAGTAATAGTTCAATCCTCCAAAACCATACACTAAATAAATCTTCACGCCTCTTAGATTGTTTCTCTCAGGTGCTTGTCACAGGAATGAAAATTCTAACGAATACAAGAAATAGATTTTGGGACTGATGATATGGTTAAAATATCAAAGAACATACAATAGTTGTTTTGTTTTCTATTACATTTCACTGCACAAATCTCTCATTTTTGCTATATTTTATGAAATACATGTTTATATTAGAAACTTTGTATCAAATTTGTTAACAAATTTCTCATTCACCTCTTATCTCACTGAAGTTTTCTGCTATTGATTTCCTGCACTAGTAAGCAATTTTCTGATTTTCAGTAAACTGCAAGTTTCTTGGAGGCATTTCTTTTGCTATCCTTTATTAATAGTATTCTACCAAATGTATAGATCTCAGTTTGCTTATCAATCATGTAATTGAATGACATCTTGCCCAGAGACACTGACATTTAGCAGCCCCTCAGTTTAGCATGCACAGTTTTAGACAAGCTTCATCTTCATTATAGAAGCCTAACTACCCATTCTAAAGCACTACCTCTAGAGGACTTTCAATTGTAAATCCTTTCTTCACTTGCTCTTTTGAGATTTAAATTATCTCTACCCTTACCAGTCTCATCACCTAAGATTCTTTAACCTGGGAGCCATTCATCTGATGTATAATCAGGAAAGTAACTAATTGATTTTTAAAATATAGATATGGGTGGAATCCTTATTTCTTTGGTCTGTCTTCAGTGTCCTCTTACAGGGTTTGCTCATTTCTCCTCTGGATAATTCAAATATTACCATTAAATTATGAATCCATAAAGGCATAAGTGTTTTAGGGTTCACTGTGTATGTAAATTATAATCTCCCTCCTCAGCAAGGTTGATGGAAGAGAGATTTCAGTATTCTCTTGCTCTAGGTTCCTCCTCTTCCTCCTCCTCCTCCTCCTCCTCCTCCTC
>NW_008358101.1:3692518-3703229 GCF_000622305.1 Nannospalax galili
CCCTCCTCCACCTCCCCCCCCCCCGTCTCCTCTTCCTCTTCTTCTTCTTCTTCTTCTTCTTCTTCTTCTTCTTCTTCTTCTTCCTCTTCCTCTTCCCCACTATAATGCAAGGTATGAGCTTTAATATGTCACATACACACCCTTGTCATGATGAACTCAGAGCTCTAAAACCATGAACAAAATAAACTCTTTAAAATCTTTCTGCCTGACATTTTATCACACCCTTGAAAATTCTGACTATAACACAACAGTTAGTACTCCCTTTATACTTCTAGGGTGGGCAAAGTTTTTTTTCCTCAAAATGTCTTTACTTATCTCATTCCTCATTTTCTTATCATAGCTACTAGTTTGGCAAGAAAAGTGGAAACAGCTCTATCAGTGTAGTGGCTCTGATCTCAGCCCGCCACCAGAGAGTGCCAAGTTCTGGCCTCCCTCTGGCCTCTCTCTGACAGAGGGCCTAAGAACTCAGGGGACTGCCTGAGAGCCCCCAGATCCTGCCTCCCTGTGGTGGGGGTGAGCTTCCCCAATTGTGCCATACCCATCACCCACCTGGGATTTCATGAGGCCCCTCCCAAGATCCCGGGGCAGATCTGGCTTTGGTAGGCTAAGGCTGAGATCCCAGCAGACAACCTGAGTGGGTGGATGGCCGGAGACCACTCGGATCCTGCCTCCACATGGTGAAGGAAGCCTGAGTGCACCTGACTGGAACCTGAATTGGGCTTCTGTGAGTACTCCTGATCTGAAGCCATCAGTTCCCTCCAAATTAAACCTGAGAGAACCCAAACCCTATACCAACCAGCTTTACATAACCAATAAAGAAAGGATCTAGGCACCCAGATAATATAAACAGAAGCATATTTCAGCTTAATTCTCATATCAGAATCATAAACAACAAAAGAAATTCACATCCCAAAATGACAACAAAAGAATAATAAAATGGAAAGCCAAAACACCACATCCCCACCAAACTCCACCAGTCCTGTGGAAGAGTTCTACATGGAGAAACCCCTAGAGATAACCCAGGAAACTGAATTTAAAAGAACAATCATAAACTTGACCAAGGAATTCAACCAATTTAAAGAAATACATGAATAAACATATCAACAAACTAAAAGAAGATAGGGATAAATTTCTGAATGAATTCACAAGAGAGAAACATTGAAGAAAACTCAGGCAGAAATGAAGAAGGAAGTGCAAAACTCAATAAGCCAACTTGAAACAATACGGGAAAGCCTCACCACTAGAATGATGAAATGGAAAACAGAATATCAACACTGGAGGATAAAGTTGAAGAATTGGCCCACTCAAGCAAATATTATGGAAATTTAAAAAAAGAAAAGAAAAAGAAAAACAGGAATGGAATATGCAAGGGGTATGGGACACCATGAAAAGACCAAATCTACAGATCATAAGAATAGAGGAAGGAGAAGCATATCTGGTTAATGGTGTTTACCAGATCTTAAACAGGATTGTAGAAGAGAATTTCCAGAAATTAAAGAAAGACATTCCCATGCAAATATAGGAAGCACATAGAACACCAAATAGACAGGATCAGAAAAAAAACTCCCCACAACACATCATAGTAAAAACACTAAAAGTATAGAATAAAAAGAGAATACCAAAAGCAAAAAAAGTAAAATAAGCCACATATAAAGAAAAACCCATCAGAATTACAGCTAACTTATCAATGAAAACTATGAAATCCAGAAGAGCCTGGACCAAGATATTTCCAGTTCTACATGACAATAGATGTCAGGCCAGAATACTTTACCCAGGAAAAAAATGTCGATTGTAGTTGAGGAGAAAAGAAAAATCTTCCATGACATGAAAAGCCTGAATGAATACTTGTCCACAAAACCAGCCCTTCAAAGAATACCTGAAGCAATACAGAGAGCAGAGAGATAAACAACTATACCACAGGGGCAATGAAAACAAAAAATAAAGGAATAATCTAGGAAACACAAAATTAGACAGACAATACAAACAGCAATCAAAACAATGGCCACCAATACATATCTTTCAATAATAGCCTTAAATATCAATGGACTGAACCCCCCCAGTCAAAAGACACAGGCTAAGTGAATGGATTAAGAAAGAAAATCCATCTCTTTCCTGTCTGCAAGAAACCCATCTCACCTTCAAGGACAGACACTACCTTAAGCTAAAAGGATGGAAAAGAATATTCCAAGCAAATGTCACTAAGAAATAAACAGGGGTTGCAATTCTAATATCTGACAAAATAGACATCATAATAAAACTAATCAGAAGTGATGAGGAGGGTCACTTCATTCTGATAAAAGGAATAGTTAACCAAGAAAATATTGCAATCCTTAACATATATGCAGCAAACTCTGTTGTACCCAAATTCATAAAAACAACACTACAGGATTTTAAGAAATAGATTAACCCCAACTCAGTAATAGTAGGGGACTTCAGTACCCCACTATCTGCATTAGACAGGTCAACTGGACAAAGAATAAACAGAGAGATGTCTGAATTAAATGATACCATTCACCAAATGGACCTAACAGACACCTTTCAAATATTCCACTCAAGCACCAAAGAATACATTTTCTACTCAGCACCCCATGGAACTTTTCCAAAAATTTATCACATACTGGGACACAAAACAAACCTCAACAAATACAAAAATAGTGAACTGATCCCATGCATTTTATCAGATCACCATGCAATAAAGCTCAACTCAACACTGGACAAAGCCCTAGTCACTACATGAACTTGAACTCATGAGGACTGAACAACACAGTGCTAAAGAACTAGTAGTTCAAAGGAGAAATTAAGAAAGAAAGAAAAGAATTCCTGGAATTCAACAAAAAAAGACAATACCACACAGCAAAACCTATGCCACACATTAAAAGCAATCCTAAGAGGCAACTTTGTAGCTCTAAGTGCCTACATTAAAAAAATTAGAATGAACCCAAGTAAATGACATAACACTGCAACTCAAGACCCTGGAAAGGCAAGCACAAATGAAACCCAAACCCAGAAGAAGAGAAGAAATAACAAAAATCAGAGCAGAAATTAATGAAATAGAAACAAAGAAAACAATAAAAAGAATCAATGAATCTAAAAGCTGGTCCTTTGAAAAGCTAAACAAGAGAGACCCTTAACCTACTTAGCCAAAAGAAAGAAAGAGCAAATCCAAACCAACAAAATGAGAGATGAAAGGGGAAACATCATGAGACACCCAAAAGATCCAGAACATTATAAGTAAATATTTTAAAAACCTATATGCTGCCAAATTTGAAAATCTAAAAGAAATGGGTGGATATCTAAAATCATGGGAACCACCAAAGTTAAACCAAGAAGAGATCAAAAGTTTAAACAGACTCATAACATATGAGGAAATTGAAACAGTAATACAAAACCCCCCGACTAAAAAAAGCCCAGGACCAGATGGATTTACAGCAGAATTCTATCAGACATTTAAAGAAGATCTACATCCAATTCAAACAATTCTACTTAAATTATTCAAAACAATAGAAAAAGAGGGAGAGCTCCCAAATTCCTTCTATGAAGCCAACATCACTCTAATGCCCAAACTGGGTAAAGACACAGTGAAAAAAGAAAACTATAGACCCATATCCTTAATAACATAAATGCAAAATTTTTCAACAAAATACTTGCAAAAAGCATACAGACACACATCAAAAAGATCATTCACCATGATCAAATAGGCTTTATCCCAGAGATGGAGGGGTGGTTCAATATATGAAGATCAATAAACATCATTAATCATATAAATGGACTGAAAGCCAAAAACCACTTTGTCATCTCAATAGACATAGAAAAGGCTTTTGACAAAATTAAGCATGCATTGATGTTCAAAGTCCTAGAAGAAATTGGAATGGAGAGAACATAGCTCTAGGTAATTAAAGGTATATACAACAAACCCTCAGCCAACATCATTCTAAATTGAGAAAAATTGGAAGCATTCCCATTAAAATCAGGAACCAGACAAGGATGTCCACTATCTCTACTCCTTTTCAACATAGTTCTTAAAACTCTTGGTAGAGCAATAAGACAGGAGAAGGAAATTAAAGGAGTACAAATTGGAAAATAAGAAGTCAAACTCTTTCTTTTTGCAGATGATATAATACTATACCTATGAGATCCCAAAATTTCCACCAGAAAACTCCTAGAACTGATCAACAATTTCAGTATAGTGGCAGGTTATAAAATCAACCTACAAAAATCAGTAGCCTGTCTATATACCAATAATAAGCAATTGGAGGAAGAATACATGGAAATGTTCCCATTCACAATAGCTGCAAAATATAAAATAAAATAAAATAATGTAAAATAAAATAAAATATCTTGGAATAAATCTGACCAAAGATCTCTACAATGAAAATTTTAAATTGTTCAAGAAATTGAGGAAGACACCAGGAGATTGAAGAACCTTCCATGCTCATGGATTGCAAGAAATAATATTGTTAAAATGACCATATTACCAAGAGCAATATAAATAGATTCAACGCAATCCCAATCAAAATCCCCATGACATACTTCACAGAATTAGAAAAAAAAAAAACCCTTAAATCCATATGGAAGCACAAAAGACCCCGGATAGCCAAAGCAACCCTGAGCACAAAGAGCAATGTGGGGGTATTACTATGCCAGTTCTTAAAGTATACTACAAAGCTATAGTCTTAAAAGCATCATGGTACTGGTGCGAAAATAGACACATAGATCCATGGAACATCATTGAGGATCCAAACCTGAGTACATGCAATTTCAGCCACCTGATATTTGACAAAGGTGCCAAGAACACACAATGAAGAAAAGACAGCATCTTCAACAAATGGTTCTGGCAAAACTGGATCTACACCTATAGAAGAATGAAACTAGACCCTTATCTTTCACCATGCACAAAAGTCAACTCCAAATGGATTAAATACCTCAATGTGAAACTGGAAACCCTGAAAGTATTAGAAGAAAATATTGGCAGTAACTTACAGGATATAGGTGTAGCAAAGGAATTTCTATATAGGACAGAAGTTGCTCAGGAATTAATGTCAGCAATCAACACACGTGATCTCATTAAACTTAAAAGCTTCTATACAGCAAAAGAAACAATCAAAAAAGTGAAGAAAAAAACCAAAAGAATGGGGGAAAATCTTCACTAGTGACACATATGACAGGGGTTTAACATCCAGAATATGTAAAGAACTCAAAAAATAATCAAGAAAGTAAGTAACCCAATTAAAAGATGGGCTAAAGATCTAAACCGAGAGTTCTCAAATGAAAAAATAAAAATGGCTAAGAAACATCTCAAAAAGTGTTCAACATCGTTAGTAACTAGGGAAATGCAAATTAAAACCATCTAAAGGTATCACTTGACCCCAATCAGACTGGCTAGGATCAAGAGAACAAATGATACCAAATGCTGGGGAGGATGTGGAGAAAGGGGAACTTGCATTCACTGCCGGTGAAAATACAAACTCATGCAACCTCTATGGAAAGTGTGGAGAAATCTTTAAAAACTAAAAATGAACCTACCATATGACCCGGTTATACCACTCCTTGGCATGTACTCAAAGGACTTATCCTATTGTAGAGACACTTGTACATCTATGTTCGTTGCTGCCCTTTTCATAATAGCTGAGATGGAAGCAACCTAATTGCCCCTCATCTGACAAGTGGTCAACAAAAATGTTGTATATTTACACAATGGAGTTCTGTTTAGCAGTAAAGAAAGATGAAATAATGAAATTTGCAGGTAAATGGATGAATCTAGAAACTGTTAATACTAAGTGAAGTAACACAGACTCAGAGAAACAAACAAAATATGTTCTCCCTTATATGTGGATCCTAGCACCAAATCCTTTTAAATTCCAGGTCCTTTTAATAAGATGATACTATACAGCAGAGTCCCTTCTGCATGAAATAAAAAGCATAATCACAACTTCAGCTGAGCCTGATCACTAAACATCAACACAATTAGGCTTATTGATGGTTGTGCTCATTCATTAAAGGAGGGCCAAGCAGGGTCATTGGACCTCACCGGATTATCCAACCTCTCTTCCCAAAAAACTGAATGTAATTTGACCCTAATGACTCATGACCTCCTGGATTTGGGGATTGCTAAAGTACACAATCTGGGGAAGGAAGGCTAGGAAGAGAATGTGTATCCCATACTGGGTAAAGGCTTTCCAATGTACATACCCTCAGGTCATACATACACCTCAGCAATCCCTCAATTATCTCAGTAAGTGAGCTCAATAAATTCATTGGTTCCCCAGTAAAACTTTAATCGAACATTGGCTCGACATTAGAACCTTGAAAGGCAATGAGCATTGCTTTCCATCCTCACAACATATGGAAAATTTATTTGTTCATGCGGTTGTGTCTTAATTATTAAAAAAAAAAGAAAATGATAATGTAAAAGATGTTAAAAGGATATGGGAATGGAGATATTTTCTAAAATAGACAGAAAAAGAAAAAGAGAAAGCCTAAGCAAGTGATGAAGATATGTTTGTTTTTGTCATGATATGGAAAGGATGAGACAAAAATAATATACACATAATCTTAAAATGTCTATGGTCATAGTTTAGTCAGCTAGTTTAAGGAAGAAAATATATAACTAGTCAATGTTTATCTGAGACTACTCGGTTTTTTTGTTTGTTCGTTTAGTTTTGTTTTCTAACCCAAGCCTTATCTACATAGCACATGAAAATTAAAAGTACCAGACTGGTGGAACTAACCTTATTGGATGTTTAACAGCCGTAGTTTGAGACCTACACTAATATGGTCATAGGGGCTTAAAGGACAGTTTTTGCCCCTTGCCCTCCAAGGTTGACTAAGTTGCAAGGGATTATGGAACATCTCTCAAAATGTCCTGTAGCTGTGGTGAGTCATCTGTCCCCTTGTTCAGGGAGGCCAACGAGACACCCACAAGATGGACTTGAACCAGTGTCCAGTCTAGAAAGATGAGCGTCAAATCAGAGGAAACATCCCATTCTTGCTTCCAAGTGAAGCCAGACATGGTCGAGCAGGACCTTTGACTTATCTTCACATAGAAGGAACTGGTAAAAGAAAGGAGCCAGGAGTGCCTCCCAAGCACATGTGACCCCTGAGGAACAGATCCTCAAATGACCTTAAGTGTAAAAATAAATTGATTTATTTGGGCCAAATGTATGGTCCAAATGTACTTTCCCAAAAGGAAAGTATAACCAAAGTGTAAAGTCATTAGTGTATTTCTTTAAGAGTTCAAGGGATTACACTTCCCAGACATTAGGCTTAAGTCTATATTAAAAGTTATTTAGACAATCATTTCTCATGGATGATTTTGTTCCTAACCAGAAAGTGCTGCTCAGAGGTAAGACTTCAAATCTTGGTCTCTAATACTGTAGTGCCCACCTGTAGCTAAGGGAGACAACCAGCTATTGTTCTAAAATAATGGATTAATTTGTTTTTTCCCCCTATCTAGAAGACTTTGAGAGGGAACTGACACTGATTTTAACTACTCCAACAGCTATCAAAATACCTGAAAGCAAATCCTGACTCCATCACTCTAGAGTCCAGCCTTGGAAGACAAAACAAAAATGAGGAGGGACCCAATAGAGGGATGAGTTTGGAAGCCTTCGTCAAGAAATTCCAATGGGACTCTCATATGAACACTTGAAAACTGCCCTGTTCAGACTTTTTTCTAGTTCCCTATCTAGAACTTGTAATGCTAATTACTCTTGCATTTACTTCTCCTTCACATCGCTTATTCATGATTCCTCCTTGAGAGAAGAGTTATGCAATTTGGGAGTCTTTTAGATAGAGCCACTGAAGGGGTTCTCCAATTGCCTCACCCTGCATCCCTGTTCAGCATGGAAGAAGCCAGAGTGGTCTGTGTCCCTATTCACTATTGGCAATTTGGGTAAACTCTTCAGAGGATGGTGTGTTAAGAATAGGAAGTAGGAAACCTAGGCAGTTAAGGTAAAAAGGCACCAATTAAAAGTAGCCAGTTTCTTGGCTAAAACTCACAATGCCCTTGGGCCTCTTAGTAACCTACTCTTTTCCAAAGGCAAGCTTGGGTAAGAGTACTTTTTAATATGCAAGCATTCTTCCTGAAGAAATAAAGCAGTACTCTGACTGGTGTTTAAAGACAGACTGCTAACATGATGTTAGTTTTCTCCTAGAAGCATGTAATTGAAAACCATATACATGATGGAGAATTGTGATAGTAAATAATGAAAAGGAGATTAAAAGCAAAGAAGCTGAGCAAGCTGAGCAGACACATTATGTTAGGAGCCCACCAATAGTTTATTCCATGAAAATGCCTTAGGATTATACTCTTCTAAAGTGGTAGGAAATTTCTGAAGAGAAGAAACTAGAATCACTGAGAAATTTAGCAATGATTCCCCACTGGCAGTTAAGGAACACAGTTATTTTATAGTCTGAGAGCAGTTTTTCTCAGAACTGACTCAGCAATGAGTATCATTCCCTGCAGTGACTAACTAGAAGAGATAATGCTTTACAATTAGAAATCAGCTGTCTACAGTTTCTACAGTTATTGCTAGATGAGTAGGCTTAGAGTGCTAGATGAGTAGGCTTAGATGAGGAGAAATGACATTTAGGAAGTTCAGCACAACATCCACAGACTCAGAACAGTATTGCTCATCCTGAATTTCCAGATGTAAATATCAGTGCACAGCAAGAAGAGGGTGATATTTCCACCAGAAATTCATAATCTCTTTTCCTTTAAGAAGATGAGCCATCTTCATAACTGGGTCACAGTGAATGGGAGGTTAAGCTTTTTTGGAGGATGTACCCTGAATTATTATGTCAATGAACTTGATAATAATGGCAACAATCCTCTGTAGAAGAGCCAACAAGAAGTTTCCTGTGGAAAAAGGATAATTGAAGTTCTTAAGTCTTTTTGGACTCGTGTCATAGTTGATATTTTTTAGCTAGAAAGCAGAATTTTGCCATCTGGCAATTGGATAATAAGTGAAGCTAGAGAAAGTTGATCCCACAGTGGGTCCACTAAGTGTGGATGCTCACCTGCCAGGCATTTTCTCAAGGATATTATTTCAAGGATAAGCTATTGCTACAGACATATTGGTAGCTGTCATGGCCTAGAAGGTATCATAGGCCCATACAGCAAAATTGAAATATCTAAAACTCTCGCTCTCCACTACTAGCCAATTTATTTCATATTCCAATGTTAACACCCAAAGTTTGAATCCCTAATAAATATCCCAGATATATATCTAGATATTGGAGAGTCGATTGCTTCATTTTCCAATTCTCACCTACAAAAATGTATAGCTCTTGAAGGATCACAGTAAATACAGACTTTAGGAAGTAAAAGGACTACAGAGATCTTGCTCTATATGAGATCTTGCCTAGAATAGACAAATACCTCCTCAGGCACATAGTACATGAATACTGTCATGGTGACTGTGTTGTGGCCTATAATATTAGAGAAGGAGGTTTTGAAACACTTCGTATCCACTTGACATGAATGACAGTATATTTTCAAAATAATAGCTTCAGGATATGTTAGTCTTCCCTTCCCTCTCTCTTAATATCACCTGACAAGAATTAGACATTCTAACACTCCCACAGAAAAGCAAACTCAAGTGATATTTTAATGCTATAACCCTGAGCAAATGTGGCAAGTACACTACAAGTCTTGAAAAGAAACAAGCATTCTAGACAATTGGCTATAAAATTTACAAAGTGCTATTATCTGAAAGTTCATATGTTGAAAACCTGATTCACAAACTTGAAAAATGGGGCTAAAGGGAAGTGTTCAGTTCATGGGGCACTGTCCTCACTGATGAATTAATACTGTCAATGCAGACATGTGCTCATCATACCTTGAATAAGTCCTTAATATCAAAAATCTTCAGCTTAGCTTTTTTTATTCAAAATTACTTTTCCAAAGTTGAGTTATCTTAACTCAAAAAAGAGCGCTTATCATTATTATGATAAGATGAATAACAGGCTAAACATTTTTTGACCTTTTTGAGAGAGAGTCTCCCTAAACTCACTATGTAGACCAGGATGGCCTTGGACTCATTGAGATCTGCCCTCCTCTGCCTCCCGAGTGCTGGGATTAAAGGCATGTAGTACCATGCCCGGCCATCTTAATTATACATTTCAAGCCTTGTACCCCTCATACAACAGGAGGCGTCATTATTAAGAGCATTGTGCTTCTCTAAGGTAGGCTGTCCTCTGATCACAGACTGGTCATTGGCAGTCCTGTGGTGTCTTTGATCTTCCACAATCACTGGAAAAAATGATTCTTCATTTGTTATCATAGTGCCAGTGTATTGAAATAGACACTGCCCTTGGAAGATCCCAGAATGTCAAGCTTTGCAGTGTCTCCCTGGGTCTTCAAAAGAAGGGTTATTATTTATTGTGATTGCAAATCTCAAGGGAAGCTGACTTCTTATTGGCTTATGTACTGCTATTATGATTTCTATTGTTCTCATATATTTTGGGAGCAATGTGACTAATTATATTAAAGTGTTTTTATTTGTTTTGTTTTGTTTTATTGAGACAGGGTCTCCCTGAAGGCCCCACTGGCATAGAACTTACTGTGTAGTCCAGGCTAGCATTGATCTCATAAAGATATGCCTGCCTCTGCCTTCTAAGGCCTGAGATTAAAGGTCTGTGCCACTACACCCAGCTCAAAAGCATATATATATATATATATATATATATATATATATATATATATATATAT
>NW_008358101.1:3703350-3706459 GCF_000622305.1 Nannospalax galili
ATTTTGGTCATTTTCACTCCTAATGACACCTTCTCATTCCCCTGGTATCTCCTGTTGAAACCTTTCTTCCTAACAAACCTGCTAATTGGATGTTTTGGTTCAGACCCAATGAATTTAATTATGGTTACCTATCTGAGCATGAATGAGAGGTTTTTTTACTAGAACATGGACAACTATTAGTGGCTGCACCTCTCAAGAACATAATACCCTCCTTCTTCAACACCTGCTAATTGCCTTTAGTCTCTCAGAAATGGGTGAGGCCTCCCATGCTTCTCTTTGTATTTCTAGTTCTTTGCCTCTGATCCTTCAATCATGATAATGCAACACAATCAATTTCAGATTTGGGTCATAGCTCCAGACAAGTGAAATTTTCTACTGTATGCTAAATATGGATCCCTATATTTTCAGACAAGTATACTACTCATCAAATAGACTTCTTTTGCAACAAAAGAAGGCTATTACAGAGTTCCACAGCTGCTCACACACAGAGAATATAAGTCTTAGTGATGCATAGCCCTAAGTGACACGGCTACATTGGAACGTCATCATCTAAGGCTCATTGAACATAGCGGAACAGGGGGTAGAAAGATTACTAATACATCCCTCCATTCTCACCAGTAAAGCTTTCTCATACAACAGAGTAGGATGTACACAGAAGTTCACAAGTGTCTTTTAGAAAATAGGAGACTGCAGAGCGCATGTCTCTGGACAGGGCTACTTATATTTAAAACTTACCCACCATGGCTCAGGAGCAACTGTGGAAGAGAGGCAGAAAGATCGTAAGAGCCAGGGTTGGTTCATGGACAAAAGGAAACAAGCTTTCAGGCCTCTGGGAGCTTGTTCCTATGAATTTGAAACAATGGTGACAGCATGCACAGCACCTAGCCAACATAATCAGAGAGAAACCTGGTATAAAACTGGGGAAATGGGCAGCAGGCCCCAATACTACCTGACGCACTCCTGGCAAATATTACTATGGGGTGAGGGAGAGTATATCTTTAGGGGAGTAACTCTGGATGGACTGACTAGATTCCAGTTAATGAACTTGCACCAAGGGACATGTGGGCACAAGTGCTTGAGCAGAAAGGATTTAATATACATGAAAGAATGCATGAGACCCAGTGGAGGACTATGGGGTATAAGAAAAGAATGCCAACATTTGAGTAAGATCTATTACATGAAATGTACAAAAGCTCAATAAAAATATTTTTTTAATTTTAAAACAAAATATTTGGGACTTTAAACTTGAAAACATTCTCTTTGAAGCAGTCCATACATTGATTCACTCAGTTTTATTCATTTAATTTTGTTCTGTGTATGTTTTAACTTGAAAATCCCCGTGTACGTTCCCTTTCCGAATCCTTTCCTTCCTCCCCTCCCTTCCCTTTTTCTTTTCCTGTGCTTTGTTTCCCCTCCTTTGTCTTTCAATTCATGCTTTGTTTCCCTTCCTTCCCTTCTTTTCTCCTACCTTTCCTTCCTCCTATTTCCTCCTTTCCTTTCTTGCCCCCTTTTCATTTTATTTCTCCCTTCCTCTCCCTTTATTTTCTTTCTCTTTGCTCCTGATCTTATTCTTTCATTCTCTCTCTTTCTCTCTCTCCTTCCCTCCCTCCTTCCCTCTCTTCCTCTTTCCTGAACACAACAGGTGATCAGTAAGTCCAGATATAATTCCACAATTTAGTCTTCATTACTCTTATGCCTGGCCATGCTCAATACCTTTATATAAGAATATCAAACTTAGAAAATATTTTATTTGACTGTCTAGGTTATGATTTGAAAAAGTAATAAAGAAATATTTCTGAAGAGAAAAATCATCTTTATTAAAGTATGCCCGCCTCTCACACTCTTTCTCTGTGGGACGAAAAAGTCATTATGTACATTATAAGAGAGCACCTTGTGAGGGCAGCACTGTCTGTAGCATGTTTTACTCTATTTCATGTGTAGGTATCAAAAATATGTTGGATAATTTCTTACATACTCTATTCCTTCAGGATCCCTGTACAATACTATAAAACAAAGTAAACAGACCTAATTAATCTGACCTTTTCCTCAGAACCAAATTAGCAGGACAGAGATTCACTTTCCAGACTGACTAATTAGGAAAATGCCATATTTCCTTTGGGTTAAGTTAGCTTGGAGACATGACCATGGTTCAGGGCAGATTTGTTACCATATTTCTCATCTTCCCACCCACATACACACAGCACAGCATCAAAGACTGAATTCTCTTCTAAAAATTCTCCCTGCAGAAAGCCCTGGGAGTTTGAGGTTATACTCGTATACAGATTCAAATACATTCAAATAAATATATTCAAATAAATACATTCAAATAAAGCCTTCATTAATTTTCTCCTGAACTGATTCTATATCTGTGCTATATTTATATGTGTAACTGCAAAGACAGTCATAAAAATACATATTGACATTGTTATTGAAGTTAATATTTTCAACATGTCTATTTGAATCTGAGTGTATACACATTTTCTTGACCATATTGAAACAAGTAATCTTCATTAAGTTTGGGTATCTCGCACATACAATTCAAATGATAATAATTATTATTCCTAATATTATGAAACAGATGTCTCAACTTTTATTTCTCTTTACATATTGAGTATCAGCAAACCGTATTTGGAAAATATTGAGCTAAAAAATGAAAACAAAAATTTGATAAATCATTAATATATGAATGTCTTGCTAAGATACCTGTTCTTAGTGATTTCATAAAATAAACCAGAATTTTGCCATTAATATGTAATTTATTAATTAGTAGAAAACATTTCATCATGTTTGTAAATATGGTTCAATCCATAAAAAATTGAATTATACTTCCTATACTAAAATTTATTTAAAAGTTTCAAGAAGAAAGTTCTTTTTGCTTTCTGAATATTGGGGATGCTTTTTAAGCAATATTTTATTTATTATGTTGTTATAATTAGATTTTTAAAGATTTTTACATTTGAAAATTTAATATGATGTGCTTATTAACTTTTTACTCAAAAAACAACAAATTTCCAAGATTATGTTTCAAGTAGCAATCTTTGTCATAAAAATGTGCATAAAAGGTAGATGAATTCCAGTAAAACTTTAATCAGGTAATCTCATTAGTCAG
>NW_008358101.1:3706556-3711597 GCF_000622305.1 Nannospalax galili
TATAAATGCAGTGTAAACTCTGAAACTCTCAACTTGAAAATTGCAATGATACTGAAGTTTTCTTTGGTTTTACAGTTAGTGATAGACTTACACGGTTGGAGGAGCTGAGGTTTAAATTAGGTGGGCATTTAAATATCAATGTATTTGCTGGTTGCCATTATTTTTCTTTAATTTTAGAATATTTTCATTATTCCAAAGAGAGATAATTAGACAATTTTACACATTTTTCCAAAACTAACTTGAAGCAGGTTACATACAAATACATATACAATGAAGTTTGGGGGGGGGGGATAGGAATAAGAAATCGAAGACTTAAGGATTTGCCATTCTTAGTTATCCTGGATTTATGTACTTATCCTAACCAAGATTTTTTTTTTAAGAAGACACTGAAACTCTGATTTACCTGGTAAATTATCTTCTCTTTTCCGTGTCTTCTGCCAGTCCTCAGCATGTATCATATACAAGCTACCAATACAGCTAATCGGTGGATTGTCAAGAGGAGAAAATCTGGAGACTTCTCTCTTTGCCATGTGACTGTGCTTAAGGGCTCTCCGTTTCCATGTTACACAGAGATTCCTGTCCATATTTCTGAGCAAGAGTGTATAAGCCAAGCATGTGAAAAAAATGTCATGGAGTGCACTTCAATCACAAAAAAATTGGTTTTACCTTTGTTCAAGATATTTTAAAGACAATCCCTTAATAGCCTAAGATCTGTGAATAAAATCACTATATGTCTTTGAGAGTTGTTATTTATTCTGTTTTCTTACATATTTCCAATAGTGTATACAGTGATAAAGAGAAGATGCTCAGTATAGGTGTAACATAATGAAAATAAGCGTACTTTATTCTAAAAACTTAATTATGACTACAGAATGAAATTTAAATTCTATTCTCTTTTATGAAGTTTGTTCACATATTAGAAATATTGAGGTAGAATAACACATATTATTTCAATCAATTTCTCTGAAATAACTCCGGGTACGATCATATAAATTGAAATTTGAAACACGGTGATACCAATTGATGACCTCCAGTGGTCAGTCAGAATACAGATATAGTGGTTTTAAATCAATGGTCTGTGGTCCTTGTTCTCTCTTCATCAAAACATAATGGTTTCTAAAAGGTTTATAGGTCTCAGAGACGGCAAGAGTACATTATTTTCTTTAAGTATAAGTAATATAATAAATGTTGATTAAAGAAGAAAACCAATGGCCTTAGATTTTGAAATAGGGGAGAGAAATGAATAACAAACACTGTTAAAAATTTATAAGCCCAAGTATCTTTTATGTTTTACCTGTAGATGGAGAGAGTTGAGATAATATATAATTGGAAGGTAGAGGTAAAATGCTAATATAACCGTTTAAAATTAATACTTTAAAAGTAACTTTGGATATTTATTTTGTAGATAGTATTATGTAGAAATAGATAATTATATTTCTCTCTGGATGAACAAGTGTCATCAGGGTTTTCCTTTTGGATCCAGGCAAATCTTAGATGTTGAAGAAATTGGAGTAATTTCCTAGTGGTATTGAGAGGATTGTATCTATGTGTGCTGTGGGACAGAGCAAAGATAGAATACTGAAAGCAGCGAAAGAAAAACAAGTCACTTATAAAGGAAAACCCATCAGGATTACAGCTGACTTTTCAGTGCAAACTATAAAAGCCAGAAGAGCTTGGACAAAAGAATTCTCAATTCTAAATGACCACAGATGCCAACCCGGTATACTTTACCCAGCCAACATGTCTATTATAGTTGAAGGGGATAGAATTCGTTTTTAAATACTGCTTGGATCAAAGACCGATCTTTAAGACATGAGGCATTAGGGAAATAAATTTGTAACACATATGACCTCTTGAGCTAATGTTGGAGTCTAATATCCAAATTCTTCTATTAAATATAACAACAGGATTAAACCTTAAACCAACTGTGGTGGGTGGGATTAGAGCTTTAGAATATATATAATGTGAGCATTAGAGTAGAGCCTTTATGATTGAATTCTGGTGATTTTACAAGAAGGGTGGGGACCAGACCGACTGAAACTTAGAGCTGCCTATGACTTAAAATGTATGTTCTATGAAACTGGTAACAAGAAGGCCTTCCATAGATGAAATCCCTAAGCCTTGCATCTCCAGAAGCATATGCCAAAACAACTCTCTTTTGTTTATAAAGTTCTCAGTCTTTTTTTGTTTGTTTGTTAAAATTGCCAAGTGATGAATACAGGCTTATTTAGCATTTCTCACTGTTAAAGAAACATGAAGAGCTACAGGCAGTCAATGGTTGTTGACAGAGGGAGAGTTTTCTCCAGGGGGAAGCCTCTGATAGGTATCCCAATCCTCAAAGGTCAGCACTGAACACATGTACATATGAGCATCACTAATTGGACTCATTAGATTGTATATGTGTGCATATACCCATGTTACCTATACATATGATTGTAGCAATAATATTTATAGATGAAAGTGTTATGCATTTGAGCAGAGGTGGTGGGAGGTATACAGCAGGAGTTGGAGGGAGAGAGGGAGTGAAAATGATGATGTAAATACAATGTATTCATATATGAAATTCTCAAAAAATTAAAATAAATAAGAAATAGAGAATGATGAATTAAAAGAAAACTGCAGATGTTTCACCAGTGAAGATTTTCTTCCATTCTGTGGGTTTTCTCTTCACTTCCCTGGTTACCTCCTTTGATGTAAAGAAGCTTTTTAGATTAACAAGGTTCCTAAATTTCTGTCATGTTAAGTAATATAAACATTACCATTGAAATCTACCTGATGACTTTATAGACATACACAGGTGCCAAGGATCTGAGTGCAAACAACCACGACTAGTAATAATCAGATACATACAGATTAGAGACGCATGCACCAACATCTAAATGTTATTAGCAAAAACAGTGAGTCTTTCTGTAAGAAACTGTATTTTAAAATGAAATGGAGATCTTGTTTAAATGTTAAAAACTCATTCAGTTTTGTGTCTTACACGGTTTATACTGAGCTCAATATTGTATAACAGTACTAATTCAACTGTGAACCTAAAAATTTTATAGCCACTTTTGAAAGAGATGTATTTTTGCTCTGGAAATTGTTATTGAGTGTGTTAAAGCTGTAATGAAGTGCTTCTTCTAAAAAAAAAAAAGGAGCTTCTGTCATTCATTCAGCCAGCCAGGCAACACAGTTTTGTACAGTAGCCAAAAATATGACCCAACATACAAGTTTTAAGAAAATAATAATGATTAAAGAAATTCAGTTTCTACCCACCTCATTTAGTGAGTGAAGTAATTGTACTAATACATTCCTGTAAAAGAAAGCAAAGAGTTATGAGAACCAATAAAGACATCTAGGTAGACTTTCATGGATGAGAGGCAACAACTTCTCTCTGAGTGATCAAGGCAGGCCATTGTGATGAGTTATCTTAAATTGGATGTGAAAGCTAAGAGGAAAGTAGGAATCCTGTACTTTGAATTGTGTATGAGTGTTTTGCCTGCATGTATGTAAGTGCACCACATGGTGCACAATACACATGGATGCCAGAGGAGGGCACCATATTCCCTGTACCTGTAGTTTCCAACAGTTATTAGCTGCCATGTGGGTGCTGATAACAAAAAACAGGTCCTCTGCAAGAGCAGCCAGTGCTTTTAACCACAGAGTCATCTCTGCAGTGCCAGTGAACTAGAAATTCTATAGCAGAGAGTGCTTGACAAACTGATTTTTGCAAAGACATTGGAGTTGAATAAAGTAATTTGTGAAGAACTAAATTCCTCTTAGAAGCAGTAGGTAGCTATATTTTTGACATGAGAGAGGATAATGTTAAGCATAGATCATATTAAATAAAATTCTGTAAAAAGTGTAAAGAAGTGGGGCATGTTTTTTTTACCCGAAAGAGATAAGTGTTTACATTTTTAAATGTTTCTTAATATCTTATATCTTATGAAATGTTGTTTCATGGGGACAGTGGACAGGACAAGACAGAAGTTTAGTGAAGTCCAACTATAAGGTTATATTCCTTCAATCGAGTGTTGAGAAAGGAATTAGATCTCTGTAATAAAAACAAAATGTAGTTGTCGCCTGTAGTATATTTCTGTGTGTGCTTATTTCATTTGGAGGCAAAATTTATGTATATATAATCGTGATAATGTATCATGATAAAATAACAAAATTAAAGTTAATCTACCTCTCACATTTCTACTTATGTAAAGAAATATTTATCATAATGTGAACAGTGCAAATAAAAGCTGCCCTGAATTTTCTTTTGCAAAACCTATTCAATTCAAACACATCTGATTTATATCGATTTTAAATTTAGCCCTGAGAGAAAACACTTACACACTCTATAACATTGTTAAGTATCACAAATAAAATTAGAAGATAAATTGACATTGCTTTTCCATGTTGTAAATTAGGTGAGTCACCATGTAGAGAAAATGACTTCTTGATGATTGGCTAGTTTATAATTCCAGTTGTAATTTAGGCACAGTGATGTGTTTCCTATTACAAGTTCATAATCTGGCATTAGATCACATGTTTTTTATCTTGAGTTAAATAGGCAAGAGAAAACTCAGTTCATTTAGTAAATGAAATTCAAGAAATAGAGGCTGTCTAAATGTGGTTGTTGTCAGCTGTATTGTATCTGTATCATGTAGAAAACCTCTTGCTTTGTTTTGTATCACACTAATGATAAACCATGTAGTATATCTAAAATTTTCCTTTTGAAACATTCATCCACTCCTTTGAATAGTATTTAAAATTCCGCTTCATTTTCTATTGGAAGGTTGATCCGACATGTAGTTATACAACTTGTTTTTTGAAAGAAAGGAGGTCTAGAGAGAACTTTAAATAAAAAAAGTCACAGCAGTCTAATTGAAACTATCATGTTGCCAGAAGAATGTCTAGTGTCTAGATATTCTATTTTTTATTTTTAAAAAATATTTATTATTTTTATTATTTTATGTGTATGTCTGCATGTAGGTAAGTGCACCTGTGTCTGCGGAGGACAAAGAAGGTCAGAAGAGACTGTCAGATCCCCTGGGACTGGAGTTAC
>NW_008358101.1:3711675-3720687 GCF_000622305.1 Nannospalax galili
GTATGTATGTGTGTGTAAGTGTGTATTGCCTACATCTAAGATATCCTATATTTTAAAGTCTTCTTTTTCTCAGAAAACTGTGGATGCTTGTGTGTATTAGTCCTAAAGATCAGGCATCCTATGTCTATCCCTCATCCTCACTGTATGTTAGGGCACTAGACTACAATGCTGTCAGGGCATTTCCAAACACAGCACTGGGATATGATTCCACTGTTACTGCTATTGTTGAAATACATAATTTCATAGCTCTATACTATGTGATAAAGTTTCCTATCCTTTTTGCAGGCTATATTAATAACAGGAAATGTATATTCATTACCACTAATGTATGTAAATAAATGTGGTTTTCTTTGTCATGAGAAAACATCACATAGAAATCATAACATACTTATATTCATCTTCATTTGTCATTGTCATATTCAAAGAATAAAGAGACTGGCCAGCCACATTTGTCTTTCATTCATCACACTTTGAAGTTTCTTTGGAACAATCTTGTTTTCTCAACCTAACATGCCTTTTTGCCAAGTTCTACCTTCAATCAATTCTTCCTTACCCTTTAGATGTCAGCACTAACATCTGTTCCTCAGGTAAGCTTCCATGTTCATTCAGACTAGGCAAAGTACCTCTATTTATAGTCATGTGACAATGCTAATGTCCCTTTTCCAGCATGTTTTCTTTCTTCTGAAAGTTTCCATATGTGCAGCTCTTTCTTTCCTTCTCTCACAAGGATGTAAGCTCCATGAAAAGTGGCAAGGACAGTACTGATACAAGCTGAATGAATGATCATCCCTTATGAATGTCCCTGTTTTCTGTGAACATGTTACTGTTATGACAAAAGCAACTTAATGTCATTAAGTTAAATGTCTTTACATGTACAGCTTATTCTCCTTCAGCCCAGTGTAAGCACCAGCACCCTTATGAGAGACAGGTAGGAAAGTGACAGTTAAAATCAGAGGAGAGCACAAACAAACTTATTGGAGAAAGGTTTAAACATGTTACACTTTAGACTTTGATGGAAGAAAGGGTCAAAAGGTAAGGAATTCTTAAAGTCTCTGTGAGCTGGAAAGGACAAGCAAATAGATTCTCTTCCAGAATCTTCAAACAGAATGGAGTTGTACTGATCCATTTTGATTTCTGACCTGTACCACTGCAAGGTTAAAAAAGAAAAGCAAAAATATTAACCACAAAAGTGATTTGTGGGTGTTTTTTTTTTGCTTTTATTGCTGTAGAATACTATTTATCATAATTTGTTATAGCTGCAGGATGAGCCTAATGTGAGGGAGAAAACTTTCTGTAAAATTGTTATGGATGACTTTTTTTTTTGCTTTTATTGTGCTGTAGAACTATTTATCATAATTTGTTATAGCTGCAGGATGAGCCTAATGTGAGGGAGAAAACTTTCTGTAAAATTGTTATGGATGACACAACATGAAGAATCACTGCAACATTGTTTCAATTTAGTGATGTGATTCCCCACCTCCATGAGTTTTTCTAGCTAATGAAAAGTAGAGCAGCAGAAAGTTTTTCAGCTTAGGATAGAAGGAAGCAACAACTGCTGTCCATAGGGTGCTGAGATAAGTTAGATAATAGCAAATACAAAGTGATTGAATGCATGCTTATCATTGACTTGTTACTGATCATTGTTTAAAAGATGACCTCTGTGGGCTGGAGAGATGGTTCAGCAGTTAACAGCACTGTCTGCCCTTACAGAGGACCTGGATTCATTTTCAGCACCCACATGGCAGCTGACAACCAACTACAACTCCAGTTCCAGGGGATCTGATGCCCTCTTCTGTCCTCCTCAGGTATTCTACGACATAGGTGCACTTACATACATACAGGCAAAATACTCATATAGATAAGTAAATATAAGTAAAGAACTTAAAAAGCAAAAAATGAAAAAAAGATGTCTGAAATTTTCTATATCTCCTAAAAACCTTAGATTTCACTTTGTTTGGCTGCATAGAAGTCTGAGAGTGAGGACAACTATCTTTCCAGTGGTTCAATAAAGAAGCTATCTATAAACTCTAAAGCCTTCGAAGGATGTGTCAGTTGTGGCTAATCTCAAAATGCTATCATTCTAACTCAAAATCTAACAGTATTTCTAATTCACTGCAGCTATCTAAAACTATTTAAGCTATTATACTTTTAAAGTGCAGTAGATATACTCACAATATGTAAGTGTCAAAGGGACACAAAATACATGTATTATTTTAACAAGAATTAGCAAGAACAAATATCCAGACGGGAGCAAGTTTTAAATTAGTTGTAAGCACTGCCCAAAGAGAACAACTGGCCCTGCTCAGAATAACATGATGTAACTTGCTGCAGAGTATCCAGGATAATGCTCTTTGTTGTTTGCATTCTCTTTTTTTCTAGATTTAGCTGTGTAAATTGTTTCAGCATAAATTTTCCTTAAGGTGATACCCCTGGTCCACCCCAGCGCATCACTGGCAATTTCGCTGAACACTACAAGAAGTCTGAATCCATTTGAATGCCACTTAATCTGCTTGCCAATCACCTTACATGCTAAAGAGTAGAGGATTCTCACCTATGACTCTTGCTTTCAGTATGTAATAAAAAGCAAAACCAAGATCTTTAGAATGGGCACCAGGACCTGACTATGCTGTTTGTCAATGTACGAGAAGAAAAAGGGACTGAAGCAGTTTCCTCATGCAAGAGAAGTCACTTTTTCAGTAATACAAGAAGAGCCAATGGGTATTAACTTTACCTCTGTCTCTGCAACCTGCAAGGCAGTGCTTGATCATTTAATTGGTGCATTTCTAAGAGCCAGAATCAATATTAAATGCCTTCCCAATACAGTAAACAAAACAGACACAGTGCTTGATCTTATGTAGTTTGAAGTTTAGACTGGGAGACAGTTAATGAACTAGTAAATGAGTAAATAACTGTGCAGTCACATTTATAAAACCAGTTGAACAGACTGCTTGGAGAGAATGTATGAGGGTGAGACCTCTGTTCAGGCTCCATAGTAAAGAAGGGCTATTTCTATTTGAAGAGAATGGTATTTAGGTTGAGACCCCAATGAAAATAAAGAAATAAGCCATGTCATAATACCTATCAAGGTGTTTCAGGCTGAGGAAGGAGCTTAGAGTAGATAAAAAGTGAGTAAAACACAAAGAAAAGAGTAAATACAGTTTGAGAAAATATCAGAGTAAGCAAATGCAGATGGATGAGGGGCATTTAAAAGAAGATGAATCTGCTAGGATTTACTATAAATTCAATGGGAAATAATGGTCAGTTTTTAAGCATGGGTTTCACTGGATAAACAGAGGTTCTAATTAAAATTCACCTAAGTTTGTAGATAGCTGAAGTGGAACTTGAGAGGCAGTGGCCGAGTAAAGCTTGCCTTACACTTCTTCCCAATCTTTTTAATTCTCAGGGCACAGTGAAGTACCTAGCAATAAGTACTGAGTAAATACGTGATAAATAAGTAGAAAGTAGGAAGGGGACTAGGAGGCAGGGACTGAGGATGAGAGAGAGGCAGGGATAAAGGAAAGAAATTTTCAATATATCCTGTTCACTATAATAAAACAGAATGAAAAAGGAGAAAGTGTTTTGGAAGCAATTGTGCATATAGGTCACAAAACTAGAAAAGATGGCAATCAAGAGGAAAAAGAGAATTTAAAGAGGCTGGGGAAGGTGATAGAACATATGTCATGTAAAAAGGGAAAGAGAAATACCAAGAGAGAAGCCTAGATGGGGGAGGAAGAGCAACTAAACAAAGCATGCGTGAAAATTCCATAAGGAAACCTGTTACTTTGCATCCTAATTAAGAGTTTTTTTAATTAATGAAAAAGTCTGGATGCACATAGGGGAGTACATGCACTTTGCAGGGAAACGCTTCTGTTTTTTTAAAAAAAAACATTTTGGAGAGATTGAATAAGAGTTCTATATTCAAATATTCATGCTTTAGCATTAATATTTCATAAGCATTTGATATAAATGGGAAGAAGCATAACCTCATTGAACATTAGTTTCACTATTTATAAAATGGGACCAGCAATAATATCTACCTCATTGGGTTTATCTGAATAGTAATAACTAATATTTCTCTATTGCCTAATGTACTGGCAAACATATAGAAAACATACTGACAATAACAGGGATAATAATGATTCAAACTGATGATAAAAGAAAATGGAAATGTCCCTTTCTGTTCAATGACACATTTCAAAATAAAGAGCTTTTAAATGGTATTTTCTGGGATAAAAATTCTAGTCATAATCCTCCAACATCTTAACATTCAGGTTGGTTTTGTGTTGTTGTTATTTTAAAAAAAATATTGGAAGCTATTTACAAGCTGCCCACGGTGGCTAACAGTTGAATCCCAGTGCTAAGGAAGGAGAGGCAGAATATTTGTGAGATCAAGACCAGCCTGATCTACATAGTAAGTTTCAGGTCAGCTGGGGCTATAGCGATCCTGCCTCAAAACAAATAAACAAAACCAACACTGACCCCTCCAAACATTTAGTAATTTACAGAAAGTGTGACATACACCGTATTTTCAACAAGCGCACTATTTTAACAAACAATTATGAATGACTACATCATCTTTTGATTGAAGGTCACAAATAGCAATGTTATACTTATAATGAAGGAATGAAATAATTTGTACATGTGTTTTCATGACACTCAACACTTGCTTTCCCAAGCTTTACATTTTCATGACTGTACTTTTTCATGCTGTGTTTTCTCCATAAACTGAATCAGTTTTCCCATTGAAGCTCTGGGAAAACAATGATTTTGACAGCTAGGGCCAAAAACTCTAGAATTCAAATTACCTACTCTTCTTAATCCTTAACAAGGGAAAGACTTCAGGCAAGTAGTGTCTATATAAATCACCAAGGACATTTTCTTAGTTCCTGCAGTGGTAAAATATTTATGAGCATAGTGGATTTCATATGGACATCTCTAACTGAGTCATGATAAAGAGGATTTGGAAAGAAGTCAGAGAGGAGTAATAAAAAATGACTAACAACATGATGAATGAACCCCTGGAAAAAAGGTTTAAGAAACCAGGTTTGGAATGCCTACAGGTGGATGCTAGTACCACAGGGCAGAAATTTTACCAGTAATAGTTGAATGGCTCGGGACAAGATAGGGGACACATGTTCATTCCAGGAAGACATTTAACATACTTATCTTCTTCCTTTGAGTTTTTGTTTGAAATGTGGTAATTTCACTAGAACTGACACTCACATTTTTAGGAAAAATCAATGTATTTAGAGTACCAGTACAATATTAATAAACATTGAAGTATCTAAGCAGTCATTTCTATATGATTCACCCCAGAATAATAGAGAGCATTTTATTTACTATTATTTGGTACCCAGTTGCTATTAATACTAATGGTGCATTGATGCTATTTCCCAAAAGAATCACACCTATTTCCAAGAGTTCCTTAACAGACGATTTAATATCTACATTTTGTTTTTTATACAAAGTGTTCAAAAAATGGGGATTATATAGTGCCGCGAACCAAGACTCCGACCAACAGAGCCAAGGAAAGGACAACACGAACGCCAAAGTGAGGTTCAAGCAATTCTCCTTTACTGAATGTCTGCACAAAGCTTTTATAGGGAAGCAGAGGGCAGAAGAAGCTGGGTGGGTAAGTTCCACTGTTTACCGCACATTCCACAGCCAGATCATGAGGCAGGATGTTTTTACAGGATGAGGAAATTTACAAGGTTGAGGCAGACAATAGTTACTATTTCTGGGCAGGGGGCCCATGGCTCCCTAAAATATAGGCTTAATGATGTGAAACTATGGAATCAGAAACAGCCTGAATATCTAGTGATCAGATAATTCATTCCAGTCACCAACTCACTTGTAGTACATTCATGGTGACAGAAGAATTCTATCAGAAATAATATACAGAGCAAGCTAGTCAGAGAAAATCAGCAGTGTTGTTATCATCACGTTTTGCTGGCATCTCTGCCCTCTAGCAATGCTAGATTCATCAGAACGCCAGTCTCTTGCATAACAGCCCCCATATCAGAAAGTCAAACAAGTAACAATAAACTTTCTTTTAAATTGATTTAAAGATAGTTTGAGAATGCTTACAAACTGTGATTCAATAAATTTCTCAAGTACTTAATAATATCAGAATCAAGAAATACCACAGTACAACAAAGTTCACCGTTGGGATTAATTTCCATCCAAAATAATGTTATCAATTGAAAGTTTGTTCAAATGCACTGTAAACCATGGTAAATGCAAGATTGGTATTTTTGCCCTCTTTTTTATGGTGCCTTTATTAGATAATTTTCATCATAGTGACCAAAACAACTGACCAAAAACATGAGATGGCAGATTTACTTTGGCCCATGCCTTCTGAGGGTTCAGTCCGTGATTTTTCCAGAATACTATGACAGCAGGAGCATATGGCAGAGTCTGTACTTCACTGCTTTGTAGACAGGAAGCAGGAAGAAAGAGAGGAAGGAACCAGCAGCAAGATATCTTGGGGGTCTGCCTCCAGGGAACTGCTTTCTCCATCTATGTCCCATTTCCCAAAGTTTCCAGACATTCACAAATAAATTCTACCACCTTGGGAACCAATAGTTCAAAGCATGTGTCTGTGGAGGACATTTCCTACTTACTCTGTACTGGTGACATCATTTTCAGTCTCTGGACTATGGACAGGCATCCATACCTCGATGGTAAAAAGAGCTTTCTTGTAAACACTGAGGTTCTCTATGTCTCTTGTAAGCGTTCCTCCCATAAAAGAATATAAGAAAAAACTGTAATATGAAAGTGAAATGTACAAGAAGGAAAACGTACTGAATGCCCAGTAAGCAATTATGCAAGTTGATGAACACAAAGTAAAAATCCTGTCATACACCTAATGCTAGTATGTACAGATTCACTATTAAATTTACATATATCATTAAAATATTTAGTGATATACAAAATAATGGATTTCTGTGGTACTTTCACAAATATATAACATTATAATTTGCTCATGTTTGTGCCTCCCCACACAGGACTCTCTCCTGTCCTTTTACACTCACCTTTTCTCCTCTAACCCACAGTAGAGCTACTTCTACTTTTATGTCATGCATACATATACACACAGTGGTGATTTGTGTATGTGTGTGTGTGTGTGTGTGTGTGTGTTTGTGTGTGTGTGTAGTGCTGTGTATACATTCATCTTTTGATGGACTTTTTACATCTTGGCTATTGTGAATAGCCAAGCAATAGAAGCAATATTGGGAAATGTGATATGTGTCTGAGACTGGCTTTATTTCACTTAAAATGATAATTCCATTTCGTTTCCTGAAAACAGTGGAATTTCTGTTTTCTTTATGTATGTATAAAACTCCATATACCATACTTTTATCCATTTAGCCCATCTGTTGATGGGCTTCTTGGTTGATTGCATTGAAATGGCAAAGCTCTCTCCATTTTATTCCAGCTGAATTTAAAAATTTATTATTTTTATTTTATGTGTATGCGTGTATTGCCTGCATGTACGTAAGTGCACCCGCTGGCAGAGGACAAAAGAGGCTGTCGGATCCCCTGGAACTTTAGTTACATACAGTTATTAGCTGCCATGTGAGTGCTGGGATTCGAACCCAGGCCTTCTGCGTTGAAATTTAGTATTAATTATTTATATGTCCTACAAGCATTAACTTATAGCCACCTGTTGGAGATGTGTGGAACAGATAATACATACAAGTCCAGCTAGACTAGGGTTGGATCCTTCATGCCTTGACGGCTATGCTGAGTCACAGCATCCCCAAAAATAAAAAATACCAAATGTATGACACCACAGTTATGTTAGGCATGGGCTGATTAGACATTAATCCATCGAGATGTCTTATTTAAGGGGAACGTATGGACGATAAAACATTCAATGGCCCTGAAGTAAGAACCAGATGTCTGATAAAGTGCATTGTTAGCTACCCCCAAGTTAAATGGGCCCGGAGCGAGAAGAGAAGTACTAGTGGGCGGGTTGCTGGTTTCACGGAGGATGGTAGATGAACAGATCAACATTGGAAGTGGATAGTCATATGGAAGAGAAATGATTTGACTAAGATGGTGTATGCCTGATAACGCAGATATGTCTGTTAAACATTAATATGATGTATTGCATGAATATTCATGTGGATTATAGTTTTATGTACGGTAATAATAGTATGTTTTATGTAATATTAATGATTTATTGTACTTGCTTATATGCTAGTGGTAAATAATATAATGTACTATATACATAGATGTATTATGTACTGTAAATATTTTCTTGTACTTGCTTAATTATTAATGTGGTATATAAATGAATGCACGAAGTACATAAGTCAAGGAATAGTTTAATGAGAATGTCAGCTTTGGGTGTTGATGGTGGGAAAGGTTTCTCTTCCTTGATGTCTAGGGGTTTATTGGGTCCCATTTCTGGTTTACAAGACCAGGGTAATTGTTTATACTACCTAGACTATATTAGAGTTTTATGATTGTATTTTCTACTAAACCTGCTTGATGTCTAGGTTTATTGGGTCCCATTTCTG
Source organism: Nannospalax galili (assembly GCF_000622305.1). Classification (NCBI taxonomy): domain Eukaryota; kingdom Metazoa; phylum Chordata; class Mammalia; order Rodentia; family Spalacidae; genus Nannospalax; species Nannospalax galili. The sequence continues at coordinate 3,720,204 of NW_008358101.1, forward strand.
GTTTACAAGACCAGGGTAATTGTTTATACTACCTAGACTATATTAGAGTTTTATGATTTTGTATTCTACTAAACCTGCTAGTGGTATTAGGATTAGGATGATTGAGAAGTATAGAATTGAGGCTACTTGGCCAATAATGATGAATGGGTGTTCAACCGGTTGACCTCCAATTCATGTTAGGGTAATTAGATCTGCTACTAGTATTCAGAATAGTAGTTGGCTGATTGGTCGGAAGGTTAGGCTTCGTTGGGCTGATGTGTGTAGTATGGGTATAATAGCTAGGATTAGGATTGATAAGATTAGGGCTAATACCCCTCCTAGTTTGTTTGTTTTTTTCTTTCTTTTTTTTTGCAGCTTTCAATAGTCTCTCTTTGTTCTGTATGCTTAGTGTTTTTACTATGATATGATGTGGAGCGTTTCTTTTCTGGTCCTGTCTATTTGGTGTTCTATGTGCTTCTTGTATATGTATGGGCATGTTGTTCCT
>NW_008358101.1:3720753-3773019 GCF_000622305.1 Nannospalax galili
GTTAGGGTATAGGGTTACGGTTAGGCTCAAGTTTAGGTCTATTTCTAGGGCTAGTGCTAGGGCTAGCATTAGGGTTAACTTTTAAGAGTTAGAGTTAGGGGTAAGGCAAGGGCTAGGGCTAGGTTTAGGTTTAGGGTTTGTGTTTGTGTTCAGGTTTGGGTTGGGGCTGGGGGTGGGGCTGGTGCTGAGGCTGGGCCTGGTGTTCTCTTTCGGCTTCATGTTCAGGTTTGCATTCTGATTAGGGTTCGGGATACGGTTAGAGTTCAGGTTCGCATTCAGGTTCGGGTTAGTGTTTATGTTATGGTTAGGTTAAGGGTTAGGGATAGCATTTAGGGTTAGGGTTAGGGCTCAGGTTCATGTTAGGGTTTGGGTTTGGGTTCGGGTTAGGCCTAGGGTTAGGGTTAGATTTAGGATGAGGATTAGGGTTAGGGTTAGCGTATGGTTAGGGCTTTGATTAGGTTAGGGTGAGAGTTAGGGTTAATGTTAGGATGAGGATTAGGTTTAGCATTAGGGTTAGGGTTAGGGTAGGTACTTTCTATAGTTAAAAGGAAAGAACAGTAGCATGTCTCGTTTCACAAAGATCTTTATGAATTGTATGTAAAAGAACTGTGGCATCAATGTCAGCCAGGTTCCGTAAGAAAAATATGTGTCACATCTGTTACTAAGTGCTTGCTTTACCATAGAAAGCACAGTAGGTTTTCTGGTAGGGTTTGGGTTAGGGTTAGCGATAGGTTTAGGGTTAGGGTTACGGTTAGGTTTAGGGGTTGGAGTTTAGTGTTAGGGTTAAGGATAGGATTAGTTTTAGGATTAGGGTTAGAGTTAGGGTTAGGGTTAAGTTTGGGGTTAGGTTAGGGTCAGTTTTGCTGTTAAGGTTAGGTGTTCCAGGTTACGTGATAGTGTTAAGTTTTTGGTTAACGTTAGGCTTTTGACTGGTAATAGGCGGTGGATAATTGATGGAAAGTATCCTAGCAGTGTGGTGAATTTGTGTGTGGGGGTAGGTGATTTGTGTTTAAGTGTTGAGGTTATGTTGTTTAGGTCTATGGCGACTGTAAACCCTAAAATAGAAATTGTAATGGCTATTAATTTTAGTGATAGTGGTATTGTTATTGTGGGAATATTAGTTGGTGGGAGATTTGAGGTAATTATAAATCCTGCTAGGATACTCCCCAGGGCTAGGGGGTTAATAGGGTTAATAAGTTGAGGGTTATTTTCGTTTATTGTGATTGTTGGGGTGAAGTGTGGTTTAGATATTACAACGAAGAAGATGATTCGTGTGCTGTATACAGCAGTTATTGAGGTGGCGATTAGTGTGACTAGTAAGGCTCAGGCGTTGGTATTAGACGTATTAAGGGTTTCGATGATTACGTCTTTTGAGTAGAAACCTGTTAGGAATGGTATCCCTGTCAGTGCGAGGCTTCCGATGGTTAAGCAGGATGAGGTGAATGGTATGGATTTAAACAGTCCTCCTATTTTTCGGATGTCTTGTTCATTATTTAGGTTGTGGATGATTGATCCGGAGCATATGAATAGTATGGCTTTGAAGAAGGCGTGAGTACAGATGTGAAGGAATGCTAGGTGTGGTTGATTAATCCCTAGGGTAACAAATATTAAGCCAAGTTGGCTTGAGGTGGAGAATGCTACGATTTTTTTGATGTCGTTTTGTGTAAGAGCACATATTGCGGTAAATAGTGTGGTTATTGCTCCTAGGCATAGTGTTAAAGTTAGGATAGTTTGGTTGTTTTGTGTTAGTGGGTAGAATCGGATTATTAGGAATACTCCGGCTACAACTATTGTACTTGAGTGTAATAGAGCTGATACTGGTGTTGGCCCTTCTATAGCTGAGGGAAGTCAGGGGTGGAGCCCAAATTGGGCTGATTTGCCTGTTGCGGCTAGTAGAAGACCTAATAAGGGTAGAATATCGGTGTCCGTGCTGAAGATGAAGATTTGCTGCAGTTCTCATGAGTTTGTGTGGATGGTGAATCAGGCTATAGATAGGATTAGGCCGATATCTCCGATGCGATTATATAAAATGGCTTGTAGAGCTGCGGTGTTGGCATCTGTTCGTCCGAATCACCAACCAATTAGTAAAAATGATATGATTCCTACTCCTTCTCATCCAATGAATAGTTGAAATAGGCAAATTAAAAATGATATGATTCCTACTCCTTCTCATCCAATGAATAGTTGAAATAGGTTGTTAGCTGATACTAGGATAATTATGGTTATTAAGAATATTAGTAAGTATTTTATGAATCGGTTTAGGTTTGGGTCGGAGTGTATATATCATGAAGAAAATTCCGTGATTGACCATGTTACAAATAATGCTACTGGAATAAATAGATAAGAGAAATAGTCAAATTTAAAGCTTATAACTAATTTAATTGAGTTGATTGTTATTCAGTGTCAGTTTGATGTGATGAGTTCATTATTGTTGTTGAGAAATGTGAGTAGAGGGATTAGGCTAAAGAGAAACGATAATTTAATTGAGTTAATTACGTGTTTAGGGTAGCTGTTTGAGTTATATTTACTAGTTAGTGATAGAAGTAAGGGAGTTGTTAGGGTTGTTAGGATTAGTAAATTTATTGAGACGTTGATATTAATTACTTTTATTTGGCTCTGTGATTGACCATGTTACAAATAATGCTACTGGAATAAATAGATAGGAGAAGTAATCGAATTTAAAGCTTATAACTAACTTCATTGAGTTGATTGTTATTCAGTGTCAGTTTGATGTGATGAGTTCATTATTGTTGTTGAGAAATGTGAGTAGAGGGATTAGGCTAAAGAGAAACGATAATTTAATTGAGTTAATTACGTGTTTAGGGTAGCTGTTTGAGTTATATTTGCTAGTTAGTGATAGAAGTAAGGGGGTTGTTAGGGTTGTTAGGATTAGTAAATTTATTGAGACGTTGATATTAATTACTTTTATTTGGAGTTGCACCAATTTTTTGATTCCTAAGACCAATGGATTACTACTATCCTGTAAAAGTAGGAAAGCCGTGAGTGTAATCACGGTAGCATGAGTTAGCAGTTCTTGCTTACTTTCCTGGTAAATAAGAAATGTGTTTTCTATTTTTAGATTCACAGTCTAATGTTTTATGTAAACTATATTTACATTAAGGTAGTCCGAGGATAAGTTTAGGGTTAATGGAAATTAGGATAATTGGGATGATGAATACAACTTTTCTGCACTGTGTGTTATTTAGGAAGCTGGCTGGGAACCACCCTTCACATTGTGTTCCTCTTCCCTTTGACCCACAAGTGTGGGCCACAGTCAAAAAGTAGGTCCTGATCTTCCATTTGACTTCATCTCCTCTGTTCTTCTAAGTTGAGTATCATAGTTCCTTTATCCAGATACACTTGAACGGATTGTAGCTTTTCTGGACTGAATTTAAACACATCTGAGAGAGAGACTTCAGGTGCTGTTGAGAAGAAACTCTGTAAAATGGACACTTATTTTTCATTATCAGTCCCTCCACTCACCAGAGTAGAGCCTAGAATCAAACATTGAGGCTGGCACTTAGGAAAAAGAAGTAGAGAGTATAATCTATTCATTTACAACTTCACAGTCTGGTTCAGGTGAACTAATGCTCAAAACTGGTGTATAAACATAAAGGTGAGTCCAGAACTCTGCTTCCCTGGGCCTGCAGGACCTGGCAGGCCTCTCTTTGACCCACAGGCCTCTCTCCGGGAAGCACATTGATCGTGCCCTCTCTGCTTTGACTTACGGCTGCTAGAACTATTGATCCTGCAATTGGTGCTTCTACGTGGGCTTTTGGGAGTCATAGGTGTACCCCATATAAAGGTATTTTTACTAGGAAGGCTAATATGAAAGCTAATCATAGAATGTGATTGGATCATGACTGGCTTAGTGCAGGTTGTTTTAAGGATAGTAGTACTAGGTTAAGGGTTCCGAAGGTGTTATTAAAGTTGATCAGGGAAATTAGTAGAGGGATTGACCCAATTAATGTATAAAATAAGAAGTACAATCCGGCGTTTAAACGTTCTGTTTGGTTTCCTCAACGTGTAATAATAATTAGTGTTCTTATCCACTGAGCCATCCCTCCAGACCCAATTCTAGCTGACTTTTGCTTCAACCTATGTTTCTGCCTTGCTCCCTCCTCAATCCTACTCTAACAGAAGTCAGCCAAGCAGAGCCTACCAACCATGAAGGTCACACTTGTGATTTCAGGAGGCACATTGTTTCTATATTACAGGGAAACTTCCAACTAGCCCAGGAACGCATTCAGGTTGCTGTCCTCTTACCCAGCTATACTTGTGCCTCCATGGATTCCATTGTTTCTCCAATGTTGAGAGACTTATTTTATCTAAACAAAATGTTTTATTAACTGAAAATCTCTTTGTTAACTGACCTGACCCTGGTGTAACTATGGTGATTTGTCAGGGCCAAGAGTTATTTTGGACATTAGCCCCCTTAGACCTTTTTACACCATATCTTACTGTTAAGAAAAGTACAGCAATAAATATAGATGTGTAAATATTCTTGTGGATGATGACTTAGGTTCCCTCAGATACATACCTAGATGTGGTAGTTGAATAATATGATTATTTTACTTTTATATTTCTGAGGAATTTTGATGCTGATTTTTCTTTCCACCACTGTTTTCCTCTTTCCTCATATCCACAAAAACATCAGGTGTCCTTCATTTGGGATAACACCCATTCTAAATGGGGTGAGCTAAAATCTCAAAACAATTTAAAATTGTATTTTCCTCATGGCTAAAGATATTGAATATTTTTTTCAAATATTTACTAGTCACCTATTAAGTGTTAATTTATTTGCCCATTTACTGATTGCATAATTTGTGGGATTTATGGTGTTTCACACATGCACTGAATGTATTTTACAAGTTCCACATGTACCATTGGTTTCTTTCTTAGGCTAATCTTGATGCTTACTTCAGTATCTTACACTCTTGTCATAGTTTGGACATCTCTTCTAATTCTGTGACTCTTAGCAACCTACACATTTTTGTTTGTCTTTAATATTTTTGTTACTTTTATTTTATGTGTATGAGTGTATTGTCTGTATGTAGGTAGGTACACCTGTGTCCTGCAGTGCCCATGGAGATAAGAAGAGGGCATCAGATCCCCTGGAACTGGAGCTACAGATGGTTGCTAGCCATCATATGGGTGCTGGGAATTCTCTGCAAGAGAAGCTAGTGGTTTTAACTGCTGAACATCTCTCCAGTCCTATTTTTTTTTGATCTCCCTATACCCACAGCTGCATGGAACTCACCATGTTCTGGCAATCAACCAAGGCTGGCCTCAATCTTATAGACATCTGCTTGCTTCTGTCTCCAGAGTCCTGGGATTGAAGGTATGTGCCACCATGCCTATCAGCAGCCTACTCTTAAGCATTAAACCTTCAGTGTTATTCAGGGAGAAGAAAACAAGTTTCTGTAACATCAAGAACACTAAACAAGATACAGAAATATTTAACATTGCTTAAAAGTCTCCAAAAGATTTTCCCACAGTGAAAATTGAGTTATGTCACACTCATTGATAATGGTTTCCCCAAGAACCATAGAAGAACAAAAACACCAATGCCAGGTGGAGGAAACTTCCCTTTGAGTTGCTGATCAGGGAAAAAGATTCCCAAAACAATATATGCTACTGTCAGTGCCCTTGGTTGCTTCCCAGAACTTGAAGCTAAGACACCACACACTTTAGACATTGGACTTGGAAGAATCTAACAGGATCTGACCTGGAAACCTCCTCATTTAGGGCCAGCTCCCATTGTATCAACAAGGGAGAATTGCAATCAATAGTTCTATCCATATATAAAGACCACTAACCACAACAGTGACTAGTCTAGCAAGATATCCCTAATGGTACAATTGTGAACTTTTATCTTGGGAATAAACATCTGCTATCTAACTGAACTTAAGTTTAACTCATTGGGAGGGCATTCATGTTTGATATTGTAAACCTAACCAAATACCTGTGGTTGGAGATGTCATAGGCCCTGGAGGAAAATGTAATTTTTATGTCATAAATCCTGGAGGAAAATCTACTTCTGTTATTTCCTAAAACCAATGCAACTTATATTGTATTTTTATTACTTATCCTTAAATGCACAGATAAGTGCAGCTCTTAGCCCTCATTAAAGAATGTGTGCGTTCGTGAATGCATGTGTGTGTGTGTGTGTGTGTGTGTGTGTGTGTGTGTGTATTTAACAATAATACTTAGAAAGAGGTCAGAAAAGTGAGGAGTATGGGCAAGTGGTAGGAGTTACTTGGGAAGAGGAGTTGTTGAAATGATGCAATTATGGTATTATGGTATTCATGTATGAAATTCTCAAAAAATAAAAATAAAATAATGGGATAAAATAAAATGCTATCAAAGGTATAGCAGAAAGAAAAATGGAAACACAAGGACAAAAATGGAAAAGATTAAGTGTGAAGGTAGCTTCTTTACACTTTCTCTGAAAACATGGTCACAGGGCTGTGGCAGTGGGACTTCAGGGTCCTTGAGGTGCTGTGGCACTACTGAAGAAGTTAGCATGAAGAACATTCTGGGAGTATATGGAGTGTGAGAATTGGCCAAGGAAAAGCAACAGAAATCTCCTCATATGTTTTCACAGGAAAAGGGGACTAAACTTCAGCAGCAGCAAGAAACAGGAAAGAATGACAGATAACTTGATCATGATGGATTTGAGCAGATGGTGACATTGTTGGCAAGGCAATATGCTATCGGACTTAGTAAACATGTGCAAGTAAGAATGAAGAGTCCTATGATAAAACATCATGAATATAAATATGGCTGTTGGTATTCTTATGGTGACTAAAACATATTACAGGCTTCAAACGCTGCCTATGGTATAATGCAGAGTATATTTGGATAATTAATCCTGATTAGAGCATGATCAATCAAGAAAAAAATTAGCTAAAATAGAAATCCTGACAAAAAAGGACCGAAGGAATAGTTGTAATCTGGATTAGAGACATCATATGGGACATGTTTAGAAGGAAAAGAAAGAAAGATGCCCAAGTTTTATGAATAACTTCTGGCTGTTCCCAGAATTCTTCTTCACAATTAATATAGTGGCCTTACTACGTTTCTTTCAGTCTATGTAGCCAAGCACATAGTGCTGATTTATTTGTACCTGACCTTTTGCTCACATTCTGTTTAAACTAACTTTGTTTTGCTATTCAGATGAAATATTTAATGTGTATTTACATTTCACCCCTCCCCGCAGCATTGCTTTAGATTGCTGTTCAAGTTTCCAGAGGTCATTTTTTACTTAAAATCTTACGTTTTCTCCAGCTTTCCCCACACAGCTTTGGGTAGCTTGGAGCTTAATCTATACTTGTTGCTATTGAATGTCAACGTTGTGTGGATTCAAAATTGTGTACTATCAATCATATTTCTCTCTACATCCCTATTGGCAGGGAACAGTTGTGACTGTAGCTGCCTACTCCTGTGTAATTCTACCAGCTCATTCCATTTCACACTGACAAATGATGATAGCACCAGATGAGGCAGATGAAAGTGTTTCTATGCTAAGATAATTGGATGTCAGTTCTTTATCACAGCCTACATGCAGTGACATCTCATGGAAATAAACTTTTGAGCACTTCTTCCTGTTTTAAACGTTACAATTTGCAAGTTATGCTTTTCATGTGCTTAAGAAAATGTTGAAGGAAATTTGGATAGCATAAGTTTTTGAAGAGACATTTTGTAGGTACTTACATTTTACATTGTATGATGCATTACTTAGTTGAATATCATTTAGACTATGTTTTTCATTGTCTTCCTAACATTTAAAGTAGATTTGGTGTTTTCAGATAATGAAAATAGCATGTTGCTATCAATTTACTTCTTTGAAAGGAGATGGGTCCTCATTTTTGTGCTGAGACACTCAGAACACAAAGTAGAAAGTATCAAAGTTAATTAAGATAAACGTCTGTCTACCCAAACAAATGAAGTTTAACTTTTAGAATGTTGACATTTTTCCTATGATATGAGTGAGATTAATAAGAACAAATTAAGTGCATATTTTCCTAATAGGAAAAAATAATCATACATAATTGAGCATATGTATATTCCCAATTTTTAATACTTGGTAGAATGAGAGAGGGATTTCAAATGTTTAATGACTCTTGCCTTCCAATTGTTACACAAAATTAGTTTATAACCCTAGAAATTGTCAATTTTATAATATCTCTGATTGTTATGAACAAAAGACAAAATTCCTGTAAAAACAATGCAACTGGATTACAAAAAAATTTGCAATTTAAATTATCTGCACCAGCCGCTTATGTATTCATTAATTAACTTACATTCCCAGCAGCTTCAGTCAAACCCCAGATCATAGTAAAAATGATATAGGTAGTTGCGGAACATGTATTTTTCCATTGACTAGAATAAATTTTACTATAAATGCTCTATTCATTGCATAAATATCTTAAAATGATTATATTTTCAAAACAAAGATTACTTATGTAATTTAAATATCCATCCATTTGCCTCAAAATAATTTAATATACATAGTAACACTTCTTGAAAGTATTTGTGCTTAAGTATGTATTTAATGTGTAATAACTATTCTGAAGTTACCAAGATGGGATAAGTTTATTCATTTTTAAGATACATAACTAATTTCTACATATACAGAAAAACTAATATAAGTAGGTGTGTTTGCATGTTTATATGAGAATTCTAAAGTTGTAGCATCACTCTCATTTCTGGTTATAAACTTTCTTTGCTTCCTAGCAGTATGCTCATAAAGGAAAATTAGAAATACTGAGAAGGCCATGTTTCCCAGACTAGGAGCAGAAGCCACTCCGGTATTGCCTTCTGTTATTAATTTTATTTTAAGCGATCTTAGGTGTCATGTGCAGAAATGAGTCTTTTATTTTGAATAAAAAATGTTGAACTATTACTTGGATAGAAAATAACTGTCCTTTATTTATCTTTTTTAGCTAGAGTCTGAGACATGTCGTAAAGGAATGGTAGGGGGAGAATGCCCATACACCTGCCACTGCTTTACAGGGTTGTTGGGAGCTGAATATTCAGTGCTTCCGGGTGTAGGCTGCCTGACACAGGACAGTTGTAGGATATTTGTTAGTAGGAAGGAGCCCCCATTTTTAGAAGGGTTCCCATAGTGTGGGTTTGCACTTCTATTGCTACACAGAGAATGTTAGAGACACAAACAGCATGCCTGATAGTAATGCCTAATTAAACTTTATTTTCTGATTTGGTCTGAAATTATATATAATATCAGATAATAGAGGAATAAAAGGACTTATAAAATATTCTAGTTTTTCATCATAATATATATTTTAGTAATTAACAGTAGTTATACTGAAGACGCTGTGCCTAACTTGGGTTCCCTGCCAGCTACTTACCAGCTCTGTGACGTTAGGAAGCATAATTATGCTTTCTTCTCACTTCCTCAGTTAAATAGCAGCTATGCAATGGCCTGATGCTAATAAGATGCTCTAGCTCCAAGTTTGGGAGACTGTGGATCTCAGCAAATGGTTCCTCGTCATCAGATCTACAAGCTGAGCTATTTTCCAAATTTCATAACTTCAGATCTGTAGTTTTTCATTCTGATGTTCTTTTTTTTTTCTTTTTGTTTTGTAGAGTTTTGAAGCAGGGTGACAGCATGCAATCCAGAATGTCCTCACACTCATAATCTTCCTGTCTCAGCCTTCTGAGTACTAGAATTACAGCTATGTATATGTGGCTTACTCATTCATAATATGTACTACTTGAAATTTCTTTGGATTTTGAGATAATCAGATCTTACTATTACCACATTTGCCACCATGAGTGCTATGCTGCATTTATTTTGGCCTGCCATTCTTTTCTCCTGGTCTACAATTCTCTTTATGCAAATGCTGTGATTTTTTTTATTACTGTGGTGTTACAATATTTTTAAGTCAGAAAATATGATGCCTCCAGCTTTCTCTTCTTTCTGAAGGTGTTTTATAACAAACACATCAATAGACTAGAACAGAGTGTAGAACAAAGCCAGGAATCCAGTATTAATGGATATTTCACAAGACCACAAAGAATGCGCTAGTGGAAAATGAATATCCACATGCACAAGAATGAAATCAGACTCTTACATGCAAAACATTAAAACTAATGAAAAATAAGGGGCTGGAGAGATGGCTCAGTGGTTAAGAGCACTCCCTGCTCTTCCAGAGGACCTGCATTCTATTCCCAGCACCCACATGACGGCTATGAACCGTCCTAAAAACTCCAGTTCAAGGGAAATCTGATGCATTCTTCGGACCTCCGCAGCATTGCACGACATGGGTGCCCTCACATACATGCAGGCAATACACTGGTACACATAAAATAAAAATAAAATATCTTAGACAGGGATTGGAGTAGACAGGGATTGGTAGAGCGCTTGTCTAGCAAACGCAAGGCCTGGGTTAGGTCCTCAGCTCATAAAAAGAAAAAAAAATAACTAATGAAAAATTAAAACACATTGCTGTAAATTTTGACACCGTGGACTAAAAGTTAGTGGAAGATTAATGGTTTAATTATGCACAAATTTTATGGATATGAAACCAAAAGTAAATACAAAGGAAATGAAAACCAGCATGAGTGCATGAAACTGAAAAGTTTCTAGGGGGGTTGGAGACACAGTCCAAGAGTTAAGAGCACTTGTAGAGGATCCGGAATTAGCTTTTCGGCACCATGGTCAGGTGGCTCACAGCTGCCTGTAACTCCAACTCCAGGGGCTCTGACAACCTCTTCTGGACTCTACAAGCACCCGCATCTATATGCACATTATTTTGAGTAATTGTATACTTGAAAGGATAATAAATTTTCCCATTTCCTAGTGACTGAGGACACCCTTAGACATTTAACACAGCACTTCCACACTGAAGTGTGCATTGTTCCAATTGATTTGGAGAAGAACCAGGGCAAACAGGCTGTGGCTCTGCAAGCTTTAGTTCACTTTGCCTGAAGTTGTTCACTGATGCTGCTGAAATCAGAGGAACAGGAACATTGCTACCGTTTATCCTCTCACTGCTCAGATTCACTTTGACCCTTCAAACTCTCTTGCTCCCCTCAGCTTTACTGAGGAATAATTGACAAGGAGATACTGCTTATTGATGGTGTGCAACATGAGTCTATCAACCTGTGGCTTCATACGCCTGGTCCTTGTGGAGTGCTCCTCACAGTTAATGGTGGAACATCTCCCATTTCACACATTAACCATTTCTGAATATAATACACTTGTGATTTATTCTCTCAGTAAGTGTCACTATACAGTAATTCTTAATACTGGACCTAGAGGGAAGGCTGAGTCTCCCTTGTCTCACATCTCCTTCAACCAGTCAGTCTTGTTTCAGGAATCATGCTGCGCTCTAGAAACTAACTGAGGCTTCACTGCTGCCATCTGTTGTTCTGACATTTCGAGGAACTGTGAATAACTCTCAGGATAGTTCAAATTTGTTTCTCTTATGTCCAAAGTCCATAATATTTCACGTGCTTAAACACTAAACCTATACCTTCTCACGTGAATATGTTGTTTATGATCTTATAAATTTCCATAACATTTATATCACTTTGCATTAAGATATAAATTCTTTTGATATTGCAGAGATTATCAATTTTTTTGTGATTTGTACTGCAGAATTTCAGCAAGTTTGTCACCTTTATTTTGATTCTGTTTATTAATAAAATATTTTTAGGTATTTATTTTTTAATATTATATTTATTTTTATTTTATATGTATGAAATAGTGTTTTGCCCACAAAGTGCACCCATGTCATGCAATGCCCATAGATGTCAGAAGAGGGCATCGGATCCCCTGGGACTGGAGTTAGGGATGGTTGTTAGCTGCCATGTGGATGCCGGGAACTGAACCCAGGTCCTCTGCATGAGCAGCCAGTTCTCTTAACCACTGAGCCATCTCTCCAATCCTTGATAAAATATTTTAAATATTACTGAAAATGTAAAGCTTCTTTTTCTTGTTTGTCGGTTTGAAGGACAGTTTTTTTTTACTAATACATTTAATAACATTTGTGTATGTGCTTTATTTTATGCAACGAGTAATACAGTTTTTTTTTTCTGACACATTCAAGTTGTTTCTCAGTATATTTTTGGTAGCATTTATTTATCAGGGACATTTTTATAACTTCCATAAACCTTCAAAACTCATTTTATATCAGATGTAAAATAATGGCTGTTTAATGTGATTTTGTCTTCATTTTCTTTTTGGTTCAATTTTGACTTGTCTGATTATAAAATCACAACTTATGTATCTTTTTTCTCCTCTGTGTGGTATATCTTGACCCACAAAACATATATCTGGATGTCTGTCACAGGTCCACATGGACTACTCTTTAACCTCTATGGATTGTCTTTAATGACATCTACTGTTACACAATTATCTCATTCTTCCTCTTAATGTTGCGTGATGACTTTCGATGTCACCTGGGCTGTGGGCCATCCGTAACTCCATATCCTCTTGTACTCTTGCTTTTTCTACACTAATCACATCAGGACCTCAGCGTTCTATGGAATTCCCAGCCACAGCCACACCCTCACCTCAGGATTTCTCTCCAGCCTTTCCTTCCACAAGAAATGTCACGTAGATATCTAACTGTATCTCTTTCTTTATACTCTCTGATCTTTGCTCAATGGCTTCATGGTGTGTGTGAGTGCCATATTTTCTGGTCATCCTTTAAAAGTCTACATAACCTTGAACTCTCTTAACCTGCTCTGTATTTCTTCTTTTATGACGTTTATGGTTACTAAGAATTCTAGCACCGTATGAACAGAACTCTAGCATAATTCATTCATAGCATATCATAAAAAACAAAAATGATGCCTGTGCACAGTAAGGACTTGAAAAATGTGTGCTGCTTGGATGTTTTTGTTTCTCTCGGTCTGATCTTGTACCATTAGAGCATGTCTTCCTAGAGCAAACTCTCAAAGTATAATTGAGCAATAGTATGTTTCTCCCTTAAAACCTTTTAGTGACAAATGAAAAGTATTACTTGCCAGTCTAAGGAGAAGTCTCCTTCCTTTTTTATTTCTAGGTTCTCTAGTCTTTCACCATTCTGATTCCTTATCCCGAATTCTAGCCTTGATACACAGGTTTCGTTTCCCCACATATGATATGTTTGTTCAAAACTCTGTCTCTGCCCTTAGGTAGGATGAACATATAAGTTATCGTCCAAGCCAGGGTACTTCAGAGAGTTAAGGTAGGAGTCATTAATAATTGTACCAGCACATCAGGCACCAGGTGGAACTCTCCCAGACAAAGAAGGATGGGTGGTCAGCAGGTTACCCTGAGGCTTTCTGCCTGAAATGTCCATCCCAACTGCCTTACCTGATACTGTCAAAAAGTCTTTCATGTCTCAGCCAGTATGGCACAAGGTCAAGTAGACATTTTCAAATACCTGTTTTAGACTAGGCATTCAACTTTAACACCGGACCATAGAAAATGTGTGTTTTTTGCTATTACCATTTCATTCTTTATGTGCCCATAAAATTGTTTTTAATGTTCAAAGAAGATAAAACACTTTAAAAAGTCCTTTTTAACAATACTGTGAGAGTGTTGACTTGGGAGTTGAGTTTGGGGGCTGTGGGGATAGACATATAAATAAATTCAAATTTGAGGGATGTCAAATATTTGATATTTATTCTTAGAAAATTAAAATCTAATTCTAGAGTTAGCCATAATGATCAAGTTAGTTAATGATAAAATGAGGAGTGACTATAAAGTAAGGATGCAGTAAATTTTAAATATTTCAATAGTAGTTCAATAGAAATTCACTGAATTAACAAGTGTTTTATCAGAATTAATAATAGTCATGCAATCGTTATAATTCTGAATCTCACTGAACTCAGATCTGAAAACATCCTTACAGTTTAGTGTTTCACTTGATTTCACCAGGACAACCATTACAAAGAAAACAGATTTTATGTCTTAGCACAATGAAGAACAAATTCAGAGAGACAGATACCTTACACAGAACTGGGAGAATGAGGAGATGAGGCGATAGATTGGATTTAGCAGTAATCCACCCTGACTGTGCATAGTCCATCCTTGTGTGCTCTTCACCTGAAATATGCTTCCCCTGATCCCTACCAGGATTCTCTACTATGTTTCAGTATGAGATTCTACTTTGTTTTGGGACATACAGAGAGAGAGAGAGAGAGAGAGAGAGAGAGAGAGAGAGAGAGAGAAGGGAGGAGGAAGAGGAGGAGAAGGAAAGATGGAAGGGAGGAAGAAAGAAAGGAAGAAAGAATGGAAGGAAAAGAACTTTTTTAAAGGGGAAAGGGAGGTGAGGACAAAGGAATGAGAGAGAGAGGGGAGGAGAAAGGGAGGGGGGAATGAGAGAAGTCGACAAAGGATGAGGGAGAGGAGGACCAAGGGAGTGGGGAGGAAAGGACAGAGGCTGGGGAGGGTAATCAACTCCCCTATTCTCAAATTAGAGTCAAGTGGAGAGAGAAAATGAGATTTTGAATGGTTTCTAATCCATGTGTCCTACTGTTCAGTTGAAAATTTCTAGGACATTATTGGAGTTTATTTTAGAATGTTCCCCATTAACTCTGTCAGTTAGCTGAAATGCTACAAAAGCTTCAGAAAAGCAGAGGTGAAAGCCATGTAAGACTTAATGAAATAGATAAAATGTGTTTATTTTCATGCTCCAGTCACATGTATATGTCCTTAATTAAGGAAAAGGCTGAATGGTTGGTCATTACTGAATAAGTATGAGTTGTGTTGGTTGTTGTTTTTTACAGGGAAGAGGCATTTTTTGGAGGTCTCATTTTCCAGCCCCTACATTTCTAGGAGGAATCATTATACCAGCACAACTAAACATATAGAAAGTGCTAAGTAAATAAAATAAAGTTCATTTTATTCATATTTGATACACACAGAAAATGCTTGTCATACTGAAACTGATTTTCTGCTTTGAAACTTATTATCAGTTTAAGTGTTTTATTTTCTTAATCTATCAAGGACAATTGTTCAGTTCTATTGACTGGTTTAAAATGTCTATACAAATTGACCAGCATGGTTACTGAAGTGTGCAACTGCAGAGAATACTTGCAAAAAATCATTTCAGAATTATTATGCAGTATGGCATAATATTGCATCATAAACTAAATAGTCAAAGCTGAATGCAATGAATAATTCTATAATAAATTTAATAAACAAAATTAAAGATGGCAGAAAAGATAGCTACAGAAAGAATTTGACATTAATGAGATGAAGTCTTCTCTAAGCTCTAAGTTCCAAATATTTTCCTGTTCATTTATTCTGTTAACATCAAATAACAATATTTTGGTGAATTAATAACTATAGTATTACTATTAATAATAAGATTATCATGAGAGTAAATGTTCTAAATTATATAAAAGCAGTTTTTCATTAATGGAATCAATTTAAATACTAATCCACATTTCCAATAAACTTAAATGCAATACTTGAACCTGGGACTGTAGGAGAACCTACATGGAGGAGTATTCCTGATTATAGGCGCAGAAGGAGAAAGCTTCAAATCAATCAGAATTGTGAAGTCACCATGTTTGAGACAATGTTACTGCTCACAACACTGTTTATTGTTGTGACCATTTTATTTAAATTTTATAGTCCAAAGAAGATCTTATGCTGATTCCATTTTATGATTTGATATTTTCTACAGCCTCATTCTTTACAATAAAGCATCTTTCACTAGTACTTTATAACTATCATTTTTACATCCATTGGGAGCTAAATATTTAACTAAAATTGAATCACTTAAGAATAAACATGAACAAGTCACAAATAATTTTTAAATATACAAACTCAAAGTAAAAAATTCATTTTTCTGTTCTGAAAAATAGGAAGTGCTACCTTTGACTATATATTAATGTCATGTTATATAAATTTCAAAATATTACAAGTTAATAGCTGAATGGAATAAATTAAGAGATATTCCCCTATCTGTTTCTTTGATCACATCTAGTGGATTAATTCCACAAATTCATAATGTTAAATTTCACATATCTACTAATTATGAAGAAAATGTATGACATCATTATAGTTGATTTTAGTAAGCCCAAGATTTTCAAACTTGGGATGCATCAAATTTCAAAATGAAAGTGACTTATGAGAGCAATTTCCATCTAAACTTAAGTACCTGTGATTACATATACACATAGTATCTGTGCAAGGCAAGCTCTGCTCTGATAGTCACTGATGGAAGAGCTGCACTTTCCTTGGAGCTGTCAGTAAACCTGAGGAGGAAAGAAAATAAAACATGTGGGAAAAGAAATATGGGAAGAGTTTTCAACTTTAGGAAAGAAGGGAAGACCAAAGAGGAAAAAAAGAAAAAAATATGAGAAAAGATAAGGGATAAAGGACTTTGTCTCAGATCCCAAGCTCATATTGTCCACTTGATACACATTACTAGAACTTCCTTGAGACATATGTGAGTACTTGCACATGGACATGAGTCTTTTGTTAAAATGGAAGCTTATGTGTTCTAGACACAGACTCCTACAAACGCATGTCAAACACTCACATAATACCACTAAGAAATAATTCCAATAACCAAAATATTAAATACAGGAAAAATCTGAGAATACTTATTTGTTGATTGAAATATAGGAAAGGAAATTGAAAATGGGAAATAAGAATTTTAATTTCTTAAAGGTGAATGGAAATGTATCTTGACTAGTGCTGTGGGAATCATTTATTATTCAATTTTTAAAATATTTTATTTATTAATTTTATTTTCTGTGTGTGAGTGTACTGCCTGCATGTATGTAAGTGCACCTGTGTCCTGCAATGTCTATAGAGGTCAGAAGTGGGCATGGGATCCCTTGGAACTGGAAATACAGATGGCTGTTAGCTGCCATGTGGGGACTGGGAATTGAATCCATGTCCTCTGTAGGAGCAGTCAGTGCTCTATACTGCTCAGCCATCTTTCCAGCACTTATTTAATTTTTAAAGCTTGTGCCTTGAGTAGCCGTACTTTCCTCATAATTGCATTAAAAAATCTGACAGAAATAACATAAAGAGGAATGATGTGCATATCAGTCAGTGCTCCTTAGAAGAACAGAATCAATAATAAAATGGATATATAGTAAAAGGAGATTCATTATATTGGCTTACAGGATGTGGGGTCATGCAACAATAGCTCCCTACACACTGAAGAGGCTGAGAACCTAGTGGTTGCTCAATTCATAATACTGGAAACTTCACCATTCCTAATCTGGCACACAAGATCTGAATACTCCTGGACATACAATGGTATCCTGTCCACAGTGGAAGACTGAAGACCCTGAGTTCTAATGTCAGAGAAAGATGACGGCAGCTGCAGGATCAACAGTAGGAACAGCAGCAGCAGTTACAACCATGAAGTATATGCAGTAATAAGCAAGGTGCAAAGGTGAGCAGGCAAAAAGCAAAAAGTTTTTCCCTTGGCTCCTCTTATATCTATGCAATTTCTGGAAGGTGCCTTGTACTATCTGTGGAGTCCTCCTGTTTCATTTAATACTTTTGGGAAATATTTTCACAGATACACCCAGAGGCTTGGCTCTTAGTTGATTACAGATCCAATCAAGATTCCAAACAAGCTTAACCATCACAAAATGCTTGGTGCATGGATTCTGAAGTTTCAGTCCCTGGTGGCTTGGTCTCATGATCTTTGGCACATTACTTGACTACAGGAGCATGTAACTAAGGAATACCTTTACCTGTTTTTGGCCAAGAGGAGACAGGGACAATATGCCCTTCATAAGACCACTTCCTCCACCTCGACCAAATCACCTGAAGAGTCCACAGCCTCCCAAAATAGTGCCACAAGCTGGATGCTAATTGTATAACATATTAGGCTGTGGGAACATTCTGTATTCAAGAGATAACATAAAGACATATAATTTTGGATTTTGCCTGCTTACCAACTTGGAAACAATTGGTTACTTACATTGTTTTTCTTAGCTATTTTAGAGAAACCAATTTTCAAACTCATGGTTTGTGTTTGTTTTGTTTGAAAATACATTGTTTCACCTAAAGCATATTTATATACAAATATGGACATGGTATAATTGTAAGTATGCACATTATCATGTGAACAATGTAAGCTTTTGTATTTTAAGACAGCGTAAAGAGTGGGAAAAACAAAAAAAGTGGAAAAGATATTTGCAAGGTATATAAGTGAAAAAGAATTGCCATATTTATTTTACATGGGTCTCATGTGCATTGTTCTGAGTTTAATGTGTCCCCCCTAAAATTCAGGGTTCCAATTGTGTCAGTGTTAGGTTGTGGGCCTCTGGATTATGATTAAGTCAAAAGTCCTTATCAAAGAGACCTCTTGCAGTGTTCCATGTTCCACCAAGTGAACTGCCGAAAGAAAACTCTTCACTCCCTCTAGATGATACAAACTCAAGGAAGCAAGGAGAATTTATCACAAAATTATCAAGCTTGAAAGTGATTTGAACTTGAAAGTCTGCCTTTTAGACCACAAGAAATATATATAACTCAATATGCAGTACTTTCATAATAGTACAGTCAAGCTAAGACACAGATGAAATGGAAAATAAAAACAACTGCTCTAATAAACAGCAAACAAAATATGGGGTTTTATTGAAATAGATAATTAGTGTATAGCAAGTTACAACTTCTACATGAAGAGCTTCAAAAGACATGTAATCTACTCTTGGGATTTATTGTCTTTACTATTTCCTGTGAGAGTAAAATTAAGCAACTGCATTTTTCCAGAACTCATCTCCTTTTCATTCACAGATTTATCAGGAGGTACAGAAACTTGTCAATAAGTACTATGTTGCTAGTGTAAGGTCAACTCTATTGACCTTTGTTGTGTGTCTTACATTAGAAACTAAAAAAGGACAGTAGAGAACATGAGTAAATATGGGATAACTCTGTACATGGGAACAAATACATTGATTGCTCAGTAAAATATTGTTACTATGAAAGAAGTAACACTTCACCCCCATGAACCTTTTTTCTCTAACTGAAGTGCATGAATTTTTTCTGTTATGTTTATTATTCTAAAGTAAAAATCACCTTATTAAGAGACTGAAAGCCCATATGAAGCTCCTAGGATAATGCCCATTTAAATCCATTCTCACTTTGGGGTTTATGCATTCAAAATTTCTTTCAGGATATTTAAATTTTGAAACCAAGGCTATAGGGACTTTATGTTTTTCTCTAATTTTCCTAAGAATGTCAAAACTTGAATCTAAATTATTGCAAATAATCATATTAGATTGAGTAATATGATTGCATAATTTACCCATTACAAGTAGGAATTATTGCAGTGACTTCCTATAAAAAGTTCTAGGGTATTCAACCCTTTCTGTGACATGCTATTCAGGAAAGGACTCAAGTAGCATGTCTCTGTAATGAACCTGCTGTTAATATTTGTAAATCAAGTTTTTCTTGGAGTACAGTCACACACAGTATTTTGGATAATGCACATGCATTATCCACACACAGCTACCCTACAATGTTCTCATTGAATCTTTAATCTATCTGACTTGCAACAAAATAAAATAGTTGTTCTGTGACCATTTAAAAAACAATTATTGATTTTGGATATATGCCCTTGATTTTATTTGTCAAAACATATAAAGGATAGTCAAGAACATTCTATCAATAAACAAAATCCAGATTTGTTTAATTTAAGAGAATATTGAAAATAAGACATTTTGCTAGATATACAGAAGTCTAATTATCTTGTCAGTTCAACAATAATAATGAAATATTGTGACAAATATGGGAGATCTAAGGGGGCATTCAACATTTCTATTTTGAAGGTAGAAAAGTAAATTAAACCTTTACAACTGTTTTATAAATTTTGCTTTTATTTTGTATAGACAAGTATGTAGCCTGCAGGTATATAAGTGCATATGTGCATATAATGCCCATGGAGGCCAGAAAAGGGTGTTGCATACTCTGGAACTGGATTTATGAACCACTATGTTGTTAACCACTATGTTAGTGCTAGGAATCAAACTGGGGGCCTCTGCAGGAGCAGCCTCTGGACTGTTTTCCAGTCTTTGCAGTCACTGTAATAGGTACAAATTTCACAATGTTGAGGAAGACTAATGTCAGTCTTGTTATGTAATTTCTGTGAAAATGCAGGCAAATCAGTATAACCACCAAATAGCATTCCAATTATCTGGAGATTCACCTACTGGAATATCAATATTCTTAGTTAGTCTTTCTCAGTGCAGCCATTAAAATGAAAAGGGAACTCATGAAACTAAAAAGCCTCCTTATACCAGGTATATCTTCAAGTCAGTAAAGAGACAGCTACAAAATATGAAAAAGAAATCCTTACCAGCTATATACTTGACAGATGATTAATATATAGAATATACAAACATATTAACATCTTAACATCTATAAAACAAATGACTCAATTAAGAATTGGGGTAAGGAACTAAAGCGAGAGTTCTCAAAGGATTAAATACAAATGATAGAGAAAATTTCTATAAATGTTCCACATCTTTAGCTATGAGGAAAATGAAAGGTGATACAACTTTGAGATTTCATTTTACCCCAGTGACATGGCTAAGATACAAAAGTAAAGGAAGACAAACACTGGTGTAGTTGTGAAGGAGGATGTTTTATTGACTGCAGGTCGGAGTATAAACTGTTGCAGTCACTACAGAAATCAGTGTGGCAGTTCCTCAAAACCCTAAAAATCTAGAAAAATCTATGCTCCAGCTAAAGACCTCTCATTTATATACCCCCCAAATCCATATCCTAATGCAGAGACACTTGCCAGTCCATGTTCATTTGGTGCTCTATGCTCAACAGCCAGAAAATAGAAAAAAACCTTAGATACCAATCAACTGATGAATTGACAATTAAAATATGGTATATTCCCACAATGAAATATTACTCAGTTGTTAAGAAAATTGAATTATGAATTTCAAAAATTAATGAACGGAATAGGAAAAAGGCATCCTGATATGTGAATGCTAGCTTTGAATCTGTGGCTACACATGTTTCAATTGGAAAAGCCACTGACGTCATAGAACAAGTTAGGAGCCGTGCATGGAGGACCTCATGGGGAGGGAGAGAGAATGTAGTGATATAAAGTGGCAAGATGGAATAATGAATAAGAAGTATTAAATGAGGTGGGAGGAGGTGGGTAAGGTATATGGAAGGGTGGGAGGAATAACTAACACTAAAGACCTTTTGAAAATGTAAATGGAACAAGCCATGTGTTCTACAATGACTCCACCTACTTCAACAAGTTCTAGAGCCACATCATCGTCAGGTTCTACCTCAAGACGAAGACCATACTGAAGCCTCACAGTCTAGACTATGCCAGCTGCAGCCACATGTCCACTACATCTTGGATGTCCTCTTGGACATGGGCATCATGGTGATTGAGAATTGGCTTTGGGCCATGTATACCACCAACCAAAATGCTGGCATCATTGGACCCCACCTTATTGCAGATCCTGCAGACCTGGAACACCAGCTACTCCAAGAACAGCACCAGGGAGGCCTTCATCTTCTGTAGGACTCCCTGCATCATTGATGACTACTGGAGGGGAGAGGGTACCAAGGTCCTCTACTAACTTTTGCATAGATGTTTCCTCTTTTTATTTTCCTCAGCAAGAGACTTTGGCAATGACTTTCAGACAGGATTTTTTTTTTAGAATTTTTTCTTTTCAAAATTTATAGTACTTAGCCCTGTTTTAAGACTTTACTGATTACAGGTAGCTAATTGCTATGCAAGTTTCTTTCTCACTCTAACCAAATGTATAAAATGTAAAAAAAAATGTATGCTACTTCCTTTTGAGGACCAGATTTGGGGGCATGAGCCTGCTGGACCCAACTGTAACCTAAACAAAATACCTACTTCCTGTAAACTCCCTGTGGGTGTCCTATCAGCTTTTTTCTATTACACTGTAGTAACAATTTACCCATACTCCTCTAAGTAATCCAAATAAAACTCATTGGTTTACCACATTGAGTTTTGGTGGTAGCCTGTCACCAGTTTGCTATCTGGGGTGAATAGACATTTGTTCACATCTCCCCAGGAATAACATCACATAACATCTAATTTTAATATTTTGTAGCAACATAATTTGTTATAACTGATGAGTCAGTACTAATGAAGACTTTAACTAAGTGCATGTGAAGTTTATATTACCACTTACTCTGTTATTCAGTGTATTGTGTATGATGAATCACATTGCTATGTATCTATTACTAAGAGCAGCATGTATAATAGCCCTCCTTCCTTGCAAATGCCCTTATAACACCTATACATCCCATTCATGTGACTAAGTCCCTGGAAGTCATTGAGATTGTTTTGTTTTCTACAGTTTTGCCATTTCCATAATGCTATAAATTTAGAAATATATAGCGCACAGGATTTTCAAATTTGTGTCTTTCATTTAATGATGGATTTCAACATTCAAGTCTTTTTGTGCATGTGTAAAGATCAGTTGTGTAATTTCTGTGGTTCTGTTTCTGGGCTCTATTCCATTGGCTGGTATCAAACTTCAGTTTTATTTTATTTCACTTTCTCATTCATTTTATGAGTATAGCACAATTGTATAAAATACTGTTGTGTAACTTATCCTGGGGAGATGTGGGCAAAATCTTACTTGCTCCAGATAGGGAACCACTGAAAGATTAAAATAATGATTCTCATAGCATCCAAATTGGTGAACAAGTGAGTTTTTTGGTGTTACAAGAGTAGGAGTGGGAGGTTGCTTACAGGAGCAAGAATGATTCAAAGGAAGCAGTGCCACTGAAAAGACCACCTTTACATGGGTGACAACTCATGAAAGAGGCATCTGTGGAGCTATCTGAAGTCCTTACAAACAGCTTGACAGGTTGAGCATCTCACAGTCTGCTTAGCCAATTGGACAGTCCCCTCTCTATATTGGGATTGGAGGGAGGGGCTTGTGAATGTTTTTACATTCAGGAACTTCCTGAGACTTGTGGGTCCTTTACTTCTCATCTACTAGATTTGGGATAGGTTTGTTCTTGCCTTTCCAGAGTCTTGAGTTGTATCATCAAGTCATTTACATGTACTCTTTCTGGTTTTTTAATGTAGGCACTAAGAGCTATAAACTGCCCTTTTAGAACTGCTTTTAAAGTTCTGAGAGATATTGTTGCACTGTGTTCTCATTGTCGTTTTTTACCAAGAATACTTCCTTTTCTTTCTTAATTTTTTCTTTGACCCATTCATCATTCAAGTATATATTGTTTAATCTCTATGAATTCCTGTAGTTATTAGAGCTTCTTTTGAGCTGGGGGGTCTAACCAGCAACCCCCAGGCAGTGATGATTGGGGATGAGTAAGCACGCCGTTCGCCAGCCCACACCACCCCCAATACCTGGGGACACTCAGACACAACAGGAAGTCTAGTTAGGTAGGGACTCATTTATTGCAGGTGTTACAAAGCTTATAAAGGCACCTGGACCTGCCCCCTCCCCCCCTGAGGGTGTATCTTAAGGATGGTCACACACTGATCATGCACTCCTCAGCAGTGCAGAAGTATTCTTCAGACTTTCAAAGCAAGCCAGGTCGTGCCCCCAGTAACTACCTTTAGGATCTATGCAATGTGGGGCCTTTAGGTCCCTACATATCCCCCTTTTTATTTTTATTTTAAGGCTGGACTGACTTTATTTCACAGGTTACCCACCTCATAGGCAGCTCCCTGAGGAGAGATGGCTATCTACTTCCTCTAATCTTATGAGTTTTTGCCTGTCTTAGGTTGTATCACCTCTGATCAAGCCTTGCCCATCATTGGATCATGCACCTGGCCAAGTGCATGTCCTGTGTTAGGAGTACTTGTCACGGGACATCTTACCCATCTTTGGCTAAGAATGCATCATGATTAAGGGCAGCCGCGTGGGTATTTCTAGCTCGTAACAGTCTTAGTCTCTGCCTAACATGGTTAGCCAAGCGTGGGCAACTGGATGGGGTCCTAGGGAAGTCTGTAATCATGAAGAGGTGGGCCGTGGAAGTTCCAAGGGCCCTCTGTTGCCGAATTATTTGGTAAAGACACTTAAAGTTAGCATTATCAAGAGAAACAAAGCAAGTCATGGCGTAGGACAAGTTGAAATACTTCTGAGATCATGTTTCTTTTAGCCAATCAGCCAGTTGTAGAGGCTGACTGGCAATGAAGCCAAGGAACTAGGTCCTTCACCTCAGATGAATATAAATAGAGGAGTTTTGTCTCATGAACTATTGTCCATGGACTGTCATGCTAGTCAGTCGGATCCTGGCCTACCCACTTAAGGTTTTTCACAGGCACCCATATGGGGTTTGAATCTCTTGTAGGGTAGACACACCCAAAGCCTTGACCCATGGTTAGCAATGGATCTAGGCCTCTCTGTTGCCCCATAATGGGGTCCTTCCACCTTACTTGTACCTCAGGTCTTTGCTCCTGTTGTCCCCAATGCTTCTGAAACCGGGATTCCAACTGATTTTTTTAAAACTGGAATTCCAACTGATTTTTTTGAAAATTAAGAACATTAATAGTGAACAAGACCATACCCAACTGTTGGTGGGGGTTTATTCCACCTTTTGTTTTTGTAATTGAATTTTTAGGTTTTTGTGGTTGCATTCTACAATGGCTTGACCTTGGGGATTGTAGGGAATTCCTGTATTGTGCTGAATTCCCCAAAGTGAGAAGAAATCTTGTAAATTTTTACTCACAAAACATCGTCCATTATCAGTTTTAATTCTTTTGGCCAGTCCCAGCGTAGCAAAGCACTGGAGAAAATGAGACTGAGCATGTTTAGACTTCTCTCCTATATGAGTGGTAGCCCAACAGGCATGTGAGAATGTGTCGATGGACACAAAAATATACCTAAGCTTTCCGAAAGGAGCATAGTGTGTGACATCCGTCTGTCACTAGGAATTGGGCTTGAGTTCCCTGGGGTTTACCCCTGGCTGTTGCAGAGGCGGTAGATGCAGAAAGGCTTGACAAGACTTTAAGGTATGTACAATCTTCTTTAGGTCCTTGATGGGAACTTGAGAAAACCTCTTATGAAGTCCCCACCAATTTACATGAGTGATGTTATATAACCCCTGAGCTTCATTCAGGCCTCCTGAGAGGACCTGGGTGGAAGCCGCCTTGTCTGCCTCTGCATTGCCTTGGGATAAAAGCCCAGGCAATCCTTGGTGCCCCCTAAGATGCTGTAAGAAAACAGGGCCTTCTCTCTCTTTAAGGAGCATAAGAGTCTGAATCATCAAGGGAGTAATGGGGTTCCCATCCAAACTGATATGAGAACCTAATAGCCCTGGAAGAAGAGTAACTACATACAGACTGTCAGAAATCAAATTCATGGGCTTTTGGTTTCTCATCTGCTCCTGGGTATACTATCACTGCAGCTCCAAATCTGCCCCCGTCAGTGAAAACATTATAGGCTTTTACTAACGGCTCCCTGAAAAAGAGCGGGGGAGCACCCCAACAGAGGGCACGAAAGGAGGTCACCCATTTATGAGGGCCATATTGACAATTCAAATTTCCCAGGAACCCTTCCAAGGCTATGACCACTCGGTTATTATTTCTGCAGAACCTTTCAAATCCCTAAGCCGATAAGGGATAACAATTTTAAGAGGGTCTACGCCACAATGTCTCAGAGCTACATCATGCCCTTTCTCAATCAGGTCACTCAATTGATCCATGGGTCTATAAACCCACGGTACACCTCCCAGAAAGGCATGCACCCATTGAAGGAGCTTCCCATCCTGTGTAAGGATGGATGTCATCAGGGTCTCACCAGAGAGTACCCATAACTCAAGATCTTTACTAGGTGTGTACCGGGCAAGTTGGGCTTGGTCCAGGGCATCCTGGACCTCATGTAAGAGGTCCAGGTGTTGAGGAGCCAGGTGAATTAGTTCTGAAGGCTGTTTCCCTACTAGCAACTGAAAAGTGGTCTTAAAGTCTCAGTGGGAATAGACATCCAGGCTCATAGCCAATTAATTTCTTCTAATAATTTTTGTAGCTCTGTCAGGGTTATGGTGCACTTGGCAGCCAGTTGTGGTTTTAAAGGACTTACTCCTTCCAAAGAAAGTATGGTTCCCAGAATTTTAAAAGGAGCAATAGTCTATATTTTATCAGCAGATACATGGAGTCCACCTGTCTGTAGACATTTCTGAGTAACCTTATATAACTCTTCTAATTGTTGGGGGCTTGGATCTCCCAAGTTTATATCATCCATATAAATATACACAGTGGAATGTGGCAGCAAGTGAGCAGGCCCAAAAAGGGTCTTCACATAACTTTGGCAGAATGCTGGGCTATTGGCCATACCTTGGGGTAAAACAGTCTGTTCGTAACTCTCATCAGGTGTTTTAAAGTTGGTGGAAGTTACAGAGAAAGCAAATTTTTCACAATCCTGGGGTTGTAGAGGGATAGAAAAAAAACAATCTTTAATGTCTATAATTATAAGAAATAAATCTGAGGAAATAGCAGGGATCCAAGGCAGCCCCCTTAAGGGTGTACCCACTAGGGCCATTCTAGCATTGACTTTACGCAAGTCTTGCAACATTCTCCATTTGCCAGAGGCTTTCTTAATAACAAAGACAGGTGTGTTCCATGTACTTACAGAAGGCTGGATGTGGCCCAACAATAATTGTTCCTGCACAATTTTCTTTAAAGCCTGTAGCTTTGTCTCAGGCAATGGCCACTGCTCCACCCATACCGGAGGCCAAGGGGACCACCGGATAGCCAGAACCTGAGGGGCAGAGGCCCTTAGAATTAGGGGTGAACCCAATGCTCTTTCTTTGTGTTCCCCCTGTAATTGATGTGGAGAGACAACCCTTGAGTTGCTGACTCAGGAAGTCTATCAGACTCTTCAAGATCCAAAAGATCATCACAAAAGGCCTTCCTATCAGTGGTTATGCAGGCCTGTGCATCCCCCAAAATATCTTGTCCTATGAGGTTGGTGGATAACCCTGCCACCATGAGGGGTCGCAGCTCCCCTTTAGCTCCATCTGCATCCCGCCTGGTGAGCCATTCTCGAGTATCCTCTGATGGGGTGTGTCCTCCCACACCTAGGATTCAGGGCCCAGAAACTAGGTGCCATCATGATGGGACCTCCTCCTTTCTAAGAATGGTTCTATCAGCCCCCGTGTCCACTAGGCAGCAAAACCTCCTGCCACCTATTTTAAGATCCATCTTGGGCCTTACACCAGGGATAATAGGGACTATCCAATTTGCCATAGTTTTTTTCCCCCGAGGGCATTATAAATGTAGCCAATCATGGGGAAGTCCTCCTTTTGTCAATGGGGCTGGAGGCTGCCCCCCACTTAGTTTAAAGGCTTTCCTTCAATATCAAATCTGGATTTACAATCCTTCTGCCAATGGAGCCCTTTGCGACACTGGGGACAGGGCATAGATGGGGTACTTTTTAATAGCCCACCTCCAGGCTTAGGCTGGTTCTCTCACTGAGGGCAATTTCTTTTAATGTGGCCAGTCTGGCCACAGCCAAATCATGGGCCTTCTATCCCTCTAGGCCCCATTGTTACCTGCTGTCCCAGATTAAGTGAATTAAATGCCTGGGTTAAGACATGGGTCAGAGCCTCTGTTTGCATCTGTAAGACAGCAGCCATGGCTTTGGTTTGCTCCCTCTGGGTTCCCACCTCCTTGGAGGCAATTATCCATTGTTCCATGGACCTGTCCTTAAGGCCAGCACAAGCTATCTTGTGATCAGCATCCATTCCATCCCATATCAGGAGTTTAGTGAATTTCTCCCTCAATGGGCCTGGGGGTAATTTTCATTTTAAGCTCTCCTCCACTCTGTCTATAAACTCATAGAGGTGTTTACCAGGCTTTTGATTAATTTTTGCAAGGAGGGATTCAGTAGGCCCCTCGTCCAATTTTCTCCAAGCATTTAATCCTATGACCCTGACCTGTTCTGTATATGGGGTTGGAATGCCTGACTGTTGCTCCCCTGTGGCATAACGGTGACTTGAATGAGTCAACATCCCAAAGTAATGGGGACCGGGGGGTTGGCACTTGCATTCCTCTCAGCCTGTATCCTGCATTCCTCCTTAAAGAGGGCACACCATTTAATATATATAGGGCTAGGAAGGACTGCTTTGGTGAGGTCCAGCCAATCCTTTGTAGTACACTGCTGATGAGCCAAGTCTTGGAGGAGAGTATCTACCCAGGGTGATTCCAGGCCATCTTCAGCCACCGCGTTTTTTTAATTTCTTTAAATCCTTCACCTCCCAGGGATACCAGGAGTCAGGTCTTGCACCTCCTGGGTTTACATTAATAGGATACACTTCTATCCATGGCCCCACAGAAGCATCCTGAGTGGGGCCAGAATCCTGGAAATGGGGATGGTTTTTATGGATTTCAGGAAGCCCTGAAGCTGGCCAGGGCACGCCCAAGATGCTGCTTGTTACTTTGGCCACTTCTTGTTTTACTTCTGTTGCATTTCTGCATTCTTCCTCAAACCCTTCCCATGATTCCCATGCTGGGGTTTCTGAAGATTCATCAGGAGGGGGGTGCCAAGGGCTTAGGGCTCTTGGGCCAAAAGCATGCCTTTAAGGCTGAAATAATAGGGTAGAACTCCAGCGGTGGATCAACCCCCAATTGAACCTCCCTTTGTTGAGCTAGACATTCCACATGTTCCCATGTATACTCAGTAAAAACATTAGCCCCAAGTAGCCAGGGAGCCAAATGAATCGACTCTGCCCAAACCTTTTGAGCTACAGGATCTGACAAATCCAATCCCCTGCTTTTAAGCATCTCTCAGTGCTTTACGCACCGGTCTTCAAACTTAGAAGTTGTGTTATCCATATTTAGGATCTTGCTTACCCCGAACCTCTCGATTGGCCCCATCCGTTTTTCCTTCTTTCTTTCTTCTTTCTTTTCTTCTTTTCACTTTCCTTCCAGCGCCACGCTGAGTGCCAGTTGCCGTGGGTTCAAACCAGCTACCACCGGGCAGTGATGATTGGGGATGAGTAAGCATGCCATTCACCAGCCCACATCGCCCCCAATACCCAGGGACACTCACACGCAATGGGGAGTCTAGTCATGCAGGGACTCATTTATTGCAGGTGTTACAAAGCTTATAAAGGCATCTGGAACTCCCCCTCACCCCCCTCCGAGGGCGTATCTTAAGGATGGTCACGTGCTGATCAGCAGTGCAGAAGTATTCTTCAGACTTTCAAAGCAAGCCAGGCCATGCCCCTAGTAACTTCCTTTCAGACCTATGCAAGGTGGGGCCTTTAGGTCCCCACACTTTTGCTATTGATTATAAGTTTTATTGCACTGTGGTCTGATAAAAGACATGTAATTATTTCAATTTATTTTATTTGTTGAGATGTGTTTTGTGTCCCAGTTGTGGTCAATTTTAGAATAACTTACATGGGCTGCTGAGGAGAAAGCATATTCTTCGGTGCTTGGGTGGAATATTCTGTAAGTGTCTGTTAGGTCCATTTAATGTAAGGTGTTATTTAATTCAGATGTTTCCTATTTATTCTTTGTTCAGTTGATATGTCTGTTGAAGACAGTGGGGTATAAAGTAATCTACTATTACTAAGTTGGGGTTAGTCTCTGTTTTATAACCTTGGAGTACTGTTTTTATGAAATTGGGTGCTCCAGAGTTTGGTGCATATATGTTCATAATTGTCATATTTTCTTGGTCAATTGTTCCTTTGATTAGAATAAATTAACCCTCTTTATCTCTTCTGATGGGTTTTAATTTGAAGTCTATTTTGTTAGATGTTAGAATTGCGGTATCTGCTTGCTTTTTAGGGTCATTTTCTTGAAATATTTTTTCCATCCTTTCACCCTAAAATAGTGTATATCCTTGAAAGTGAGATGAATTTCTTGAAGACAACAAAAAGATGGGTTTTCTTTCCTGTTCCGTTGCACTAGCCTGTGTCTTTAGATAGGGAAATTGAGGCCATTCATATTAAGTGTTACTATTTCTAAAGATGTGTATTGGATACCGTCATTTTAATTCCTTTGTGTTTGTGGTCCTATTTTGTGTTTCTGTTGCTGTGCCTTTCTTTGTTTTCTTTCTGTACTTTCTTGGGTGTACATATTTCTTTTTTTCAGTCCTTTGTATTGGTTTGAATATTCCCTGTAGGACTGGTTTGAATGACACAAATTCTTTCAGCCTATTCATGTCATGAAAAATTTTCCATTCCCCTTTGACTTTGATAAATAGTTTTGCTAGATAAAGTATTTAGGGTTGACATCAATGGTAGTTCATAACTGGGAATACTTTGTTCCAGTCTCTTCTGGCTTTCATAGGTTTGCATTAAAAAGTTAGCTTTAATTCTGATGGGTTTTGTTTATATATAACTTGTTTTTCTTTTACAGCTTTCGGTACCCTCTCTTTGTTCTGTACATTTAATGTTTTTGCTATGATATGCCATGGAGACTTTCAGTTCTAGTCTTATTTAGTTGGGCTTCTATGTGCTCCTTGAATCTCTATAGTTATATGTTTCCTCAATTTAGGGAAGTTTTATTTGATAATCCTACTGAAGATATGTTCAATGCCATTGGCATGAGATTCTTCACCTTTCTGTATGCCTATAATTTGTAGAGTGGTCATTTCATTGTTGTCCCACATTTCCAGAGTATTCCATTCCTGTGATTTTTGAATTTTACATAGTCTTTGCTTAAGGACTTCAGAGCTTCAACTTTATCATCCAGTCTTGATATTCTGTCTTCCATTTCATTCATTCTGCTTGTAAAACTTTCTCCTGTTGTTTCTAATTGGTTCATTGAGTTTTTCAATCTCATGTTCATTTCCATCTGGGTTTTCCTCACTATTTCCATCTTTTCTGTGAATTCACTTCTCAAGCTATGAATTGTTTTTTTTGTTGTTGTTTTTTTTTTTATTTCATTAAGCCACATATTCTTGGGTTTTCATTATAAGTTTATGCCTTTCCTCTTTGAGTTCTTTGAGTTGTTTGTGTTTTCTTGAAGTACTTTGATCATGTCTATGATTGTACTTTTAAATTCTACATCCTGGGGCTCTTCAGAGTGATTCTCATTGCAGTGCGCTTCTGTAGAACTACTAGTGGGTTTGTTGGGGACATATTCTTTTGGTTTTCCACATTGCTTG
Organism: Nannospalax galili; assembly: GCF_000622305.1. Classification (NCBI taxonomy): domain Eukaryota; kingdom Metazoa; phylum Chordata; class Mammalia; order Rodentia; family Spalacidae; genus Nannospalax; species Nannospalax galili. The sequence goes on from NW_008358101.1 coordinate 3,751,801, forward strand.
TGTTTCTGTATTGCTGTTTGGTCATATGGATGGTCTTTGTTGGTTATGTGTCCAACAGAAATGTCTCTGCTTTTGGTTATTTAATTTCAGTTCTGTTAATGTTGTTTATATAGATTTGGTAGTTTCTGTTCAGGTGTTGAAGATAAATTGGTGGGTTCTTCAAGTCCTTGAAGGGTAGGAGACTGGTCTGTGTTGATTTGGGGACATGGTAATAGGTAGGCTTGTCAGGTTAATAGGAGGACTACTCTGTGTCAGACATATCAGGAGCCAGTTGAGTATGATAGGGAGTTAAGCTAGTCTGGGTTAGGAAACTAGTCCAGGTATCTGAGGTGAAAAATTGGAGCCAGCCTGGATCAAAGGCTGGCAGGGGATAAGGTGGGAACGGTTGAGAAGAACAGAGTAGAGACACAGTAAGTGGGATCTGACTTACCAGAGTCCTGGCTGAGAAGGTCTGTCTGCCTGATCCAGAGGCTGGGATGTTGGCAGTGGCAGAAGTGCCTGGGGAGGGATTAGGGGATCTATGTAGGGTGTTTAGCTAATCTGTGTTAGAAAGCTAGTCCAGAGATCTGAGGTAAAGGAATTGGAGCCGGCCTGGGTCCAAGCCTAGCAGGGAATGGGGCTGATATACTTTTTAAAACCTTATTTTGTTCAGAAAATTATTTCAGAAAAGTTGATACACATTTTAAAACCTTGTTTCATTCATAAAATTATTTCAGGAGCCAAAAGTACTCTTTCATAAGGAAGAAGTAGTTGTGGAAATATTGAGACTCTTAGAAGGAATATCGACATTTTTCTCCTTCTTTCCCAATATTATTTCATCAAGAATCCATTTAACTTAGCACCTCTATTTACATATGATGCCCAAGATAGTAATTTGTTTCTCATATAATTAATGTCTGTCTCTGTTGTCTTCTTATTGTATCTCATCCAATAGATGTACATTCCCTGGTGTTACTTTCAGGTTTGTCAATATTATTAGTGCAAAACAGGCAGTGATCAATGTTTGAAAGAATGACGAATACTTGTCAGCAGAATGAGAGGGCCATCATCTGAAATATAAATGCTGAAAAGAAAATAATAAAAGATGACTTTAAAACTGTGTGTAGTTTGTCATGTGTAGCATAAAGTCATTGAACTCTCCAAATAAAATGGGAGCAAGTGGTTGCCCTTTATTAAAGCCTACACTGGTGGTTGCTCAATAAATATTTAATATATTTTGAATCAAAATTATATCAACTTTTATATTTATAAAGAGAACAGCATACATAGTAAAATGCAATGGAAATAAGGATCTAGAAAAAAATTAACAAATTCATGGAAAAGATTTTCAATCATTTGAGTTTATTTACTGCAACAGGCTCTGGAATATTTCATTCTCTGTTGCTACATGAAGGGAGCAGGCGTTTTCAATTATTCTATCTACTGCCTTAGTTGTCCATCCAAATTTAAAAGTGGAATGCATCATTTGAAGGTGTAATATCAAAAATCCTCAATCTGATTAATGATTAAATTATGAAGAGGAAATATATAATTAGACAGATTGTGCATGATAGGCTATGAATATCAGTTAAAGTTAAACTATATAAATAGTTCATATAAATGGAAAATATTTTCAATAAGGCCATCAATCTTAACCTAATTTTCTGGTGACTACATTAAGGTATCATTGCAGGTCTCTCAATTTGAATTTTTTCAGGGATTTAAACCTAGTGGATAAAGTATATAAAGTATATAACCTAGTATATAAAGTTTGTGAACACAGTATAAAGAAGCACAGTTCTTTGTTATCTGTGAAGTTTATAACTCTGATGTCATTCCTTTATTGAGATTATTTAAAACATGACACCTGGGGTTATTATACCAGTTCTTTAAGGTGATAGCTAAAAGATATTCTTACAGTAGGATTAAAACTACTTAGCAAATTCCAGTCCATAATGGCAAACTAAGTTGCCAAACTGTTATATTACTTAGCAAACTTGAATTCATGGTGCAGTAAAAGATATGTGCATCTTTTTTTCGTAGTTCCATAAAAAGTAAGGAGAATAGATTGTCATTAATGTGAAACTCCATGCTTACTTTCTCTGAATGAGATTTACCTGTTATTTTACAAAAAATACAAGACAAAATATTGGCCAAGAAAACTGATTCCCTTTGGATCTTTCTTAGGTCTTTGCTTTTTTTTTATTTAAGGGAATTTATTTCAATGTATGGGACTTTTATTATATTTAGAGTTGTCCTTAGTGATGATTTTTAAATCATATAAAATTTTAATTTTTGGCAGATGTTTAGATATACCTCAATATTTCAAATAAAGCTCCCTTTTTGTAATAAAAACTATAAAAATACATCTAGTTTGATCACGGGTACTAAGCTAATTCATTGTTGAGCATGAACACATAAGTGTGAACGATGTCTGTGTGTACATGTGCACATGCATTTCTGTGTGTTTCCTGTTCAAACCCTCAGCGTCTCTCACCTCTCTTGTTCTCCAGCCATTTTGTATCCTTTTACAGTGTTTAAAACATCAATCAAAGTGTATAGTCTATAAGAAACAGGAAAGCTAATAAAATAATAAATAAACAAATAAATAAATAAATAAATAAGTAAATAAACGTAAGTTTTTCTTTGCTCAGGGTCCTGCTTTAAAGAAATATATCTTTCTGGTTACTGCTCCAGTACAATAAACTACTTCCTGTTTTACTATGTGGGGTCCTGTTCTCTACCTACACCTGAAATACAATTAGCTGATAAGTATCATCAGCTGAGAAGAATTGGAAAACAAAAGCTTGCTGTGCCACTTAATTATTTCATAGAATGCCATTAACAGTTACCATTTTGAATATTTTTGTTGATGTATATTTTGTGTTTTATTTCTTCCTTTAACTTTTTTGAAATAAAGAAACACTGCATTTGCTTCTACATATTATCAGTGCAAAGTTAAATGTGTTCCTGCAAATCCATAAAACATGAGTTTTTCAACATAAGATGCAACCACGACCTCTGAGTGCAGGAATCAGTACACTGCTACAGGTTCTGAAGGATTTCTTATTGCCTTGTCTGAGGTGGAAACACAAAAATAAAGCAAATGACATATTGATTTTTCTCTTACTTGTATTTTGACACCTTACCTGTTCATTCCAATGTCTGAGCCTACCACGATCCAGCTCATATTTTCATTGTTGCATGTCCATGTATGTGCTATCAAGAACACAAGAGAAATAAAGATGAAAAAAAAAAAAGATCTTCATCCACTTATGAGAGAGTATAAGGGAACACATTACAGCTGATGGCATCCAAAGTGTCTTTTTCTGGTGTTTACCATGCTGTGAGATCTAATCTACAAATTCTTCCAGGTTGCACTAAAAGCACAATCTATGCAGTATCCTATCACTTTAAATACTTTTGCTATAAAACATGCTTTAATGTTTTCATCAGTATAAGAGTGACTTATAAAAACCATTGGCTTATTCACAGCAATCGAATCCAACTACTCCAGATAATCTTCCTAATGGTGACTTATGTATATATTTTAAAAAAATGGAATGGTCATTTTGAACGCCTAATGCTGTTTCAGATACATAAACCATAATTTGCTGAAAAGAAAACATAAATCAATATTAAATATCATTTTAGAAGATAAAATATTAGGTATCTAAATTTAGGAGTAAAAATAATTTACAGTTAAGAGCACTGACTGCTCTTGCAGAGGACCTGTGTTTGATTCCCAGCACACACATGGCAGCTACGAACCGTCCTTGACTCCAGTTCCAGGGGAATCTGAGGCCCTCTTCTGACCTCCGCAGCATTGCATGACACAGGTGCACTCACATACATGCAGACAATACACTCATACACATAAAATAAAAATAATAAATAAAATATTTTTAAAAAAATGTAATATAAATGTAAGTTAAATTGATACTTCTTGTAAAGTACCCAGTGACATACAGGTAGAAGAGTCCAGTTCTAGGGGAATAGAGTACAAGACCAGTCTGCTTGTGTTTAAAGATGGACTCTGAAACTTACTAGCTTTATTACTATGGGAAAGATGAACAAACTTTCTTGTGTCTCTTTGCTTATTTGTACAATATAATGGAATTTTTGCTGTTAGAACTATTTAGTTAATAAGTCTTCATATATACATACTTACACCATCTTATTCCTTAGTATCAGCAAAATTCTTGACTTATAATTAAAACTTAATAAATGAAGTAGAAATTTGAACCCATGACTATAATCACTACACATAATCACGTGATCTCTCAGGAACTGTGCATGAATATTGAATGAGGAGATAGGATTTGTTCAGTCTATTTTAATTAGTCATCTTAAAGTTTTTTAAATGCTTATGTCAAACTCCAGCTAGAAACAAGGTAAGGGGATGCAGATAATTATGATGGCTCTACTTATGCTACTGTTTGAGGAAAAAAAAATAGAACCATTTAGTTAGAGCCATTTAGTTAGAGCCATTTAGTTAAGAAAATGAACTTCTTTTTACTTCTTCTTGTTGTGGTGGGGTTTTCTTGTTTTCTATTTTGAATTTTTTGTGTCCATATAGCCCCAGCTGGTATGGAACTCACTATGTAGACCTGAGTGGCCTCATTCTCACAAAGTTCTGCTTGCCTCTGCTTCCTGGATGCTGGGTTCAAAGGTGTCCACCACCAAGTCTGACCCTCTGTTTTCACTTCTTAATGAATTTAAGATAATAAGTTGAATAATAATTCTAAATTAAAGTAGAATTTGATTTTAAATTTGAAAAATGAGGACTTTAGGAGCTTAGAGAAGAACGTTCTACGAATAAGAATAAGCATGGATGAATGTGTGCTGATTCCAGCACATAACTACAGGTGAGGAATTTCTAATAACAGACATATTCAGGAATTTATCACTTATAAACACCCAAATTACATTCTATTAAGTTCAATGACCAATAGGAATTGAGAAAATAATATCACTTATATTTATTATACCTCTTTTATGTATTATTGGCTTTAACCACTAGTACTCTCATTTATTTGTGTCATGTAATTGTAAAATGTAGCAACTGACTTTGGCTAACAACAGGAGTTAGGAAAACATGTGATAAGTAGTGATAAGTAGTTCACAAAATCTTTGGGGAAGTGCATAGAACTGGATTAAAGAACTGTATACTAAGAAAATTTGAGATGGGGGATTCAAGTGCTACAAGCTTGGGTCTTTTATTTCACTGTGATTCTAGTGACACTGCTGGACAATGGAGCTGCTATCATGGGAGCATTTCTGAGGCTCTCTTCTTTCTCAGCATACTACTTTTAGAGTTTGAAATTTACAGTAGTTGGTTTGATAGGCTAAATTTAAGTCATTAGGCATAATCCAGCTGCCCAGAGCTATCATCTGAATTTCCCTGCTTCTGCTGTGCATGGCTATGCACAGTGATGCACTGTAGACACATTACTTTAAATATTAGGTGTTCTCCAGCAGTGAACATGCACAGTACACCTGTCATCACCGGGTGGTGGAAAGATTATGCATTCTGTTACAGAATGATTAGGCTTGCATTCAAATTAGGAATTATTTTTGTAGTAGTAAGCAGCATACTAACATCGTGTGACTATCACTATTCCCACAAACAAAAAATAGTACACAGCATTTGAAAGCTTGTTGTGAAAATTAACTGAGATACTTTACATAAAAGTGTGTGATTTATAAGTACTACCTAATATCTCCAATACGAGAGAGAGAGAGAAAGAGAGAGAGAGAGAAAGAGAGAGAGAGAGAGAGAGAGAGAGAGAGAGAGAGAGAGAGAGAGAATATGAGAATATCTGGCATCTGCAGACAGTACTGAAACTCTCTGTTTTATATCTCTGGTTGACATTAATAAAACACTTCAAGCTGATGTGGGTGGTTATTCCTTCCTGTTGAAAAGAACAAAACCCTCACCAAGTAGCAGCTGGAGACGAACACTGGAAAGAAGAAAAGCAGAAAGCAATTGGCTTAATTGTTGAAATCGCACATTAAGTCAACAAATAGAGAAAACACAAGGAATGCAAAGATGTGTGACTACTGTGGTAAGCTCAAGGATCGTTGCTTTAGTTCAACAGAGGAAGTGAACCAAACGAGTAAAATTTCACTTTTCCTGAGATAGATTCGAAGCAAATGTTTATTTTATACAGTAAAGTTATTAAAATAACTCCCAATGCCCTATGAGACATAACATAAGCAGAACAACATAATAGTGAAACTGAGTCTGAATAAAGGCTATTGACCAGTAAGACTCCATATTTTAAGCTCGTAAGCATCTAAGTTAAATTTGAAAGACATTCCTTTTGACTCCTAGTTTTGTTGAAAAGTGAAATGTTAAAATCTAATGAGTAAAGTCTAAATGCTCCAAGGATGGTTACATTTTTCCCAAAATGTAAAACTGTAAGAAATTAGGTCTATAATGTAGTACAACTGGAACATGTGTTACAGATAACCTTCTGAAAACGAGTTTTTCAAATGACACAGATTTTGATGTGTAACTTTAAGAGCATGGCTGCTGTTACCACAGTCTCATGTTACTTTAAAGTTTTCAAGTTAAAGGTTCAAAGGATCACAGGCTTTCCATCTGTCAACATGAAGTCAAGCTGCATACAGTGATGAATCTCTGATACCTTGCTGACATGAAAGTTTCATCTGAGACTTTCTCCCTGGTTAATTAATGCAGTAGGGAGTCGACCTGGCTCTAGAGACACACTGTCGCTATGCATTGTGGGTAAGGATTTTGTTAACTTCAAAATGAATCAACCCTTCGGCATGTTAAAAATTTCATTTACGAATGTGTGCGCTTACATATATATCAATTATGCATTTTTTCCTTATACTAGAAATGATATACGAATTTCACTTTACATGGAAGTATGCTTAAGGATTTTATGGAAAACTAAATTCTGACACAGTTGCGATATTTTTTAATAGAATGTGGTTGTCAGCTTCATATTTTTGATAGAATATGGTTGTCAGTTTCATATCTTTTTTTACCTACCGATCATGAAAGTTCCAAGTGACTGAAAATTCCCTTTGTTAACGTAAAGATAAAAAGAGGTTTTCTGCGTTGTTTTACAACTTTGGTTGAGACAAAGTTTCAACAAGAAAGATCTGAATCTGTAAGATCGTGGAGCAGAAGCAACCTTCCAAAGCATCATCAGGCTCCACATTTGCTTTGAAGGCTAACTCAAATAACAGTTATCAGAGAAGTGAGTTGTAAGATTCTGTGTGTGCTTCTTATATCCAAAATTTCTGAGCAGAAATCTCAAGTAGGATAAAGAATCAGAGCAGAACAGTCAAGCATCTGGGCAAGCTTACAGGTGCTTTTTGGATCAAAGCATCAAAAATAGATACTATAATTCTGTTTCAGATATTTTGTTGCTAGGTCTTAAAGTAAGATTGTGGTCTTACTGTCCAGCCTCTTCCTCCCTGGTGTTCTCAGACTGCCAAAATAGGATGAAAAAATTCACAAATACTTGAATTTTGAGAATAGTGCTGTGTATTAGTTAACACTTCAGAATTACCATCTTCAATAGAAAATAAAAATTATCACCTGAAGTAATATGTATCTGCAGTAGAAATGCAGAATTCTGGTAAAGTAATAATTAGTAACAAATTGTAAAAACAAATTTACCATTGACAGTGAAACATTTTGAAGATTACATGCAAAGTATTATAGGATAATTTAATTTATAGAAATTAGTGAGTGACTTGGGGGTACAATGACTCATAGGTTGCTTGCTTATTGTGGACAAAATATTAGATTCAATTCCCAGAACAACAACAACAACAAAAATAGGTGAAAGCAACACCTTATGACCCTGATTTGTCCCATCAAAGTAAAGAAATGTAATTACAAGAAAGCTATTGCTACAATGTCTTAGATAAATTGATTCACATTAAAGATACTTCAATAGTAGATCAAGATGATTTATTATTTTGCTTTTATCACCTGCAAATCTGGTGTATTAAATGAGAGAAAAGTGGAAGCTACTTCCACTTCAAATTAGTGATAGTGAAAAGCAAAGGCTGGCCACCATAACTAGCAACATAATGGGCTATTTTTAAATGTTTTCATACAAAGCTGATAGAAGCATCAAAATGTCAGGAAGTAATAAAATGTTCCTGAAGAAAAAGTTAAAGTGGATTTTAGATGTAAGATACTTTAATAAAAGAAAATAATAATATTATTGAAGAAGTAACCATCAAGGTAACAAAATGGATTAAAGGATATGATACAAAATAGCAAAAGAATTTAAAGAATTTACACAAACATAACCAGAATGTGTCAATTTCTGAAAAACAAAAATGTTATTATAAATAAATTGAAAGACATACCATGCTCATGGATGGAAAATTCAACATCAAAAGAGAGCTAATGATGGTCAACAAGATAGCATGCAAGTCTAGAGACCTGAATTTGATCTCTGGAATCCACATAAGGGTGAAAGGAAAGATTGGAATTTCTAAATTTGTCCTCTGACTTATACCTTCAAGCATCACACACACACACACACACACACACACACACACACACACACACACACACACAGAAACACACACACACACAAAACAATAAATATTTGGTACACAGCTTGAAATTTTTAATTTAAATTTCTTCTGGTTAAAATGAAGAAAGACGAGCAAGGAGTACTGTCCAATGGTAGAACACTTACATGCACAACATAGGTGAGGGTCTAAATTAATCATAATGCCAAAGGAATAAGGAAGAGGAGCAGGAGGAAGAGCAGGAGGAGGAGGAAATTAAAGGAAGAAGAAGAATAGCTCAGAATCAATGATATAGTACAATTATGTGTGTGTGTGACACGGTCACAATGTCAGAGGGAGGGAGAGAGAGAGAGAGAGAGAGAGAGAGAGAGGAGAGAGGAGCAGGTGAGAATAGTCTACAAGATTTTTAACATATTAAGACTCCATAATTAAATGAGTCTTATTTTGATATATGAATAAAGTAAAAACCTGACCATGACTTGTTAAAATAACTACAAGTGCATAATAAAACTCAGTGTATTATAAAAATAATATCTTAAATGATGCATTTACTTCATTTTATAGGAGTATCTATGATTCGATTGCAGTATAACTTAGTGACCTGATTTATCATGACTAAGTTTAATACCTGAATATATCTTTTTTGAGAAAGTGGAGGGACAATTCAACGATTTTCAGCTTTTAGAAATAATACAAAATTACAGAAGAGTGCAAAATAAATTAATGCTACATAAAAGCATGATAGGATGGGGATTGGCACAGGTATCTCTGTGAATAAAAATGCTTCTTGTTCTTCCAGCGGACCTGAGCTTAGTTCCCAAGCACCCAATTTTAACAATTCACCATTGCCTGTAATTTCAGCTCCAGGGGATATGACATCATTTTCTGGGCTCTGTAGACATCTTCACACACATTTACCCACATAAACGCAGGTACATATACATAAATTGAAATAATAAAAGTAAATACTTAAAATTATATGAAAATACTGTTTATAAACTTCAGTATGTCATCAAACTAGTACCAGAAGTAAATGACAAATAATATTCAATCTTATAATATATTTTAAAATATCAGAAAAAAATGAAAAAAAAATACCTAAGGAATAAAGCATACTGTTCACACACAAAGATGCCCTCCTTACAAACATAATAAGTGAATAATAATAAAAGTCCTGTGATTTTCCATTGCTGTAGCAGTCAAGACTTGGACACCATGCTCTCAGTGAGTTTGTGGAGGAAAGATCACATCCCATCGAAACATAAAATGAAAGAAATCAAAGCGGTACCTCAGCTAGGAAACAAACAAACATTTTTCTATTGATTCAGAAATCTTGGATCTAGAAATTTAGTCCACAATACATAGTAAAGTTATGAAAATCTTCCCACAAGATTTTTCTTCATAGTATTATATTTCATCAAATGAATAGCAATGACTTTGTCAGAGAACTGTATTAGGACAAATTTAGTTAGCATGAAATCATGACCTGCCTTACATATCTCATTGGGTTTTTTGATATTTTTATTGAGATTTGTGAATTATACATAATAGATTTTAATCAAATTTAGATCCCTCTCCCCCATACAAATTACTGCATAGTCCTCCCAAACAGATTTCATATATTCTGTTATATATGTTAAATCCTATTAGTCAAGCATTTGAATCCAGCTGTCCCTCCATGCAAGTTCATCTAGTAGAGTCTACTCAGCCTATCTAGAGTTATTCACTCAAAGAACACTCTCCCTCTCCCAGCAGTAATCAGTTGCCAATAGTTCTTAGGTTAGGACTGGGACCTGCTGCCCATTTCCCTCATTCTGTATTGGGTTTTTGTATGATTGAGTCAGCATGGGTCTTGTGCATGGAGTCACTACTGTTGTAAGTTCATATGAGCAAGTTTCCAGTGGCCTGAAAGCCTCTGCTTCCTTATGTTCATGCACCAACCGTGGCTTTTACAAACTTCCTGTCCCTCTTCTACAATAATCCCTGAGCTGAAGGTGGGTAAGGTTTAACATAGGAATCCTATCCTGGGACACGTAATCTGCCGTCACTTATTCTCTGAAACTTAGTCAGCTGTGGCCTTATATGTGAATTGCATTCTGTTGTACATGGAAATTTCACCAGTGAGAGTTGAAGAATATATTAATATATTAGTATTATCTCTAATCCTTGTTCTGCTTGCTCCATGAGATTTACTTATAGATGTGCCACTTATGGCTGGGCATCTCTGACTTTTATTCTCTACGTGTGACTAGTTGTGGAACTCTATAATAGCCCCCACCTGTTGCAAAAGAAGCTCCTTTGGTGAATGATGTATGATATATGTGTCTGTATATATAAGGGTCCATATTTAGCATACAGTAAAAATTTCATTTGTCTAGAGATATGACAGAGATGTGGTTTGCTCTAGGATCTATTACTTCTCAGGCCATGTGTATTTAATTATATTTACAGTGCCACCCATGAGTTCCCTCCCATTGAGAGGGCTTTAAGTCCTTTAGAGGAGCTGCTGATTTCCCCCTAGATAAAAGTGTCACGATTGCACCAATAGTTAGTTTGCTTTGCCAGTCATTATGCTTTATATGTAATTGTGCTTTTTATATAATTTTAAGTATTTACTTTTCTTATTTCACTTTGGTTTACAGCAGGGTTAAACCAATGATTTGATTTTCTCCCTTAGCAACTTGCATAGTATCCTCTAGAACTATGAGAGCTTTTCTTCAAAGAGAAGGTTTTCAGGTCAGTTCCAGCTCCATTACACCAAGTACTGTGTCTGAAATATGTCCTGTCTTCAGCAATTGGGTCTTACCTTCAAGTTCTGGGGTGTGGGGTAACCAAGGCCCGTGGCAATAGCTTGTGTAATTTAGGGAGTCTCTTGGACTAGACTAGCCTGCCAACAACTTGAAGGGAGATTTCTCTTGTGTGACACTGTGTTCCTTGTTCTATACCCTTCAGGTATACACATGTACTTGTGTTCAAATATTTTATGTGTATTTTTTCAGGAGGTTTTTGAGTTAATACATTTCCTTCCAGCTTTTTTTATGCCATGGAAGCTTTATTTATCTCTCCTCTCTCTCTCTCCCTAACGTCTCTCCTCCATCCTCCCTCCCCTGTTTAAGTACCCCCATTTCCCCTGAATAATACTAGTCTTCTATTATTGCCCCTCTCTTTACTTCCTGTTCCCCCTTTATTCCCATGGTTCCTTATATTTCCTTCCTTCCTCCCTTCCCAGCTGAATACCCCCATTTTCCCCATTTCCCCCTTTGTAACTTCTATTTCCTACGATCCCCCTCTCAGCTTCTTTCTTTCCCTTTACTGCCATGCTTCCTTTCTATTTTCCTGGTTCCTGATGTTACATCAGAATATGCATTCACATATAAGGGATAGAGGCCAAGAACCTCAAATGAGGAAGAATATATGTCACTTGTTTTTCTGAGCCTATGTTACTTCACTTAGTATAGCATTTTCTCATTCCATTAATATAACAGTTTCTAGTACCATCCATTTACCTTCAGATTTCATGATTTCATCTTTCCTTACCTTTGGATAAAATTCCATTGTGTAAATGTACCACATTTTCATTATCCATTTGTCAGTAGAGGAACATATATGTTGCTTCCATTTCTTAGCTATTTTAAAGAGAGCAACAAAAAACATGGATGTACAGTTTTCTCTACAGTATGATGAGTCTTTGGGTATACGCCAAGGGGTGATATAACCAGATCATATGGTTCATTAGTTTAAAAGTCTTTAGCTCTTTTAAGGACAACTTTAGAATTCCAGGGCCTTAAAGTATTTAATCTACCAGTGCCTTCCATAATGGTTGCAGGAGTTTGCATTTCCACCAGCAATGAATGAGCATTCCCTTTTTCCACACCCTTACCAGCATTTGGTGTTTTTCATTCTTGTGATCTTAGCCAGTCTGACTGGGGTAAGATCATTGTTGATATTGGCCTGAAGTCTTACCTAAGGACCATGTTAATTTCTGATATGAATTGATGGTAGGTGCTTAGGAAATTAGTAAAGCACAGCTCTGTGCGTGTCTATGAGAATGCTTCCAGAGAAGATTAGCTAAATGGAGAACTACTCTGAGTGTAAGTAGCATCATCCCACAGGTTGGGGTTGAAATGGAATAAAATTGAGAAAAGAAAGTGGCTTGCCAGCCACACACATTTTCTCTCTACTCCCTGGCTGCCCTGAGGTGAGCAGCCTTCTCTGCTATGTGTTCTCACAACTAGCCTAGGAACAAAAAGCCAAGTGAGAATGCACTGAAACCTCTAAAATTATGAGACAAAATAAATTTTTTTTACCTGTCCTAGTTTTCTGTCTGTTGCAGTGATAAAACACTGACCAAAATTTACTCAGGGAGGAAATTTGGCTTACAGCTCACAGTCCTTCATTGAGGAAAGCCAAAGCAGAACCTGGAGGCATGAATCAAAGTGTTGACCAGGTAGGAAAGATACTTACTGCTTGCTTCCTCCTGCTCAGCTACCTTTTTTATGCAGCCAGGCCCAATGCCAAAGGGTGGTGCCATCCACAGTGGGTTTGTCCCTTCTACATCAATCATCAATTAAGAATGCCTCACAAACACTACCATAGCTCAATCCAATGGAAGCAATTCTTCAGTTGAGCTTCTCTTTTCCCAGGCGTCTCCGGTATGTGTTAAATTGATAAAAATCTAAGCAGCACAGTTGTCTCTTTGTCAACTTGACACACAGACACACCACTTTAAGTCATAACTTTTCCTTTCTTATTTTCCTCAAGATCTCACATTAATAATAATAACATGATATAAAGCATAGTACAACTTTAAAATTCCAAGCCCTTAAAAGATCTAAACACTTTAAAACTTTAAAGCATTTTTTAAAATATTCAGTCTCTAAACCATAAGCTCATCAGCTCCTGTATAACAAAACAAAAGATAAACACTTTCTTATTTCAACCTAAAAAAAAAAAAAAAAAAAAAAAAAAAAAAAAAAAAAAAAAAATCCGAAGTCCCTCATATGAGCTCCTGTAAAATAAAATTAAGTGTCCAGAGGATTCTGATGTCTGGGATTCAGTCATGGTCTTTAGGTTCCACAGGGCTAGGGCAGCTCCATTTCTCTCACTCTGCCATTCTCTGTACACATAACTTGTCTCTTAGGCTCGGGACAGCTCCATTCCACACCTTCTGCTGCCCTTGGTAGTTGTCCCATGAGCCTGGCATCTCCAATGTACTGGATTCTTTGCATCAACTGAGGCTGCACCTTTACCAATGACCTCCTGGCCTCCTCTCTGTAGGAACTTCCATACCACCAAGTGGTATGCCTCAGCTGCTCTCCATAAACCCTCCATGCCTTCAAACCCAGGACCATATGGGAGAGTCTTACAAATTATCACTCTGGGCTATCTGCTTGAAATGCAGTCTTGGCCACTGTGGACCACACGTTCTGTGTTCTAGCCCTGAAGAAATGCTTCCCAGAAGATTTCACCTCAGTGATGCTGGTCTCTTCTTAATCACAACTTTTTTTTTTTTTTTTTTTTTAACCCCAGCTAACCACATTGTTCCAGTTAAGCAGAGGTTTCACTTCCATAGTACTGATCTTTTGTTGATCACAGCTGGTTCTTTAGCTCGAGCTAACCTTGAACCAGAGATTCTGAACTCAAATTATCAAAGGAATTGACTGCATCATATTTGTGGGACTCTCACTTTTCTTTCTTTATCTTTACAAGTAAGACCTGCATCATCTGGATTTCTTTGAACTTTTTCTTCTTCCAAGATTCCACAGAATGACCTATTTTGCTTTAAGTATTTTTCCAGCCCAGTGTTTTGAACACTTTCACAGTCTTCCTCAAAATAAGATGACCAGGTCTGTCATGGCAGTAACCCATGTTCCTACTACCAACTTATTTCTTCGTTTGGTTTCTGAGTTATAATAAAAGACTCTCACCAAAACAACTTATGGATGAAAGGGTTAAGCATATCTTATACTTACAAGTGAGAGTCCATTACTAAAGGAAGTCAGGACAGGAACTCAGGGAAGGGACCGGGAGGAAATCAGCAAGCTGCATTCTTCTGTAGTCTCTGCTTCAGTTCCTTTTCCTGATGCCATTGTCATGAACTTTTTGAAAAGGAGAGTGTATCAGCTAAGCATAGAGGCCTTTCTATTCCATCATGGCCTGTGTACTAGCAATAGTAATAATGATACAGCTAGTGGCAAAGGCACAATAGTTTAAAATATTTTACTCCAACATTTTAACAACATTTAGTGTGAAATTTTATAGTAGATCATAAAGGTGGTAATGAAATTCCACAAGCACACTTACACTTGCAAATCATTATGCATTGTAAAAGTAGAGCTACTCACATGATCACCATGAAAATTAATCTTGTATAGCCTACTCTGGCCTGCTACATTAATATGTGAATATAGAAAAAATAAGCATTTACTGAAAACAATGCCAAAATCAGTCAAAGAATTATTTAGGGAATTATGTAAATAAGTGGGTTTGTATTTCTTCCACGAAACTCAATCTGATTAATAAGATAGTCTTTTAAATTTTTTATTGAGCTTTTGTACATTTCATACAATAATTCTTAATAAAATTTAGCCCACCTCTCCCATCAATACCTTCAACCCCCACCAGACCTCATGTATTCTGCCATGCATATTAAGTCCTATCCAGTCAAGTATTTGTACCCAGATATCCTTCCATGCAAATTCATCCACTGGAGTCTAGTCAGTCTATTTAGAGACCATTGGTGAGCATAAGGTCTCCTCTCACCCAGTAGTAATCAGTTCCCAATAGTTCCCAGACTATGGCTGACCAGGCACACATTTCCTTTGCTCCACTCTGGATCCTTGTCTGATTGAATTGGCATGGGTCTTGTGTTTGATGCCACCAGTGCCACAAGTTTACATGTCCAAACATCCAGTGGCCTAAAAGCCTCTGTTTCCCTATGTTCATTGACTAACCTCTTGGCTCTTACAATCTTTCCACCTCTTCTTCCACAATGTTCCCTGAGTGGGAGAGGTTTGATATAGAAATCCTATCCAGGGACACACACTCTGAAGTATCTTCTTCTTTAAAAGTTGGTCAGTTGTAGCCTTTTGGTGTATCACACTCAGTTGTGTAAGGTGAGAGTTGGTGGATGATCTACTTTTTCATCTCCATCCCCCCATCTCACCTGCTCCACTATGCTCCATGAGTCTTAGGTATAGAGTTTACACTGTAGATATATCATCTAGGACTGGGCATCTCTCAGGTGTATATTCTCTGTGATACTCGACTTTGAATTTACTAATGTGTTACTAATTCTGAGACATGCAAAGTTCTGAAAGTTTGGAGAATGTTTATTCTCATTTATTTTTCAAAAAACATTATAAATGTTAATCTCTGAAGCATCGTCACAGTGAAGGAATTAATTTCAAGATACAGTTTAACAGCTAATTTTAAGACAACAACTAATAGAAAATATTAATCTGCCGGATGGGGTTGTGTGCACCTTTAATCCCAGCCCTTAGGAGGCAGAGGCAGGTGGATCTCTGTGAGATCAAGACAACCTTAGTTCACATTGCAACTTCCAGATGGGCTGGGACTAGGGAGCCCCTGTCAAAAAATAACCATCAGAAAGAAAAGAAAAAGAAAACATTAATCTGTATGTTTGTGAATATGTCTTTATATTGAATAATTATAAGCATATTACTATCTAATTGTAAATTAAAAAGAACAAGAAAGATCACAAGTTTGAAAGTTGTACAACTTTAATTTTAGTATTT
The DNA here is from genome assembly GCF_000622305.1 of Nannospalax galili. Classification (NCBI taxonomy): domain Eukaryota; kingdom Metazoa; phylum Chordata; class Mammalia; order Rodentia; family Spalacidae; genus Nannospalax; species Nannospalax galili. The sequence continues at coordinate 3,768,072 of NW_008358101.1, forward strand.
GTTGCCTTGATAGTTGGGTACATACTTTGTTTTATTTTTACTTCTCAGAACTCTCATTTAAAAACCTCATTACATTCATTTTATATTTTTATTTATTTATTTATTTATTTATTTATTTAATGTCTGTGTGTTTATGTGTATATATGTATACCATGATATACATGTGGAAAAAAAGGGACAGATTAGTGGAGTGAGTTATTCTCTATCATGTGTGATTGAACTCATCCTAAAGTTCCCAATTTTAAAAATAGCAAGAAATGTTCTCTCCATCATGGAATCATTGCGATTGAAGCAGCCAAAACAAAGGCAGAATGCCAGGCAGGCATTCCATCATTAGGAGACCTGGTCACATAGGACTATGAAGTGGAAAACAATGCTACCATTAATAGTAAAATCTCCTAGGAGACCTAAAGTTCAGGTTAGCTCCTAGATGACACTGTGGAAGAGAAGCAGCAATAGTGGAGAACACTGGCAAACCTTAAAAGCATGAGGACAATGCTATTGGGCATTATTAAGACCAATATTAGTGTTATGATTTTGTTAAAACAATGTTAACACCAGAAGAAAATTGTAGAACTGAGTGTGTGAATTTTCTGCACTGCAGTATGCAACTTTTAAGGAAGGCTAATATCATCTAAAAATGAAATGTTTTAACATATTGTATAAAATATGTAGTGATACGATAATCTTGTATATATTGCAATGAGACAGGTCATAGAATATCAAGGATATCTATGTAAAACCAAATATGCATGAAAAAGCAAGAAATGAAAAAAAACAACAATTTCAAAATCATTCTATCTTAATGAGTAAATTTTTTAAAAAATATGTGTTTATCTGTATTTTCTGTTTGCTGAAAAATGTTTTATTCTGTGAGAAATAAGTTGAAGCAAAAAATTAATTTAATCAACCTACAAGAAAAACCTTTCATAAATTAAGAATAACTATTTTGATTAAATTATGTGTCAATAAGATTAATTCATTTATATAATATTTCAACTAAAATGAAATACTTGCTAATATATTTTTCATTTCAACTTAGGCTTTTTAGTTTAAAATGTATAATTATTAATTAAATAATTAAGCATTAAGGCATGGACATCTGAAGTATTCATAGAGTACTCTGTTACAACTTAAGAAGTTGAAATAAGTCAAAATGCAAATAATCTTTGTTGAATGTATAATATTAAACAGAAATTTGTCTAGCTATATATGTCCTAAAGTGGGAAATCTGAAGTACTTCAAACACACCAATGCACTCTAATATGCAATATTTTCACATTATATATACAATATGAAATATATATATTATCCTTTAATAACCACCACATTTCACTCTCTGACCCTCATGGGCTCATGATCATATCAGAATGCAAAATGAATTTAGTCTAACTTTTAAAACTCCTCATAGTCTTTAACAGTCTTAACTGTTAAAAAAAAATCCGAAGTCCCTTCTGATACAAAAAATATTCCCTCATATCTAAACTTTATAAAATAAAAAAAATACATTAATACTTCCAAAATACAGTGGCACAGAATATACATTCCAATTCCAAAAGGGAGGAATGGAGGCATAGTGAGAAAATTTCAGACCAAAACAAAGCAAAAACCAGTTGGATAAATACAAAGTCCTGTAGATACATGTCCAGTCTCTGGGATTTTATATCCAAAAGTGTTAGTCTGCTCCCCCAACTTTTTTGCCTTTAACATATTCTCTCTATCTTGGACTGATTTCACTCCCTCTGTGTACCTGTCTTTGACAGGTGTTTCACAGTTTTGGCATCTCTACTTCCTGGGGTCCCCCTGCAAACCAGACTTGACATTTATAGCCTCATGCAATGTCCTCTCAGTGCCTCTTTGCCTCTCAGGGCCTTCTGTAAGTGAGGACTCCCCTGCTGCATGCTGTCTGGCCTCAGGGCTCTCTGAAAGTATAGTGGAAGAATTGACGACCCCCTCACTCTTACATCTTTCTTGCCTCAAAATGGCATGAACGATAATGTCATTTTAGGCTGTCTTGTTGGGATGGGCTTGGACCCCTTTTTGTACATTATCAGCAGTTTCTGTATGCTGTGATTTTCTAGGAAGAGAAACCTCCTTAGGCCCTTGGTGCTCACTACTTAGAGGTTTTGCTGGGTTGGAACTTGTCCTGAGGATACTCTTTCTGTTGTTCAAGAGCAAATTTGGAAGCATCTCTTTAATAATGCTACTCTCCTTAACAAGGCATCTTCCAGAGCATATCTTGGCCAGCTTGGCTTGGACATTAGGCTTCCTGGTGATCTTTTTTCTCCAAACTCCACATTTTGTGTTTCTTTCTGCTCCACATGCTCCTTTTCATTGTAGATCTGCATCATATTCACCATTAAAACAATTCCTCATATTCAACATTAGGTTTTCTTGCAATTACCGCCACCAAAGTAATTAGTCTAAGACATTTTAATTTATCCACAGGGAAATTGTTAGGACAAGGACAGACAGTAGCGTATGTCCTAAAATATCGAAGTTTGCTATTAAATTCTTGTTTCCTTCTCCCTCTGGAAAATCTTGAGCCAGGTCTCTACTAGAATGGTCCATTAAGCTCTGCTTACGGCTGTCACCTACATTTCTAGTTCAAAGTTCCAAAGTTTTCCACATTCCTTCAACAAACAACATGGTCAGGTTCTTTGTAGCAACAGCCCACCCTCTGGTAAATAAATAAAGGAAAAACAACTAACATGTAATTCAATAACCCATTATTGAACATTTAGCCAAAGGAATTGAAATCAGCACATCAAAGAAACATCTGAACTCTCGTATTCATTAGAGTATTATTCACAACAGCCTAGATAAAGGTAACTGGTTTCCAACAGTTGATAAACAGGTAAGGAAAATATGTTAAGAAAATATAATAGTATTGAACCACACACACACATACACACACACACACACAAACACACACACATATACATATATACAGTTCAATACTACAAAAATATTTTTGTAGCAATATTGATAGAGATAGTGATTATGATGTGAAATTAAATAGACCAAGCATGGAAACGTACTTAATACATCATCTCATTCACATGTGGAATCTGGAAAAATATTATCTCAGTTTAGAGTAGAATTCGCCATACCAAAGTCTAAGAAGAGTTGGGTAAGGGATGGGATGAGCAAAGGCACCAACTATTAAAGGTATGGTCAGAATGGATGAGCATTTCTGACGGCTTATTGCACAATAGGTTGGCCAGGGCCTGTTGAACAGTGGCATGCTGCACTTTTAAAAAGTCTAAAAAGATGAATTTTGATTCATCTACTTTTGATTCTTCTACTTAAAAGAAATTATAAATGTTTAAGGACATATATTTAACGTGATGTAAACACTACACATAGCAAAGCATGTGTAATTCTCATGGTCATAGTTCTTTGTTAAAAACAAATTTAATGTGACCTGGGAAATTGCTTAGTGGTTACGTACACATATTGCTCTCACAGAGGACCTGAAATTGGTTCCCAGCATCCATTTAAGGTTGCTCACAACTGCATGTAACTCTTTCTCCAGGGAATCCTCTACGCTCTCTGGCTTCTGCAGGCATTGTACTCATATGCGCCTACTCAGGCATACGTGCATGAACATAATTTAAAATAAAAATGAATATCTGAGAAACAAAAATTTAATTACTTAAGTAAATTAAAACGTTCAATAAGTATTTTGTCTCTTTCTAAGAATTCTTTTATTAACATAGTGTTTAATTACATATTATGCTACAACCAGAGGTAATGGAAAAGCTTTATACAGCTTCTAAAAATATTTTATTTATTATTTTTTAATTATTTTAAGTGCATGTATATAAGTGCACCTGTGTCATGCAATGCCAATGGAGGTCAGAAGATGGCATCAGACCCCCTGGAGCTGGAGTTATAAATGGATGTAAGCCTCCATCTGGGTGCTGGGAATTGAATCTGGGTTCTCTGTAAGAGAAGTCAGTGCTGTTAACCACTGAGCCGTCTCTCTAGTCCCCAGCTTCTTACAGTTTTATTTATTTCTATTTTATGTATATGAGTGTTTTTCCTGCATGTATGTAAGGGTACCCATGCCATGAAATGCTCACAGAAGCCAGAATAGGGCATCAGATCAATTGGAATGGGAGTTATGGATGGTTGTGAGCTGCCATGTTGGTGTTGGGAATCAAATCCCAGTCCTCTGCAAGAGCAACCACTGCCCTTAACTGCTCAGTCACCTCTCCAGTTCCTAAAAGCTTCTTAATGAATAAAAAAGAGAAAGGCACTGTCAAAGAGCAAACATAAAGCATTTTAAGATTGTTGGACAGTTTGATTTTGCATCACACTGGCACTGAGGAAACTGGCTTTCAAATGAAAGCTCTACAAATCCCTTCACATAAGATTCTTCCACCATGTGTCTGAAAATATTTTGATTTCTTTGTTTAAATGCTGTGGCATCTCATTGCCTCTAACTACACACTACAGTGTTTGAAAATTGAACTAGCAATTTGCATAGCATATCCCAAGTGCAGCAAAGCAGGGGAATATTAAATGGATATGCAAATTGATTCATGAATATGAATAGTATCCCAAGTTACAGATACTGTCATAACATCACAAAATTTAGAATGAAATATTGTTATAAAAGCTGAAGTTCTATAAAATAAAGTATAATGAAAAAGGCTAACTATCCTAATTTGTAAGTTTCTAGATTCTATTTGTAAAACTAAACAGTACTATTCCACTCACATTTTTAAATATTATTTTTTATTTTTTTTAGAAGAAGCATATCATTACAGCTTTAACATGCCCAAAAACAATTTCTAGAATAAAAACACAGCTCCTTCAAAAGTGGCTATAAAATTTCTAGGTTTGCTGCTGAATCAATACAGTTATACAATATTGAACTCAGTATAAGCCCTGTAAGACATAAAATTGAATGAGTTTTTAGCCCTCAAAAAAGACCTCC
>NW_008358101.1:3773179-3794681 GCF_000622305.1 Nannospalax galili
CCTAATATATGATATATATTAATACTACCTCTGTTTTTTCATAAATAACTTTAATAGAAATTTATCCTGGGTCACTTCAATTCTTTACACTCTGTGGGTCCTGGGACTCTAACTCATGTCTTCAATTTTGGTGCATTTAACCAATGAGCCATCTTGCTGTTACTCAGAAATTTTGAAAAGGTGGTTCCAGTCTAACTCAATCCTGGAGTCCAATTTTATTGAGACACAGAAGGCTCTCTTACATAGGACTCTCTTACAATGCTCCGAAGTTTACAATTGTGGTTCCTTGTGCCCACTGTACGAAGTTTCTTAGATTATTACTAAGACCAGACCCTTGGATCCTCCACAGTAGCTCCCTTATCTTGGGAGAGTGAAGCCATCTCTATTAGGCATCAGGATCCCTTAAGGGAGAATGGAGGACAGTGGGTTAGAATCACAGTTTTGTGAAGAACATGTGAAAAGAGGAGCTTTACAGCTTCTAGTACATTCTATGGGAGAATTTGGTGCCAGTCTAAGACCACCATTCTGTGCAGATTTACAAAAAGCATGTTTATACATAGATATAAAATTTTGGTTCATTATATGAATGTTTAGTGATTTCAATCTCTTACTTTCTATGGGGTTTTGTTTCTGTTTTTGTTGTTTGTTTTGTTTTGTTTTTGGAGACAGGGTCTCCTGATAGCCACACCTAGCCTGAACTCACTGTGAAGACCAGATTGACCTTGATCTCACAGAGAGCCACCTGCCTCTGCCTCTGCCTTGCATGAACAACCATGTCTGGATGTGATCGCTTCCTTAACCCTTGCAAATTCTAAATACATAAGGAATACAGAAGCAGCCATTAGCTTCTAGCTTGAGAAACTTCATCTATGATTCTATCCACTTCTGCTGAATACATGTGAATGGTTGCACATCTGCCACCCATCTGTAATCTTGGTACTAACCCCATGTGCTATAATTATATAAAACACCTACAGCTCCTTCATTTTGCCTCTTCTGATCACAATCTATGTGTTTCCTCTGGACTGCTTTTTCGGTTCTCTAATGGAAATACCACATACAGATGAAAACCATCAATCTCCTAATATTGACACAAAATCCCACTGCCCATGATGTATCTACCACATCACAGACACAGAGAGGAGCCTCTTCCTGTAGCTTCCACTGGGTCATCCAAGACATTTCTCATAAACCTGAAGGGCAATATGTTTCATAAAGGAAATGTCTTGAGGCCCTTTCACAGTGAAAGCCACTTTAGACTTCTCCCCACAGCCTACTGGAAAAATGGCTTAATATTTACCCGGCAGTCAAAAGATTTTCACTGTGCATCTTTCCAGTTCTCTGTTGGCAGCCCCTACATCAGACTTTTATTAGTCTAATTCCACTATTCTGAACTTCTTGCCATTTCTGGGGGCAAAACAGCTTTTCCAAATTGACAGAGATAATAATATGCATTGACCATCTTCAACATAATGTGCTGTAGTATACATGCTGGTTAAGTCTATTTGGTTAATAAATGTACTACCTCACATAGTTATTTTGTGGTTAAATAGCTTTGGGGTACTCATTTCCTGGATTTTCTTTTTCTTCTAATAGTATTGCCCTTTTGTTCCTGGCTCACCAAGAAATGTTGTACTTGATGTTTGAAACTCAGTGCAATTGTCACTTTCTGTGGAGAGCCTTTCACTTCCTCTCGCTTTGTTCAGTAACTGTCCTTTGTATATAACTCTATTATTGCACCTTTTAAATGGTATTGCTTTTATTTGTACTGTGTCTAAACATGCTTGGTTTCATTTAGATGGTCTCTCTGGAAACAGTAAAATAGAGAGACACTTGAGTTCATAGGTTCTTGGCCAGTTATTTTAATGAGGAGACTTTTAAAATAAACACAAAACATTACTTAATATCCAGCTTTCTATACTGGCAAGATCTCTACCAGATGGAAGACTAATATCATGTATATGTCCAAGTCCATTACAGTGTCCACAAGGAGAGGTTCAGGCATACGTAAATGGCTAATCAGATCATGTCAAAAGTTTGATTGAAAAAATAAAACTATGACAAGAACTGAGAAAAATTTTAAATTAAAAAAGCATGCAAATTTGCATAACTATATGTTATTGTAAAGATAATATTTACACAGTATATATAATATATATGATATTTCCTTGTCTGGAATATCCCTGGCATGCTTTTTTGATAAGTTTAATTATTTTCTGCAAAAGAGTAAGCTATAATTAACCAAAGGCAACACAGGAAAATAAAACCTGCATGAAGGTCAAGTGAACCACACCCCACAGATCATAGACCTGAATTTAATAAACTTCTATTTTCACATGTCCAGATTTTGTTAGACACTATATTTTAATCCCTCCAATGACATTTTAATAGCACAATGATGCTGCATATTTATTCATATCAGTATGTGTATCATACTTTAGATGTGCATTAGATATAAGAATGAAATATTTTCCACTTTCCCCCAAGGAGGCAGTTTGGCTGCCGCTGTGAATGCATGGTTCAGAAAAGGTCACCAAGAAGTTCAGTTTATAGCATCGCTAGCCATAGACACAAAATAAAGTTTCCCCTATTCCCTTTAGCGTAGCAACCCAAAGTCAAACAGTGAAATGTGGCTAAGATTGGTGTACTGCAGGGTAGCCATCAACCCCCAGGAGCCTCTCATGTTCCCTCTCAGTTCTACCAGGGTTTCCCCTGAGAATTTGTCTAGGCTGTTCTGTGCAAGCTGCAATTTCTCAGAATATTGGAAAAGCTGGTAATCAGGCTTTCTGCTCAACTTTTACAGAAGGTCAGGTCAGTGGTTTTTGTTTGTTTTCTTCACTATGTGACTTCTCAAGGTATTAAAATGTACTGTGCGCCTTTAGACAGGAAGCTGGATTTTTTTTATCCTCTTAGGTAGGGAGGTTGAGGCAAGACAAGATTAAAACTCATGCCAATTAGGATAAAGGGAAGATATCTGTGCCAAATTTTGGATAATTTATACAGACACAGGAGGATTAGATATTTTCTTGCCCATTAAATTCTTGTTGATTTTCCCAGAACTGTAGGAGTCTCAATACATTTTCTTAACTGGCAGTCAAAATAAAAACAAATAGGACCACATTTATTATATAATATAAGGAATACATAATTCACTCAATAACATATATTTATTGAATGACATTTTGGAATCAGAAGTGTATACTCCACACAAGAAACGGTCTTCAAGATGTTGAAAACAATAACAAGAAAAGAATGATTTTTAAATTTCAAGACTCGTTCAAGAACATTTCTCTATTCAGAAAATGTAATTCCAATCTAACACTGTATAACATTTTACCACCAGCTCCAGCTCATCTTATTCCACCCTTTTTTAACTACAGTGGATTTATCTTCAATGTATTTGATGCTAATGATTGTCTCTCTGCAACACATTTTTTACCACAAAACAATGGCAGTTTCACTTCTGGATTATGGTGAGATTGAATACACATAACTGTAGAAAAGTCACAAAACATGAATAAAAGCATGAGCAGCAGATCATCCTGCCCACAGTACAATGACTGTTTGCCATTCAGTTCAAACAGCTCTTCAAAGAGTTCCCATTTTTAGGGTCACCTAGGTAAAGTTAGGAACATTGTATTAACTGGTAATGGGGCCTAAAAATTAAAGTGGCCAATCCCTTAGAGTATACATGTTATTAATACCTATCTTTGAGCAAGACAAGAAAGGCAAAAAATGAAAAATTTTTTTTTTAATGGAAAGAATTCTCTCCTGTTTGTAGTTAGGTCCTCAAATCATCCCCATAGAATTCTCATATTTTTTTAATATAAAATATGTGACTTGCTGAAAATTATTTCACAAAACAATATGTAGAGAAGAAAAATATTTAAAATGGATGTGTGTGTGTATGTGTGCGTCTGTGTCTGTGCTTATCAAAGCCGAAGATGAACTTTGTGCTAGACAGGTGCCCATGGAATCTTCCTAGCTCAGTGTCCCCAATACTGTGGTCACAAGCATTCACTGCCACACTGAGCTTTGTATGTGGCTCTTATCTGGAAATTTGAACTCGGGTACTTATGCTTGAGTGGCAAGTATTTTATCCACTGAGCCATCTCACCAGCACACTCAAAAAAGAAAGAAAAATAAAAAGAAGCCATGTAAAGTAAAGGATACTCTCTTTACATAAGTAAACAAGCTGTGGCTAACCTGGCAGGTGTGGTGGGGCAAAGTCTTAGAGGCAGCCATACTTGTGTGGAAGCCTGGTGACTGTACTCTACACTGAGGAGTTTGTGGAGAATGTTATCTTCTATGAGTCTCAGGCGTGGAGTCACAATATTGAAATGATTTCCAGAAAGCTAATTGGTCTTAGGAAGAAGCTAAGATATGACAGATAAGTTGCCAAGGTGAACAAGTTAATAATAAGCAGTTTTAGTGAGAGTCTGAAAGCCACATTGAAAGTTTCTGAACACTTACTGCTGCCTGAAGAGGAAGAATATATTTATGTATTGACATTGGAGAACTTGCAGGGCAAGCAAAGAAGGAAGGTCATTAAATTCTGAAAAATATGCTTAAATACTACTTGGATCATGCAGAGGCTGGGGCCAGTTTAAATGAAACTCAATTCAAAATTTCATTCAATCTATGCTTTCCCAAGTGTCTTACAACTTTTTAAATTTCAAGGGCATTTAGAATGAAGCAAGAGAATTCTGGGACATGAAGGCAACTCTCCTGGAAGGGGAATGGACTGATATAGTTCATAGTTCTCACAGATGAAGCAGATCAGTGCAGATCCAAATTCATGTAAACCTCAGCAACAACATCACAGGTCTTCAGAAGATGGAGTCTGTTTCCAAAAAGACGATGAAATCTTGAAATTATTCAAAGCAGAGTTCTAACTAGGGATGCTGTGACCCTGATTGTCTAAGCCACAGAAAATTGTAAAATAAGGTTGTCCTTCAGTTCTAATCTTTGAATCTGTGAAAATGAAGAAAATTATTAGCGACAGCAAATAAACAGTGATTCAATCTTTTCTAGGGAAGCATGAGAACAAACCGGTATAAGGCTGTGCATTTCCATTCCCCAAGCAGAGGTGGACAACAGAAGGGGTCTACTGGATGGATGACAAAGGACCACGGTGATAAAACCATTTCATCAAAAGAATACTACCACAGGTTGATCAGGAATCAGCTCTATGGGCTTTCTGCCCAGAACATGTTCCTATTTGGGCTCTATGAAATTTCCCTAAGGGCTCATGTTGGTAAATGATAATGTACAAATCATTTAATTATATATTATACATCTTGATTGCACAGAAAATCTCTTTAAAAACTGGATGGAAATATACGAATAATGCTCAAAGAGAAAAGACTAAAATAGAGCAATCTAAACCTTTCCCACTTCCTGATTTTTTTTAAAACAAACAAATGCAAAAAACACAGTGGCCCAACAGTCACAAGTGGTCAAGGTTGCCTGGTATTCTAAGGGGAATGTGTAAGATTCCACATTGTTTCAAGTCCTTCTGCTTGGGGCTCCCTGGTCCCTGCATACAGAAACAACCCAAGCCAGGAGTGACTGCATTTTCTACTTGGAGGAAGACATTTAGAGCCACAAATCACTCCTCAGAGATTTCAGGTTTGGCTACATAAAGCAATGGAGACAACAAAAAGGGGTAGGCTTTTGTATATTTATGAGTACAGAAATGTCAGGACAGTCTGGTTTGTTTTCAAGCTTCCCTAGGAGGAATTAAATCATTTTTCACTGGCTGTTTTCCATAGTTTTCTCTCTCTTTTTAAAAATATGTGTAATAGTGTATTGCCAGGATATATGTAAGTGCACCACGTGTAAGTAATGCCCTGCAGAGTTCAGAAGAAGTTCTCAGATCCCCTGGTACAGGAGTTATAGACAATTGTTAGCTACTATGTGGGTACTGGGAATTAAACCTGGGTCCTCTGGAAGAATAGCAAATGTTCTTAACGGTTGAGCCACCCCTCCTTCCCCCCATGTTCTCCACAGTTTTCTTAATTTTCACAGATTCAGGGATTAGAATGGAAGGAGCTTGTTCTTTAACAATCTACGTGTACCTTGGAGTCTGTAAGGTACAGAGTTTGGAGCTTTGCTCTCCCATATCATTGTCATACTTTTCTTTGGTCAACTGACAAATCTACATAGAAAGTAGTATTTGAGAATCACATATATATTTTCCACTATAAATAGCATGAACTCAGAAAATCAATAAATACAGAGAAAGTACAAAAGAAAGGAAAAAAAATCCCTAGTACCACCTCCTAGGAATAAATATCCCTAATCACGTGTGTTTTTATTTAGAATTTTAACCTTAGATTTTTTTTTCATTTGTGTATAGTTGTGATAATGCTGAACCTACAAGGATTTCCCAGATCATTTATTATTAGAAATTCATTGATCCTAAAATGATAGTGTTATAAGATGAGCTTTGAGTGAATTATCACTTGGAATTGGCACATTATTTTCTTCAAGTTAGAAAAGAGGCAACATTTTTAATACAGATTGAGATATGTAGAAAGCAATTCTTATTTCCCTAGTCATAAAAATGTACAATTTGTTACCTCATGTACCCACACTACCATGAAGATTATGGGAGAAAGGCCAAGAAGGAGAATGGGAGATAAAATATGGTTTTGTATTCTCCCAACATATGTAATATAGGTGTACAAATTGTTGAGCTATTGCTACTTAGTAAGTACAGGTTAGATGAGAACTGGCTGCTTTTTGAGAGCTCATATACATATCAATTGCAGCCTTAAAGTATTTAAAGAATGCTGTGGTGTTTCAAGGAAATTTTCATCTCCTGAAATCATCTGAAACCACATAAATAAGTAGACTAGGGCCCAAAGGGGAGGTGAGTAATAGGTGGCAAGCCCGCACTAGACTTAAAACTATTTGAGACGAATTGCTGCTGGGTGAGGGAGAGTATGGCTTACATAGAACCACTGGATGGGGCTGACTAGACTCCAGTGGACACTTTTACACTGAAGGACATTTGGGTACAAACACCCGAATGAATAGGACTCAACAGATATGGCAGAGTTCATAGTGTTTGTTGGGGGATATGGGAGGCATGGATTTGAGTGAGGAATGTATGAAATTTAAAAAGCTCAATAAAAGTTAAAAATTAAAAAAGAAATGTAAAGGATCCTATACTAGTCCTATCTAATCAAAACATGTCCATTTGACTTCTCCCTTCAATGAGACATTACCACTCTGACAAATTGTAAATATTAGAAAATATTTTTTCATTCACATATGTTAATTCAAAACATCTTTCATCAAACTCCTTGCTTCTTCACCCTGCCTCTATCATTGATTTCTGTACCCTTCACAGCAAAGCTTCCTGAAATATGCTTACCAAGTCAATGCCTAATCCTTGTTCTCCGTTTGCTTGCTAAGGAACCTGCAATACAGTCTGTTCCTGAAGAATGTCTTAACCCTTAAACTTAGTCTGTTTCCGCAAACATGTCTGCATAAGAAACTTCACTGGATGGTTTTAGGACATGTCAGAATCTGTGCTAGTAATCAGTAGATTGTAACCAATGTTGTAACAGTTAAGAAGTGAGACAAGTAGGGCTGTAGAAATGGCTCAAGGTTAAGAGCACTGGCTGATCTTTCAGAGGACCCAGGTTCAATTCCCAGCACCTACATGGTGGTTAACAACCATCCGTAACTCCAGTTCCAGGGGACCTGACACCCTGTTCTGACCTCTGTGGGTGTTATGTGACATAGGTGTGCTGACATACATGCAGGCAACACATTTATACACAAAACTAAAAATAATGAAGAAAATAATAATAATAATAAAATGAGTCAGGAGACTCTAATACCTGTGAAAGTCTGTTAATTGGGACCTGGACTTTCAGAACAACAACTCATCTGGTTCAACCATCATAAATAAATCTGAGTTAGCTTTTCCTCTCAGTGATACTTGGTGTTTTGACTGCTTGGTTTCCCTAACAATGGCAGCATGGTTTGAAAATAAGGCTATTGACTTATTGACTCCACTCATTACATAATTGTTAGAGTATTTCTCAATCATAATTTATAAAGTTTTGTGTCTGTTAAATATTTAGTCTTGTTATGAAGCTTGATATCTGACGATGCAAATTTTTCTGAGCAATGCACTTAATTCCTTAAATAGTACAATTATATATACATTTAAATTTGTCTGAACACAAGAGAGTTTTACTAAACTATATCTAAGATAATAATTTTCTATATTGTTCTGCTTCTTTTACCTGGAAAATAACATAGTTCATTGTGCTCAGAGTAGTCTTTTAATTTCTTTTTGTTTTTCATTTTTCTTATCATTTGCCACATATGATTTTTACTGAATTAATTTTAATCTTTAGGTTTCTTTTCAATTTTGATGATGAATTTTTGTTCCACATGTATGAAAGTCCTGCTCAATTTACTCACTTCTTTAAAAATAAAGGAATCATTACATTATAGTTATGGCAATTTATTATTCCTCCTCCTCTCTCTCATGCTCATCCCCTCCACCATCACAACTTCCTACTCATTCTACTACTTATACAAATTGGAATGTCAAATAGATTTCTAACAGTCCTTCTGTTTACTGTGGAGGATCATGCCTGGAAGTAAATACTTCCTCTTAGTTTTCAACATAATATATCTTCTACTTATCCCTAAGCATTGCCACTGACCCCATAACACTTTTATTTTCTTGTTTTGCTTCACGTGCATGTATGGACTCACTCATCCACTGCATCTTAGCACAGTTGCTTTGAAACACCAGAGACCAAATAATGGCTGAGCATCAATAAGAACTGTGTTAGGAACAAGATCTAAAAAAGATGTAGAACAGCAACAAAACAAAACAAAAGTGAAAGATAAGAAGATGCAAAAATGTGATTCCCAGAAGGAAATGAGTCTAGATTGTACTTGAAACAAATACATTTCCCCAAACCTTAACTTCATCAATTTTTGTTATTCTGATTATTCTCATACCCTTGCCAACCATTAACACCTGAGAGCAATCACTCTCTAGTCCTATAAAGGAGGAATCTTCAAATATTTGCAGCACTGCTCTGAATCACTGGGTGGTACTACACTCTTTAAACCTTTACCTATTTAAAAAAATATATTTATAGCCGGGCGTGGTGGTGCATGCCTTTAATCCCAGCACTTGGGAGGCAAGGGAAGTAGATCTTTGTGAGTTCAAGGCCAGCTTGGTCTACATAGTGAGTCCAAGACAGCTGGGGCTACAGGGAGACCTTGTCTCAAAAAGACAAAAAAATTATTATTATTATTATTATTATTATTATTTTGTCTATGAGTGTATTGCCTGCATGTGTGTAAGTGCACCTGTGTCATGTAATGTCTGTGGAGGCCAGAAGAGGGCATCAGATTCCTCTGGAGCTGGAATTACAGATGGCCATCATGTGAGTGCTGGGAATTGAACCCGGGTCCTATGTAAGAGCAGTCAGTGATCTTAACTGCTAAGCCATCTCTCCAGACCTAAGCTTTACCTACTTTTAAGCAATCTTTTCATTTAATTAGAAGATTCATTTTATTCTATGTAAATTGTTTCTTTTTCTGTTTGTACAGCACTCTTCATGGTATAAAAGTGAAGGCAGGTATAGCTATATAATTTTGGCAGTATTTTTAATTTAATGTGTCTTTGTGAAGCTATAATGTTGAACAGATTATTATGCTTTAGTGAACTTACTATACTATAATGCAAAATGTGTATGCTTGTGGTTTCTGATGCCCTTGTCTACAGAACCAAAAAAGAGCAATAGAATCCATACATATATAAACATGTATACGGACATACATATTCATATATATGATTCTCTACAAATATGTCTCATATATATACATATATATATATAAAAGCTTGAGTGCACACAAGTTGAATATATGTTATTTGCAAATTAATGAATTAAAATTTTCAGTCATATATGCATTTTTATCATGATGGAACTTTATTCTTTGGGCTCAGTACGCCACATTGCTGTTGACTCAATAGAGCAATTGTTTTTGCTTCTTAACTTATAGAAATTAGGTTTTTCTGTTTATTAATGTATGAAAATTTGAAATAATAGAAAAGGCATTTTCACTAGCACAACTGTATGTATATGTTTAATCTTCAAGTTTTGCAATTTGCTCTTCTGTGAAATACTCTTTTTAATTAAAAACATGGGGCTTGAGAGATGGCTCAGCTTTTAAGACAACTGGATGCTTTTGAGTCGGACCCGGGTTCAGTCCCCAGCACCAACAAGGTGGCTGACAATCATCTGTAACTCCAGTTCCAGGGGATCTGACACCGTCTTCTGGTCTTTGTGGGCCTTGCCTGACACAGATACACTTACATACATGCAAGTAATACATTCATATATATATATATATAAAATTTTAAAAAATGTAAAAACTGGAAATCCATTATAACTATAACCAATCATATGCAACTTCATCCTTGAATATATTTATAATTCATTTTACAAAATAAGAATAGCTAAATTGTTAACTGATTTATAAATTATTATATAAATCTATACATATAAAATCTACTTTATGAGATCATATAATAGTAATGATGTACCAGTAAAGTAGGATCTATTTTCATCTTATTTAAAAGACAAAGAATCCAAATCAAGGAAATGAAATCATCTCTCGGCTGACCCTCAGTGGCCGGGATGTGGAGCCAGAGAGGTACTGTGACTTTCGTTTCTGAAGCCCACACACTCACTCACTACAGAGTCACTCTGTTTTTTTATTACTTGTTGTGGATATTTTTTACTTCATTAAATGAACTATCACTAGAAATACTATATTGTTTTCTAGAGGTATCACATTGTTACTCATCTTTTATAGGATGCAACTTCATTTATTTGGTGTGCATTCTTAACATTAGACTATCTTGTAAAGAGCAAAGCATTTCCCAAGCTCTTAATGAGTTGTGCCCCAAGGAAAGCTTGCACAAACTTCTTGCCTCAGCCCATCCTCTTATGGCTGCATTTTCATGTCTTCCAATATTCTTATATTAGTTTTGAAGAATTTAACTTTTTAAGATTTGGTCTTAATTTTCTGTGTGTGTGTGTTCATTTTAGACATTTCACTATATATAAAATGTCTAAAATGAACCATCCTATCCATTTTCATGTATATGATACATGATTAGTTATAGTCCACACATGGCACAGTAAACTTTGGGGATTACTTATATTAAGCCTTAAAATTCTTTATCTGTATGCTTAGGGAAGATAGAGGACCCACATTACCGAATCTCCCATTTAGCACTTGAGTAATCTTAGTCCATAAACATGAAATAGATTAATTACAAGCAACTCCTGACATCTTAGAAAAGCACTTCTATAGTTAACTCCTGTATGTGTATTGGAGTTTATTACTTTACTGTGCAGATGTATTTGGGTGGAGGAAAAGGGTAAAGGTACTCTTAAACCACGTGAGGCCTCCGTATTTGGTCTTCTTTCTCTACATACACATGACCTGCGTGAGGCTGTTCAATCTGTAGCCTGAGCTGATGTGTGTATTCCACCACTGTGATGCCTTCACTTGGTATTTTTGTATGAAACCTAACCTCTAGACTCATGTTTCTAACAGCCACTCACATGCCTCAATTTCTTTGTTCCAAACATCTACATATTGACCCAATTTTTCTTGCTGCTATGTACAAATAAAATAGTAACACAGATAGACACTAATCAACATTTTATTTGTTGTATACAATAATGAGTTTCATTATGTTTTCATACATAAATATCACTGAACTTTTATCATATTCAACCTCCTATTAACTACTATTGCCCTTTCCTGTGCTCTTCCATCCATCCTTTTGCCATTTCTCTAATTTTAAATATAAGAATTCACATATTCATCACATTTTCTCTTGGAACTGCCTTTGGCATGTACCAAAGGTTCTGATAAAATGTGTTTTCAAATTCATTTGATTCTTGGAATTTAAATTTTTCTTCCCTGATTTCTTCAATGACCCACTGGTCAATTTACAGTGCATTGTTCAATCTCTGTGTCCATAATTTCTTTAGTTTCAATTGAAATTGATTTCTAATTTTGCTTCAGTGTGATCTGCTGAGATATGTGACTTATAGTGATCTTTTTGTAATTGTTAAGATTTGCCTTGAACATTAATATTAGCTCTATTTTGGAGATTGTTCCTAGGGATGGTGTGGAAAAAAGTATAATAAAACCATTGTGTAGAAGAGACTTTATATTCTTTATAATTCATTTGCTGTGTGGTGTAGATTAGGCTTTACTCTGGATGACCTAAATGTTGATGAACAATGTTCTGAAGTCACCCACTATTTCTGTACATGCACATCTCTCTCCTTTAGTGTTCACTGGTTTTATGAAATTGGAATCTCAATATTTGAAAGAAATGTATTTAAATTTCTATATTTTCTTCATGAATGTTTCTCTTTAGTAATATGTAGTGGCATTCTTTATCATTTTTTATTAATTTTGGATTGAAAAATACATCACTGTACATGTTGGGGGGTGTATGTATGTAAGTATTTTAGGTTTCCCCTTGCTTGATATGTTGTCCTCAGTCCATTAATTATCAATCCTCTGTAAATCATTTTTGCCACTGAGGTATGATTCTTAGAGATAATAGTTGTGTCTGCTTTTTTTTTTTTTAATTCATAAGTGAGCTTGTGTCTTTGAATGTAGGCTTAAAACCATTTCCATTAAGTGCTATTATTGAGGGAAGTTCTTGGGTTATGTTTTTCTGTTGTTTGTTTGTTTGTTTTTTCTGGTCATTTTCCTAGTCAGGTTCTCAAAAAGGACAGAGCTGATAAAGTGGAGGGACAAATATTAAAAAGGGCTATGTCAGAATGTCTTACAAGGTATGGTCCAGGTAGTCCAACAATGGCTGTCTCAAACTTGAGAGTCCAGTAATCTGGAAGTTTCTCAGTCCAAGATGCTGGATGCCTCAGCATTCTCAATCTGGTATGGAAAGCTAGTAGAGAGATCCAAGAAATGATTAGATGTTTTTGCAGCTAGAGCCTCTTAAAGCTTGAGCTCCACAGCATGTCTGTGTAAACCCCTTCCCTGATTCATACAACTTCCTCATGAGACCAGCTCATACCCAGGGACTATGGTGGATTCACTCCAGTCTCCCTGACTTCAAATTTTACATTTATATCAGGCCTCTAACATAGCTAAATCTTATAGACCACATTCCTTTTAAGAATGAGCCCTGCCACATCCTTCTGAGATGCAGGGGATAGCAAGACAATCCTCTTCTCATTTTGACTCACCCAAGAGAAGTCAATATTTCACCAGAAGCTTAAATTGAGTTGAGGCTTGTTAGGGCTTTGGGCTGGTCCTATGGCCAGGAATGATAGTCTCTTTCAACACTGATGCCAAGTTTGTTTTAGATAAAGCTTCTAATTCGGGATCCACAGGATTAGAGTTGTGAGCTGCTTGGTAGCTTTGGCTGGTTTGTCCTAATGTTTCACCAGAGTGCTCCGCTGTCCTATCAAAATCTGTGATTTCCTGTGTTCATCCATGCTTTCTTACTTTGGGGTTGACTATGTTCTTGACTATGCTGACTATTCTCATTCACTGCATTGCATAGGGTAAGCGCCTACTCTGCCTTGTTACACTGGGAGTCCCCCAGTCTTCTTTGTAAGACTACATATTATAGCTGGCCATGGTGGCACATGCCTCTAATCTCAGCACTCGGGAGCCAGAGGCAGGCAGGTCTCTGTGAGTTCAAGACCAGCATGGTCCACATAGTGAGTTCCAAGCCATCTGGGGCTACAGAGAAAGCCAGCATCAGGAAAAAAAAAAAAAAAGCTTCATATTATAATACTGCTAAGTATGCACACAAATGGTATCTTTGCCTTGTGTTAGAGAAAAGTACAAATGTTCACTGCCTATAATGCAATTTTGAAGACAGGTGTCTAATATATTATTTAAAAGAAAATTGCTTTGAGCAACTTAGGCTCCAAAGATTAAGAGAATTATGGCTACAAAGAAAAAAATATTTTGTTTAGCTTCATATTATAATACTGCTAAGTATTCACACAAATGGTATCTTTGCCTTGTGTTAGAGAAAAGTACAAATGTTCACTGCCTATAATGCAATTTTGAAGACAGGTGTCTAATATATTATTTAAAAGAAAATTGCTTTGAGCAACTTAGGCTCCAAAGATTAAGAGAATTATGGCTACAAAGAAAAAAATATTTTGTTTACCCTAAAAATTATTCCCATAAAACAAATTTTCTCCCTAGCTACAATGAAAACTCCCCAAAACTATTCAGACATAAACCCAACTTTTCTTCTTAAGAGCATTAGAGAACACTGAACAAACCATCATATTAATTTTATTTGCTGGATGTGGAATAAAATGAAAATGGAATGTGTATTGCTCAAGGAATGGAGGCATAAGAAAAAGAAATCAAAACTGGAAAGTTCAGAGTTGACCATATTTCAAATTTCTGAAAGAAGTTCCAGATCCAAGGTTGCAAGAATTTGACTGTGTATTCAATTGTTCAACAGTAAATAAAATCATGCTCAAGGCTTCGTGTGTGCAGATGTAAGGAGTTTAATTTCAATGCAATTCAAATCCATACCATATAACAAAAGACTTTTGTGGAAGAAGTAGAAAAACTGACTTTTGAAATCTCAAAGGCAAGTGATCTTTATATATATTTTCTCTTTTCCAGTAGCACTGCAGTGATTTTACAGATTCAAAAAGCTGTTTTTTTTTTTTTTCAGGCAAGTGTGTATGTAAAAGAAGCAGATTAGAATAAAGGAAACTAGGAGAATATCTTTTGCTGTTTTCTTTAAAGCTATGAAATCTTTTATTTTCCACTAATGATTTAAAAATTGGGAAAGAGGATTGAAGCATTGTGTAACAGAAGGTATATAACAAGTATATCATAGAGGAATTGTGAGCATTGGCCATTCTGTTCTTAGTTTTAAAGAACTAGTGGCAACTGTTAACAAAAAATAAGTAAAAAAAAAAAAGAAAATATTGTTGTATTTCACTGTTAGCAATATAGTGACATGGAAGAAATTGCTGTGTTCATATATTCTACCTGTTTACCACAAGCAAACTTAGAATTTGTCCTCAATTTCCAGTCTCTCAAGTGATAGGATTTACTTCAAGCACTTGTTTTTGAAATTGTTTTCAATTACCTCAATAAGTGTGTTCCTTCAGGCAGCTGAAGTTTGACTTTCTGGAGGCTTCTATTTGCAGTAAATTGGCTCACCAATGCATGTGCCTGAAGGGCAATGCATCAACCCAGACATTTTCTCAGGGTTAAGGGAGGAAATGAATGTTTTGAGAATGATAGAACAGTCTTCATCTTATTAATAACTTAACTCCTTTATTCGGTTCTGTTAATTCAATGAATACAGGATAAAACAGGTTAAGATTGGTGGTAGGTACCTAACAATCAAAATTTTGATAATGTAGCATAAAAATTAAAAATATGGGCATTCTTGTCAACAAGTAGAGAAAGCACTATTATAACAAGCAGATTTTGTGGTTTATGTTGTTATATTGAAATATAACTGAACATCTAGAGTATTAGGGTATTCTTTGTGGCTGAGATACTTTAATTATAAAAAGAGCAATAATATTTCTGAAAATTTGTCTTAATTATATGATTGAACATGACTATGCATTCATGGTCTTATTTACTATTTTTTCCAGAATTTAATGTGATTGCTTCTACCTGAGAATATTATTTGGCTTTCACACATTGATCCTTCCATTTGCATTTCTGTTTCCTCACATTGTAACTTAGGGACTTCTCCAAGTATTTTCCCTTTTTCACCTTGTGGCTGTATATAACAGACTCCCCAAATCGGGATCATTGTCATCACCCTGCTCAGTTAGCACACCTCTTCCACCAGCAAACCAGAGAATGGGGTGCAATGAGCTTGTGTCCCCAGAACCCACAATCCTTACATGAATCTCTGTGATCCAGGATCCCAGAAAATTCCCAATCTATAAGCAGCACACAGAATCAAATGGTTTTAGACTTTTCTCTTTAGCTTCATATCTATCCTTCTGTGGTTTGGCTGTAGAAACTCATGGGCATGGGCAGGTTTGAGGAGTTGCCAAGTGACACAGCTCTCTGCGAGACCGGTGAAAATCAGTCCACATCACTGCAGACAAAGGCGAGCAGTATCACCGGCATGCGTACAAGCAAGCTATGGTGTCCGAGGAAGGGCAGGACCTTGTGTTGGTTGTTTATTTGTATAATTTCCCGTGGAATGAATAGAAATATATCGGACTGGATGCCTCTGAGGAAGATAATCTACCACGAGAGGGAGAGAGAGAGAGAGAGAGAGAGAGAGAGAGAGAGAGAGAGAGATTAAGAACAAACATTTTACCAAAATTTTAAGCAAGACCCAACAACCAATGAATAAAATATTTTATTTTTAAAAAGGAAAGCATCGCACGCCTTTAATCCCAGCACTCGGGAGGCAGAGGCAGGTGGATCTTTGTGAGTTCAAGGCCAGCCTGGTCTACATAGTGAGTTCCAGGACATCTGGGGCTACAGGGAGACCCTGTTTCAAAAAGACAAAAAACAAAAAGGAAAGCATAATGCTATTATTACTATTACTATTCGATAATTTTCCAGTTTTGAAACAAAGCCCCGTATATGTTCACCATATGGTCAAATATTGAATTACATTTCAATTCAGATTACTCTTTTTTTATGATGAACTATTGCTCAAGTAATTTATTAAGGCTATTATAGTTTTATACCAAAAGAAATTGCAAATACGGAAAATGAATTATAGGTCATTTTCTCCTATGATCAAAAGATTCAAGAATATGTGAGCAAACTGACATGGAAATATTTTAATCAATAACAATCTGATCAAACAGGAAGGGATCCAATAGGAAATAATATTGAAAATACAATTTAAAAAGAATAAAAAAAGAGTGAGGGTCCAGAAATAGTATGAAAATGAAGAGACATTTACTTTATTTAAAGGAGGATTAATCATAGGAAATTAAAAGCAATGAAGAATTACTTTAATACTATGTTTTATTTCACTGTACTTATATATAGCCCTATAGCTTTTTCAGTAATTTATTCCCAACCTATACACAATCAACCTGTAGATATTATTACATTAATATAAATTATTACATTAAAATTTCTATAAGTTATGGGCATTGTGGCACATGCCTTTAACCACAGAACTTCAGAAGCAAGAGTAGGTAGATCTCGATGAGTTCCAGGCCAGCCAGGGCTAAAAAGAGAGATCCTGTCTCAATCCTACTCTCCAAATTATTTTTTTAATATAGGAAATAAAGAATGGGACAAAAATGAGAGAAGAAGAAAACAGAGAAATCAGAAAAATTAGAAAAGATGAAGTAAAAATTTGAATATAACAATGTCGTAGCTGGGAAGATAGATCAGTGCATAAAGCACCTGCATTGGAAGAAGAGGAATGCAGACAGACTGATTGTTGGAGCTCACTTGTGAGCTAGCCTGGCTGAATGAGTGAGCTCCCAGTTCAATGAAAGAGACGTCTTCTTAAAAATAAAAGTGGAGAGCAACTGAGGAAGACATTGTATCAACATTGACACCATCCCTCTTCATGCATGCATATACAGACACAGGGGCATGCACACAAGATAATGTAGAAAAAAAAACTGTTAAAATTAATTAATAAAAAGTATTATTTGAACATGTTAGCATTCCAAACCATAACGATTCAGAGCAAAAGAAGCAAGTAATTGGAAAATAAAATTTCAGAATTATTTAATTTGAATTAGACAATTAAACAAACAGAAAGGGTAAAATTATGCTGTGTGTTTGTGTTTTTTTTAGATTTTAACCAGTTTAATGAAGGCATCAGGGGCTGGAGAGATGGCTCAGCAGTTAAGAGCACTGACTGCTTGTGCAGTGGACTGAGGTTTGATTCCCAGCACCCACATGGTAGCCACATACCATCCTTAACTCCAGTTCCAGGGGAATCCGAAGCCCTCTTCTGACCTCTGCAGCATTGCACTACATGGGTGCACTCACATACAGGCAGGCAATACACTCATACACATAAAATAAAAATAATAAATAAAACATTTTTAAAAAGTAAAGGCATCAAAAAATGGGAGAAATTTTAAAACACATAATGATGCTCAATGATTTCAAGAAAATGTCAAAGCAATTTTAACTGGATATTTAATTTAGTCTTCAAATGACTTGATTCTGAAGGAAAATTAAAGGAGTGCCAACTCACCAGACACTGGACATTGTACTCAGACTATATTGAATAAAACAGTATGGAACTGAGATTAAAAGTGCTCATGCCACTCATGAACATTTGGTCCTCAGTAGGTAACAGGTGATGAGCTGAGACATCTGATGAATCCTCTGGGGGAGTTGCATGTGTTTCTCTGTTTTGTGTATCAAGCACCTGGAAGCAATGGTTTGATCCAGGTTCATTATCTTTTGCAAGACTCTTAAATGTGCATAGGTTCTCCTCAGGAGTTAGTTATATGTTAGGCTTCGATGTCTCTAGTTTACGGGAAATGGTACTCAATGCCAGCCTATTCTGTCGGTGAGGGATAAAAATGTTGATACTCTAGTTATCAACCCAGTTTCCAGTTATCTGATGAAATACTTTTATGACAAGCTGTGTTTATGAATTTCTTTTCACCTATTTCATATAGATATAAATAGTGCTCAGTTCTTTTGTTTCATTTTCCTATAAGCAGTGTAATGAATTAATTCTCTTAACTGAAAAGGATCAATTAACACTTAAGAGCTTCATGATATAAATATGTACTATTAACTTCATATCATCAAAATTTTTTTCCCTAGAGCTACAGATTGTTGTGAGCTACCCAACCAACATGGGTACTGGGAACCAAACTCAGATTCCCTGGAAGAGCAGTATAGGCTATTAGCCAATGAGTCATCTCTCCACCTCCCATAGCTTGACATTTCTACCCACTTTATCAGTATGTTTTGAACCATACCTATGCAAACAATTTTTCTAAAAGACCTTGTAAACTATTTGGAATGGAAATTATATCACATGACAGTTGACAACATGAACATTTATTGCTATTCTTATTAATTTTAATTGGAAAGGTAATTTTTCAGTGAACAAATTCTTGTATGTGTACGTGATTATATATAATATAATGCATACTAACTACATATATATACATGGAGGGGATTAAACTGATTTCAATATCAGAGATCTCTTGTTATTTTATCTATAATATATATTGATAGATATATAAACCTCTCTCCTTTCTTCCACATAGCTTTCCCTGGAAAATTCCCCAGAATGCCCAATAATGCACTACCCAATTGACAAAATATTCCTGAGTAAATGTCTGTTTAATCACTTTATAATATTTTTCTGAAAATAATGATGCACTATTATATTACCTATTATTGAACACAGTCAAATATTATCAATATATTAACATTTATACTCCTGTTTGACTTTTGTATATACATTTATATATGACCATAATGATATTATCCATCTTCCCTTAATAAAATCCTGACTTATTTACAAACTAAATGAGAATTTTTATCAAACATTTAATGATTAGTATCAATTCTTCTGTCAGTGTCTTTCCAGTCATTTTTGTTGATTAATTTCTTACCAGTGTATATTTCTATAATGAGTTCATGGAAAAATTATTCCCTGAGAATACTAAAGAATCTTTGCTAACATTTTGTACCAAAAGTAAATGAAAATAGATTTTAGTTCAATTTTTATATAGAAATGAGTTATAACAAACAGAAATAGAAATAGAGAGTGGAGAGAGAGCTAGAGAGATAGGTGATAGATAGATAGATGATAGATAGATAGATAAATAGATGATACATACATACATACATACATACATACATACATAGATACATAGATAGATAGATACATAGATAGACACATAGATAGATGATAGAAGATAGATAAATGATAGATAGATAGATAGATAGATAGAGATAGATAGATAGATAGATAGATAGATGATGGAAAGAAAGAAATAGGTTTTCCTTAGAGGACATTTATATTGATGACATTTTGTAACGGCATATTTTTATTGTATTTTAGATTTTCAAAGGTTTTGATTGAACAAAATCCATTATTAATCCATGAGTGGATTTGATTCTGAATAAAGCCACACAAAGAAATGAAATGAAATGACATTTCTGGATTTGTTACAACAAATGATAGTATATTCCTTTGCATAATGTCAATCTCCTCTTCCATTTTCACTTCCCTATTTCCACAGTCATTTCTACAGTTTTCTTGGCCCACATAGCACAAATTCCTCTGTTCCGTCTTCCTGCATGGAGCACTATGCAAAAGAACATTTTAGGAAATTTGAAATGTAGTAAACACAGCTTATTTCACCCTGGAATCAGGACAGGTGCTTTTTAGGAAATAGTCAACTTGAGAGAACAGGCAGCCTCAATGTCACAGCTGCAGTCCTTAATGTTTCTCTACCTCAAACTCACACCATATCTTTATGTGCAGATAACATCATATGGGTGTTATACAAACCCCTTATGGATTTCCAAGGTTAAGTCCACCATTATGAGGTTAGTCATTATAATAAAAGCAATTAGATTTTCCTTATATTTGAAAAAAATTGTAAAGTGTGTTCTAGGACATGGAAGTAACTATAAAAACATGAAACTTGCATTTTATAACTTTAAGGTGTATGAATATGGAGATTAATACTGCACTAAAAGATTTTTTTTATTTATGCATAAATGAATATAAATATAATCTGCAAACAATTCAATAATTTGTGATCATCAAGGGCCATGCATCATTAACATGCTTAAGCCTAGTATTAATTCTTAAAGTACAAAACATTTGCCGTAACACCAGGTTTTATATTTAATTTAATCATTTTTATTTGATACAGGGTTTCTCTGTAGCCCCAGCTGGCCTGGAACTAGCTATGTAAACCATACTTGCTTCTATCTCATAGAGATATGCCTACCTCTGCTTCCCGTGTGCTGGTAAAAGGTAGACTGGAAAAAACACTCATATTTCAGAAATATTTAACTGTAGCCTTCAAAATCAGAAATACTTTTATGACAGAATCTCACTTATGCTCTCTAATCTCTCACTGCTATAAGTTAAACATTAATTTTAATAGCTTATTAGTGTAACTTCTAGGTAATAAACCTTATGCCATACAACCAATGCTTTTTAATAAAAGGTATCAGCTTTTTAATATTATTATAAACACCCAAAGTATCTTTCTTAGAATGTGATTAGTGAAAATTAAAAAAATAAACACTTTACTTCATCCAGAATGAAAAAGAAAGTGAGTTGAATTTTACTATCGAATTACATAGGCCATAGTGACTAGCTGAAATTGTTTCTATTGTTTTAATGCCAAGGTGAAAGGAGAAATTTTGGGGAGATTCACATAATTGTCAACCCTGAGTTTGTACTACTACAGTGCTAAATTTATACATAAACATAGCATATATAGAGTGA
>NW_008358101.1:3794842-3819009 GCF_000622305.1 Nannospalax galili
ATATAATAAAATGTTGACTACGGACCTGCTTTCCTGCCTTGTGATTTTCTTTAACATGAGTGATTCTCTCCCCTGCCCCATCTTTCTCCCCCTCTCCCTTATTCTTCATCTCTTCTGATGATTTTGCTCTCCTTGATGACACTGCCTGTAGTCCATATACTCAGATGTGTCCCGTTCTGTATGATCCTGTCTCTTTTTCTCGTGTGCTTTTTCTTACTGTCTGATGTGTACCCTGTATTCTTTGAGATAGTTTCATACAGTGGATATTGTTTAGACTAAACATTTTGGCTTCCTGCTGGTCCATTTTTTTAAATTGATTGAATTCTGCATGGTAGCTTTCCTTATATATCTGTGAATTCCCAGAGTCTTATTCATACTTACAGGAGAACATCCCTTTTTCTATACTCACAGGTTAAGAGCGCTCTGCTCTTACTGTTCTGATGATGAGTTCTTTCATTTTCTCTCTGAAAGAAGTGATGATGGGAATTCTGAAGCATCCTGGTGTCTTCCTGACTTACCGTTTTATAAATTTTTGTATTAGTGTATAGAGAATTGCTATTCTGCACTTGAGCCAACAAAATATCAGAATAAATGGATCCATGCTCTGATATGATTTAGCAAAGAGTAGTTTGGGTTTCCCGCTACTCTCGAGTCTAAGTACTAGATTACATCTTTTCATGTTGGACTGGGAGGAAACTGCAGAGAATTTCAATTATTTTTTCTTTTATGTTTCCAATATACCTTGAAGCCTGTCCCTTACCCTGATTCGCATCAGGAATATAAGCTTCAGACTGCATTGCACTCCCATCCAGTGTATATCATGCAGGGGAAATTTTCTCACTTCTGTGTATCTCTATGTTCCCTCATTACTTCACATCTAGAAAAAAATTCCAGATAACATTACATTCCTCCATTGTAATTCTCCACCACTCTTATCCCAATGAAGAAAACTGGGAGAAAAATTTGTACTCTGGCCACTTTTTTCAAGAAAAAAAATAGAAAGCTTAGGTTACAAGATTGAACAAACTTCCTAACTTGGCTTATTATCAGAGCATAGAAAGAGTATCAGCCTCCAAGAATCACAGTTATAAACACAAAATGATTTTTCTACCTAATGAAATTGCATGGAAATTTATTGAACTTATACCTTTGAAAAAATCATTTCACTTCTCTAAGCCAATTTTCATATTTTATAAAGTATATAAAAATCATGGTACTTCATAGAGAACTTAATAAGATTAGATCAAATGAGGCATGTGAAGGAATTTAGCATTCTGTCTTGTACTTACTAAGCTTTGAATAAATTTTAAGCATAAATGTTATTACCCATTACCTCCGTCATTCCTTTGCAAAATGTTATGGAATGAAACAAAATAACAAATGAACACTACTTATGTTGTAATATTTTCCTACCTTAATTTATGCATGTGGACAATAGTGCACTCGATAATCATATTTCTACTTATCTGCTCTAAACATGAAGCAATCCATCTGCTCTAAATGCTGTCTTAGTGTAGTTGGAAGTCACTGTTTGTTATTTATTGCTCAAAATCTTTGCATTTGATATTTCTTATTTGTTACCAAACTATGAAATAAAAGCTCAATGTTACCAGCAAATTCTTTTAAATTTTCCAAATATATCTTAAGTCATATCTCCCACTGTGAATGTTTTTGAAATCCTGGATACATATTCTATTGTCTTCTGTTGACACTTCCAACATGAAACAATATCATTTTTATTACTTTTATTTCAATTTTGAAAATTTACTACAGTATAATTTGATGGTATTTACATTCCCCATCTTCACCTCTCCATATTGCACCCTGTCGAATTCAATGTACTATATTACACATATAAGAAGAACTACAGAGTCTAATTTGGGTCCCCAAATCCTCTTCAGTGTTTGCAGATCCACTGGAGCCCAGTTACTCTACCAAGAATCTCATGCTTGAAAGAGACTGTCTCTGCCCTCCCAGCAGCCATCTGTTGCCAGAATCTTTAGGTGAGGTTGGAGCTTTTCATCGAATTCCTTATGTCTATGATGGGCTTTTCCTGGTTTGAGCTTGCAGGGCCTTGTGAATGCTATCAGCATTGCTGTGAGCTCATATGAGTTATTGACCAGCTCTCTGGAAAACTCTATTTTCTTGTGGTGTTGCACCACGTCTGGCTCTCTCTTACAACTGTTCTGCCCCCTCTTCCATGATGATCTCTGAGTCTCAGGAGACAAAAGTTTAATATAGGTGTCCTAATCAGGGATCACTGCCATGCATTCTCTAGTTCTCTGTGCATTGGTCAGTTGTAGTTGTCTGTATTAATCACCATCAGTTGCATAAGGAAATTGCTCTGGTGAGAGTTGAGAGATGCATTAATCTATGGGCATAGCAATACATCACTGAGTCATTTTACTATGAAAACTACTTAGTAAAAAACTAGCATTAAGTTCTCTTCTGTCTTGGGATCTGTTCAGCCTCAAGTTCTTAGGTTTGATATCAATATCAGGTATGGGTTCCTTCCTAGGAATTAGACCTTAAATCCAATTAAAGAGTGATTGGTTATGTAATATTGGTTCCACCATTGCACCGGTGGAGATACCTTGCTGGGTCAGTTGTTATTGTAGTTCCCCAGATTCATAGTTGAGTGAGATTGATGATTATTTTTTCCTTCCAGTAGCTTGCACAGCATCTTCTAGCACTGTGAGTGCTAACCAGTAGAGAAAAGGCTCTGACATCAGCACAGCTTGATTTCTTGTTTCTTCTACAGGTCATGTATGTAGTATCTCAGCAACAGAGTTTTACTCTCCAGTTCTGGTGAGTAACCTAGAACTGGGGCAATGGTTGGTATATGGTCAGTATTGTTTGAGGGACTTTCAGAGGGAGATCATTCCTGGAAGACTGAGGTTTTCTTTTTTTTTTTCCTTAGCCTATGATGTCTAGAAAATGCAATGTTCACGTTATTAGACAATTCTTTTTAATCTGTTTTTTATGGTGTATATGTATATGTTTTAAGAATCTTCTATAGTTATTTATCCCTCCATGTGGTCATTCCTCTGCCCTGTTCTCCCATTCCCCACTCCATTTAACTTCCCAGTCTAATGTTGCCCTTCCCCTTCATATTAGGGATTCTACCACCCCTTTCAGGAAGACTCCTTCTCAACCACCAGTGGACATTTTAAAGCTTGCATCAAGTTATGAGAGAGAATATGTGACATTTGTCATTTTGAATCTGGGTTACCTCACTCATGATTATTGTTTCCAGTTCAATCCATTTACCTGTGAATTTCACAGTTTCATTTTTAAAACCTGAATAATATTCCGTTGTGTATATGTACCACACCTTCATTATCCATTCATCAGTTGATGGATGTCCTGGTTGTTTCCATTTCTGGCTATAATGAAAATGGCAGCGATGAACATGGATGAACAGGTATTTCTTTAATATGATATAGAGTCTTTAGGGTATATGCCCAAGAGTGAGGATGGGGTAGTAGATCAATTTCAAGGTTTTCAGTGAGGAATCTCCACACTGATTTCTGTAGTGGCTGTACCAGTTTGCACTACGAACAACAATAAATAACTGTTTCATTTTCTCCAGGAGATCTAGTTTCATTCTTCTACATGCCAGTTTTTCCAGAACCATTTCTTGAACATGCTGTCTTTTCTCCAGTGTGTGCCTTTGGCTACTTTCAAAAATTAGTTAGCTATAAATGTGTGAATTTATGTCTGGGTCCTCAATTATATTCCACCGATCAATTTGAATTTTTGCATGTCTGTAACATGCTATTTTTTTTACCATAGTTCTGTAGTATAATTTGAGATCAAGGACGGTAATGCTTCCAGGAGTTCTTTTATTATTCAGGATAATATTGGCTATCCTGAGATTTTTGAGTTTTCCCATATGAAATCTGAGATTTTTCTCTTCAATTTATATAAAGAGTTGTGTTGTAATTTTGATGGGTATTGGAATAAATTTTCAGATTGCATTTGGCAGATGGCCATTTTCACAATATTATTACTACCAATACATGGGCAGTGTGTGTGTGTGTGTATGTGTGTGTGTGTGTGTGTATGTGTGTGTGGTGTGTGTGTGTGTATGTGTGTGTGCATGTGTGTGTTTCCATCTTCTGGTACCTTCTGAGAATTATATCTTCAATGGATTAAAATTTTTATTGTAAAACTCTTTCACTTCTTTTGTTAGATTTATTTCAATATATTTTATGGATTTTGGAAGGATACTGGTTTTTGGGTTGCCATTATGATGGGAATTTTAATTTCTGTGTTAGCCATATTATCTTGGTTACTCATGTTTGTGTTTTTACACTGAGTCCTCGGTGTCTGGACTTGTTTGGTGGTATGTCTTGGTATTGGCAAGTGAGCTTGTCCTTGTTAAATAAATGTGGAACAGCAGGGTGAGATAGAACTGCTATGTGAGCAGGTTGGCTGGCAGCTTAAAGTGATTGTTTGCATGTCTGGTGTGAACAGAGTTCAGTTGGCAGGGTGCAAAGAGGTTTCAGGGACTGAGCCCAGAATCACAAGCCTGGGGCAAAGCAGGATTCTCGAGACCCAGATTGGCTCAGAGCTGCAATGGTGGGGACTGAGTTACTATGCCAAGAGGAGTGTGGGCCAAAACAAGATGGGATGTGATAGGATCCCTGTAACCCAGGGAAGTCTGAGTGCTAAGATGGTGAATCGCTAGAGAGTCGCATGCATGGAGCTCCAAGCCACAAGTTGGGACTGGGAAGGATACTGGAGACCCAGCACACAATATCTTCTTCAATATTGACTGATTCTTGCTTCATGGTAGTTCAGAATTAAAATATTCTCCACATCACAATTTAGTTGATTTGTTTTCTCCTAAGCAGATCTGATGAGTTAATTTCTTATTCTCCCCTGTTCCAAACTATAATTAAGAAGTAAATCTGTTGCTGTTAAATGTATCAAATGGAAAGAATTAAATGAAAATTAAACAGCAAAGGCTACGTGATGTTTTGCGGATAAAATAATGTTACTTTCTAAAGTGCACAGGTTTGTCTTTAGTGTTTCAAATCCTGAACTCTGAGCAGCCAATACTGGCTCCATCTTAGAACTTAAGTTTTCCTGAACTACGGTTTAATGCTTGAATTTTTAGGATAAATAACTTAGAAATTTTCTACTCAGACTACTTTTTCTTCGTGAACATAATACAGTGAACCTAAAACTTACTTGTTTTTTAAAAATATTTTACATTTATTTTTATTTATGTGTAGGAGTGTTTTGCCTGCATACGTGTAAGTATACTTGTATCGTGCAATGCTCACAGAGGTCAGAAAAGGTCATCAGATCACCTGGACCTGTAATTACAGAACAATTTTGAGTTGCCATGTGAATGCTGGGAACTGAACCTGGGTCCTTTGCAAGAATAGTCAGTGTTCTTAACCATTGAGCAATCTCTCCAGCCCCCCCAGCCCATGTTTGTTAATGAAAACATAGGAAATCAAAGTAAGCACATATAAATTATTACTGGGAAATTAATAAAATATGTGGCTCAGCCTCCCACAAATAGATTTAATATAAGTTTTCTATAAGTTCTAGCCAATAATCAACTAGAAATATATATAAAATGCTCAAGAGCTGGAGAGATGACTCAGAGGTTAGGAGCAATGACTGCTCTTGCAGAGGACCTGGGCTTGATTCCCAGCACCTACATGGTGGCTAACAATCATTTGTAAGTCCAGTTCCAGGGGATCCAATGCACTCTTCTGACATCTGCAGGCATTGCACAACATGGGTGCACTTACACACATGCAGGCAATACACTCATACACATAAAATAAAAAATAAACAAATAAGAATTACTCTAATTTATAGCATATATAAATCAATAAAATACATAATTGTGGTGGTTTGAACAAATAGTGTTGACCATAGCACAGATATTTGTACAGTTGGTAGGTTGGTAGTGCTGTTTGGGGAGGTTCATGGAACCCTCAGAGGTATGACCTACCTAGAGGAATCATGTCACTGGGGGTGGGGTTTAAGAGCTCACAGATTTTCCTAGTTCCAGCTTGTTCTCTCTCCTTTTTCTGTTTTAAGATATGAGCTCTCAGCTTTCTGGCTCTGTTGCCTCACCATGCCTCCCCACCATGATTGGCTTAACCTTTTGTAACCATAATCCAAATACTCTCTTCCTTCTTTTCTATTTTTTATTCATTTTTATTTTATGTGTATTAGTGTATTGCCTGCATGTATTTGTGTGCACCTGTATCATGCTATGCATTGGAAGTCAGAAGAATGCATTGGATCCTTGGAACTAGACTTACAGATGGTTGTTAGCCATCATGTGGATACAGGGTTTTGAACCAGGGTCCTCTGTAGTAACAGTCGGTGCTCTTAACCACTGTGCCATCTCATTAGCCTTGAAAACTCTTCCTTTTATCAGTTGTCTTGAACATGGTGCTTTCAAACAGCAGCAATAACCAATAAAATAATCATAAGGTACATGCAAGAAAACAATAATTAATTGCAATAAATGACATAAAAATGTGACTAAGAAGACATGGATGACAATCATTTTCATATTATGCCATCCTGGCATAGAATCAAAGCAAGTAAAGAAAATGATAATAAAGACATGTATTTCATTTCAATTTCAATATTAAATATCTTATGTTTTAAATGTGGAAGCTTTGTGGTTTGCTTGTTGGTTTGCTTCATATTTTTATAATGTAAAAGATTATGTTACATCTAACATTAACAAAAAAAAAACATTTTAGTGTTCTTGTGGGCTTGTGGACTTGGTCTCATTTCAGGAGGAGTGTAGCTGGTCATATCACAATTTCTAAGTAAATATGGCATCTGCTTTCTCAGGAGGATAATCCCAGAGCAGGACCTGTAGTACTGGCACTTCCAGTGCCACAAGCATGTTCTGCTGTGAGTGGTAGTTATGGATTTGTGATGAACTTAGTAAATGGTGTCTAGAAAAACACTGTATACTATTTTTTTTTGTCAGATTAACACAAACTAGAGACAGCTGAAACAGAACCTCAACTGAGGGATTTCTTCCATCAGACTGACCTGTGGGCCTGTCTGTGGGACATTTTTGATGCAGGCAGACCTGGCTCACTGTCAGTGGCCACATCACTAGTTTGAAAGCCTAATAACAATGACTGGCCCTGAAAACTACCACTATTGCAGCAGCAGTGGCTCTTTTATCTTGGGGATAATCAATGGTTGTCTACTCCCAAGCTCAAATCTGAAAATATCCCAGCATAGACATGGGAAAGTAATTAAGGAATCTCAACCCAACATAAGGAACTTTTGACAATCGACTGATGCTGTGATGGGGAAAAACAGTCTTAAGGATTGAACTCTTGCTAGGTTAACCAGGCTTCAATGGATGGACCCATACTGAAGGCTGTTTGGGAACACAAATAAGACCTTATAGTTTATATATATATATACATATGGCTTTAGGTTTTATTGCACACATATATATATATTTGGGTGGGGGGGTAGCAAGAGGAGGTGGCCATAGGGGAAGAGATCTAAATACCATCAAATTATATTGTATAAAAAAATCACAAACATTCAACAAAATATTTTTTAAGTTCACATTCTCATCAGCATCCCCTAACCCCTGCTTTTTTGCCTTCCTAAGAGCATGACATGTTCCAAACAGGGCTGCTCCTTCATCCTCGACCTTGAGGAAAAGAGGCATTTGGCACACATCCAAGAAACTTGTGATTGCTGACATATGATATGAAGAAGACATAGATGTTTAGTATCATAAACTCATGAGTAGTTGTCCACTAGCAGTAGAGTGTTGAATTTTATGAGTCTCTTGTCATCCACGAGAATGGACAAATGCCATAATGTGCAATGATCAGCTGATATGATACCATTTTCTAAATCAAACTTAACATACAAATTAAGTTTAAATGATAATATATCATAATAAAGAGATTTAGGTTTTATGCAAGTTAAAGAACTAGACTGAAACTTGTTAGTATGATATTTTATTTAGATCTCTCTCCTATGTGAGATCTAATACAGCATAGGCTGCAAATTCTGGAACTCACATGTATCAATTAAAATTTGAAATGGCTCATCTTTGAAAATGGTGTTTTCCTTTAAAAACATTCTTAATTTTTATAGCACTTCTAAAATTCTCAAATGTTCAACTGTTATGTCATCTTAAATTGTTTAGAAACAATGCCAAGTTTTGATACAGTAGACTCAAATTTTTGTGTGGTGCTAAATATTCCATTTCACACTGCTCTCTCCTGTGCAGGTCCCTGGTATTTAACTTTTCTGTCTGCATTTTCTCCAGCTGCATCTCATGGAAGAAATACATCCTGATACCTCTATCTGCAGTTGCCCCTCTGATACCTCTTCATTTTGTGAGAATTGGAAGGTATATATTTCTTTCATTCTTTCCTTACAATGTTACCAAGTTTTAGGTTGGATTAAAAAAGGAAAAGATGTATTTAATTTACCACATAGTCTAGTTACTTTCAATTACTATGACAAAACACTATGACTAATGCCAACTTGGGGAGGAAAGAGTTTACTTGGCTTACAAGCACACTCCATTGTCAAGGGAAGCAAAGACAGGAACTCAGGGCAGGAATCTGGAGCACAGACCATGGAGGAATGCTGCTTACTGCCTTGTTCCAGTTCTCTGTGCTTGACCTGCTTTCTTATACAATACAGGATGCACCACCTGCCTAATGGTAGCACCATCCCCATTGAGTTGAGCCCTCCCACATCATTCAACAATCAAGAAAATGCCTCACAGATATGGAGACAGGCCAGCTTAGTAGAAGAAATTCCCCAACTGAGGTTCCTTTTAACCAGGTTTGTCAAGTTGATACCTAAAGCTGTGTAGTGCACCACATTTATTAGAATTCTTTTAATTAATTTTTGTTCTTCGAGTTCAATTTCTAGATTAAAGTATACATTCTCTGTACTGGGTCCCTTCCAGTTCCTCTTGGACGAATCACCTTTGAATGCTCTCCTGCACTTTCGTCATCCTGCTAATTTAGCCATTGTTGAGTTATAGTTCTGCTACATTTGCTCATATTTACCCTGATTTATAAACTGTCTGTTACCTTATAAGATCTTATTTATTATAGAACACCATCTGGTATATGGGAAGTACACAGTCAAATTTGGCTGAATTTAACGGGAATTTAAGATGCTGGCACCCATCATCACCCACTTCCTAAACTATTAGGTCCAAGTTAGTGTGAATAGGTATGCAGATATATAGAAGGAATAAAATATCTTTTGCTAAACATATGAGGCTTAGTTTTCTGACTTTCACTGAATGGAGATTTGAGTTGGTGGGGGGCGGGGGGGTGTATATTTGTTTGTACCTACCTGTACTTTCCATTACATGTGCCCAGAACAGAAGCTGGCATTGACTGTCTTTCTCTATTTCTCTCCATCTTATTTTTATAAATTTTATCAATTTGTGTGCGTGTGTGTGCCCATGCATGCATGCAATGGAATGGATGTGGAGGTCAAAGGATAACATGTGGAAGTCAGTTCTTTCCTTCCACTGTATGGGCCCTGGGTATGAAACTCAGTTCATCAGGCTTGGAAGAATCAGTTGCCTTTATAGTCTGAGCCAACTTTCCAGTCCTTAAAAATGTTATTACATTTAATTATTGTTATCTTTGTTTATTTAGTTGTTTGTTTATTGATTGATTTCTGTGAATGTATGCATGGGTCTACACCTTATTTTTTAAGACACAGTCTTAAAAACTGAACCTGAAATTTCCCTATTCATGTAAACTTGCCTAGCCAACAAGTACCTGGGCTTTACCAATCTCCTTCTGAAACTCCCTCCCCCAGAATTGTATTACAGATACAAATGGCCAGTTTTTCACATGAATGCTGGGAAGCCAAACTCAGGTCCTTATGCTAATGCAGCCAACACTTTACCCCCTGAGCAATGTCCTCTGCTTCCTTGAATTAATGTTTTTGAAAGCAGCATTTTCCCAATGCTTAAATTTCTAGCTGTATAAATATAAAGCAATTGGACAAAAAAAAAGGGAGGAAACAGTTTTTTCTATTACACTAACAGCACTTACATTGTGAAGAAATTATATTTCTGAGACACAGTCCATTAGGAAGGTGGAAAGAAGGTTGGAGGATGGTAATCAGGAGATGGAGAGACTAGAGATGGATGAAGGCAGAAGGGGAAAATAGAACATTGGGACAAATCTGCAGGTTTTACCAAAGAAAGCAGGAGGAGGAAGAGGAGGAGGAGGAGGAGGAGGATGAGGAGGAGAAGGAGGAGGAGGATGAGGAGGAGGAAGGGAAGATGGGGAGTGGGAGGAGAAGAAACAGAGGAAAGATATGATAAATGAACATTCATATTATCTGGCTCATCTTATTCTTTTACATTCTACATTGTTGTTCTCTACTGTTACTCCATAATAACTTCATTACAACTTCAACATAACTCAGTTTTGCTAAGTGAAAGATGATTCTAAGTATAATAGTAGATCGCTGTGATATAGGGAGAGTAATAGTTATCTGGTGATCTATTTTAAAGATTTATTTGTGTGTGTGTGCGTTTGTGTGTGTGTGTGTGCTT
This sequence comes from Nannospalax galili, assembly GCF_000622305.1. Lineage (NCBI taxonomy): Eukaryota > Metazoa > Chordata > Mammalia > Rodentia > Spalacidae > Nannospalax > Nannospalax galili. Next base: position 3,805,425 of record NW_008358101.1, read on the forward strand.
CTTGTTGCTGGAGTTACAGGTGGTTGTGAGCCATCAAATGTGGGTGCTGGGAACCCAGCTAGGTTCTGTGAAAGTAGTTGAAACTCTTAAACATTGAGTCATCTCACCAGTCCCCTAGCTGTAGATCTTTACCTGATGCCTCCCAATCAGTTCAAAACTATAACAGTAAAACCCTAATGTGAACCAAGTGTCATTTGAGGGCAATGAGAAAAGACCAGTGATGGGGGCAGACAACGTTCCAAGGAACATTTACGCTGAACAAAAGATAAACATACGGCTTTTTTTTTTCTAATTTTAAAAGTTTTTATTTTCTGTTCATGAGTCAGTACACTAACTACTATTTCTGTGACTGCTATGGATATAGCAATGAAAGATAAAGACAGCAGACATTATGCTATCCAAGCCATAGAACATATGATTAAATCCTACAATAGGGACTCTTGCCAAACCCTTGTTAGTGCAGATTTTTGTGCCACTTACAATAACTACTTATCAATAAAAGTAATCATTTTATATCTTCTTGGGACCTATTTTAAGAATTAAGTTACTCTCATGCTGTTTAGGACAATCACCTGCTGAATTTACACTGTGAGTTACCATCTTCATGCCAGCATTTTGGGACATGGGAAGCTGCCACTTATGGATACACATTACTCACACACAGCTTGCATTAACTATGGCATTCAAAATGAGTCAGACAGAAGAAATTAAAAGATAAATTCTCACAAAAGAATTAAGTTAGGAAGTAGTCCATGATGCATAATATAGGGTGTAGGGAGAGGGAAAAGGACCAATATTAACACAAATGTCGGACTCTATGGACAGCATTGCAAACCAAAATCAAAGATAAAGAGGTTTTGTTTGTATTTCTTTGCCTGTTTATTTTGCATTTCTCTTGTGTAGAATTCCAGATAAGAGTTACTGTCTTCCTGTATTTGTTTGCTATCAAGACCTAGCAGACTAATGAGTCTCCTGGGCACATCTGCAGTTGAATTGGATTACTCAACAGTTTTTAATAGTAAGACCTGAAAATGTATTTCTCTCTTCAGCTGCATTTTGTCATTATCTGAATCATCACGATGTTTAAACTTTGAGTTATTTCCATGGCAATTAAAATAAAAACAATGATTTCTGCAACTACATACATTTCTGATTCCTTTATTTTACCTTATGGAACAGAGACTAACACTGGAGATAACCCTGAGGGACAAAGTGGCTCAGAAGATTAACTTCCTCTTCCCTGGCAGCAATTAGAACCCAGAGCAAGGCTGAGGCATCTAAAACTGCACTTAGCTGAGTTCTCATGGAAGCATTTGAGAGCAGGAGGAAAGGGAGATGCTCAAGGCTTGAAATCCCTGCCTTGTAAATTCCCAAGACATTTGATGGAGAGCTTGGTGATGCGGAGTGACTAAAGTCTCCCAATGGAATGGTCTTGTTCAGGTTCTGCATCCAAATGTAAAGAATTCATTTTAATTTTATACATACCTGATATTTGATTGTTTCTAACATCATTTGACATGACTGAAGGTGGACATGTGAACCAACCTGATTTGATCTTCAAATATCCTATTCTGTTTCAAATGATCACATTGTCTCCATAAACTTAAATGTTTTTAAAAGAAAGGGGCTGAAAAAAAATTATTTTGTGCATTTTAGAAGGAAAATATCTTGGAGTATCATTCAGATATGGTAGGAAGAATGAGAGTGAATAAAAAAAGCTCCTTCTCTTTCCTGGCACACAGGCTATAAAGGGTAACAGTCACTACTGTGCTTAGCTTCTATTTGGAAGTCAGTACGTACATGCAGTCTGAATGTTTAAACTATGCTTATAGCTAAGCCATTTCTGGGATTGAATCTATAAGTCAGAGCTCTTTTCTTCTATCTATATTCACAGGGAAAAGGTAAATTCTCAAACTAGAATTTTCTTTATTAAGAACTATGGCATGCCAAGCAGGAGAAAAGGTTCCTTCCAGTTATAATTTACTTCCATTTTTCTTGCCTTACACATGGTATTATTTTCATTCAATTCTTTTCCACAAAGTTGATTAGAGTTATTTGAAATAGGAAAATATAACCTAATCTGTGGTTTTTGCTGCTTCAACTAATAGCCTGTATACTAATTCATACTTAAATGAAAATTAGAAATTTATACATAAGTAGTTGTGTGTATTTCAAAACTAGAAATAAGCAAATAAATTCCAATTTTAGGCCATTTCTACATGTTCCCTTGTGATCAGCATCTCTGCAGACGGGGTAAGCTTTAGTAATCTGCTAATTTTAGTAAGCACTCATGGAGAATGTAAGAAAAATAAAAAAAAATACTAAGCTTATTCTAATTTATAGATGAGAAAGAATAAAGAGTAGATGATCTAAGTGAGATACCCCAAAAGACAGACAGAAGCAAGATTTCTGATTCTGCCTGATGCTCATTATTATCTGGTGTGAATAAGACTCTGCTTGCTGAAAGTCTTCTGATGGTAATTTGCTCTGGAAAGCAATACTAAATGAAACTTATTATAAATCTTGTTGGGTGATAGTAAAGTGATTAAAAGCAAAATGAAACATAAAAATTATTTCCTGAATGGGCTACAGGGTGGAATTGAAGCATGTAGTGCAGGAAAGGAAAGGAAATGTGTCTTTCAGGCATTAGCTTATCTTTGGAGTCTTTGATTCCTGGTCCCAACATCTAAATCTTTGTTCAAGTTGTAAATTTTAGGGGAAAATATCTTATTTACCTAAAATGAACCAGGTTAGATTCTGTAGAATGAAAGTATGGACAGGCAGCAGGTCCTATAGTAAGAATATGGCTGGAGGGGTAGGAGACATGTATATCAAACCTTTCCCCCCTAAATGGAGAAAACTGTTGGGTTATGGGACTAAGGGCTAGTGCTCTAGACAGAACTTTATATATTAATAGGTTGTTTTGATAAAATATACACCTTCTTAGATAGGCAATAAATATTAAAGGGTAAAAACAAGTCAAAAATCATTAGCAAGTCAATAGAATTTAGTTGAATGGAGAAAACCAAATCAACCCCAGATTTCTATAGACAAGAACAGGGAATAAGAATGAGGTGAAATTTGCTACAAATCCATGTTTAAAAATTAAAAAAAAAGAGCTGTTTGCTATAAATCCATGTAAAAAATATGTTTGGAGGGCCAGAGTGATGGCTCAGCTGTACAGAGCACTCACTGCTCTTGCAGAGGGCCCCAGTTGTTTTCCTAGCAACTAGGTCAGGAGCCTCACAAATGCCTCTAATTCCAGACCCATGGAATCCAACCCCACTGGCCTCCAAGGGCACCCATATACACAGACACAGACATAGGCACAGACACAGACACACACACACACACACACACACACACACACTCACACACAATTAAAAATAAAATAAATCTAAAAAGATGAATCTTGCAAAATGATTCATTAACAGATAATTTTCAAAGCTGTTTAGAAAGAAAATAGGAGGACAACGGGAGATGGGAGGAGGAAGGCCGTGGATGACTGCACTAGGCAGTTAAAGCAGCAAGCTGGTTAGCATGTGTTGGACATGACAGACTGAGCTCTAAATGGATTGTTATATGTTTAAATGTATGTAGATCCAGACTTCTTCACAACTCAGATTGTGAATGTAGGAAATTTGGTGGCCTCAGTGAAGATAGATGTTTGATATAAGTGAATATATATAGTGCATATCAGAACATTTCTCTCTTTCAATCTGACTCTGCTTAAGGTTCAGATTTGTATTTCTCTTATGGCATTCCAGATTCTTTAAAAACAGAATATATATATTTTATATTATATATATATATATATATATATATTATTTTTCTCTGAAAATGTTCCCTCTTCCTTCACGTTTGCAGTTCATTAAGGTCACTGTTTACCACTTAATTTCAATTCTGTGTTTAGTGATGTCCTGTACCATGGTTAGAAATACTTCTCTACATAGTGCATTTCACTGCCATTCTCAAATAATCTAGGGGCTTATTTTATGGTTTAGCACATTAATTCATATGGTAAAATCTAAATTCATGTCCTGATTTTTTTACCTTATTACGTTCTCTCCATGGTTAATATTTCATCTGGTTTGTTGCCTGGCTCATTTCTAGGGCTTTAAGAGCGTCTTATAGCTTTCTTTTTACACATTCGACTTTCAGAAGTCTCCAGAACATGTTACTACAAGCAAGCCCAAGTGTTCCTTGCCTGTCTTTGATCATGCTCACCACTATGTTCTCAAAGGGTGTTTTACAAATTATCCCAGTTAAAAGAAACTTTGCTTTAGGGTAGGTATTAATTCCTCCCTAAAGACCGAAGTCCTAGTAAATACATCTGTGGCAAGTCACACAAAAAACATATTTTATACATTCAGTCTTTCAGTTGAAACAAGAAAGTCAGTATTATAGAGCTGAAATGACATTTAAAGATTTTATTTTCATTTTGCAAACAAGAAATCAAGAACAAGAACAGGTACTTGATTTCCTCAAAGACACACAACTGAGGCTGACTTGAGAAGTGAAACTCTTTTCCTCAGACTCCCAATACGTTGTTGTTGGTGGCGTTCTTGTTTCTCATTATAGTACATTTCATACTAACCTATGACACTTTAATAGATGCCTAATTTAATTATTAATTAATTTTTAGCTGTCACACAAGTGACATATACAATGATTTAATACATTCTTATAGCAACTGATAAATGTTTTAAAGTAAAAGTTGGCAGAGCAAAAACATTAAAGTGAAAAATAAAGTTTAGAAATTAGATTAAATTTAGAAAATTACATTATCTTCTTAGGATATAGTTTGAACTAGAATGCAAGACCAAAAAATTAATTAATTTTTAGCTGTCACACAAGTGACATATACAATGATTTAATACATTCTTATAGCAACTGATAAATGTTTTAAAGTAAAAGTTGGCAGAGCAAAAACATTAAAGTGAAAAATAAAGTTTAGAAATTAGATTAAATTTAGAAAATTACATTATCTTCTTAGGATATAGTTTGAACTAGAATGCAAGACCAAAAATATTAACATTTAAGACTTTTGGTAAATGTTACCAAATTTCTTTAGAATACAATCTTCTTTTAAATATAAAATTATGTATTTCTTTTAAAAATATTATTTTTATTTTGTATACATATATTGCCTGCATGTGTGTAAGTGGATTTGTGTCATGCAAGGCCTATGAAGGTCAGAAGAGGCCGTCAGATCTCCTGGAACTGAAGTTACAGGTGGTTGTTAGCAACCATGTGGGTGATGGGAATTAAACCCAGGTCATCTGCAAGAACAGTCAGTTCTTTTAACCACTAAGCCATTTCCAGCCCCCAGGAATATGTATTTCTTTAACATAACTAATTTATAAGAAAAATAATCTCGAAATTAATACTTGATTTGTGCTAATTTTATGAGAGACTCCTGAGCTTTTTTCTTAATAAATACAATATAATTTCCTGGTAATATCACTTAATCTTTTAACGATGCAAGGAACAATATTTCAGCCATTAGCATATGTACCTATTTAAGTTTAAATTTTATAAAATTTATATTTAGATTTTTCTATAATACTGGTATACCTAAAATACTTAATGATCATATGTGCCCAGTGGTTACTATATAAGGAAGGCACAGAATATTTATATCCTCATAGAAAGCTCTCTTGCTAGTGCAGTTCTATGGTATTGTGAACTCTAGTTTACAGAGGTTGAGAAAGAAACCTGGCATTTAGATATAGGTCCATTCTTACACATGTAGTATGTAGAAAGTCAAGACTGAATAATTTTACCTAATTCCAATTTATTAGACAGTTTTTCTTTTTTAAAAACCATTCTAATTATTATTTTTATTTTTTTGTGTCTGACTTTATGGTGCATGTGTTTAAGTGCACTCCTGAATGCTGGCAAAGGTCAGAAGATGATGGCAGTTTCCCCTAGAACTGGAGTTACAAATGGTTGTTAGTTGGCATATGGGTGTTAGGAATCTAACTCGGGTCCTTTGCAAGAGCATCCAGTGCTTTGCTTTTAACTACTGAGTAGTCTCTGCAGCTCAGTTTTTCATTTCTGTAAGTAAATACTTGAGTAAGTCAACTTAAAATGAGGAAAAAATTCTTTTGACCCACAATTTCAGAAGTTGCCACTCATAGCCACTTGCTGCCATTACTTTGAGAACCGATGAGCACAGCATAAACCTGGCAAGAACATCTGGTGGGCAAAGTAGTCTTTCATGGCAGATAAGGAGAAGAAAGAAAAGGAAGAGAATTAGGAGAGTAAGAGGTAGAGGGAAAAAATGACTGACAAAGGAGGGAAGGAAGAAGAGGAAGAGGAGGAGGAGGAGGAGGAGAAAGGAAGAAGGATGAGGAGGAGGGTGAGTAAGAATTCATAACACAAAATATAACTTTCAAAGCCTGTTTAATTCTCTTAGGCCTTACCTCCTAAGCCAGTTCAATTCTTATCATTTTATTTATTGACTGGTGACATTTTTATATTCGTGATCAAATTTTTTAAAGGATCTTGGTAATACTATCAACTAGGTAACAATTATTTGACAACTGAATTTTAGGGAGACACTGCACCTCCAAACCACAGCATCATAGAGTTATTTCTATGGTTTTTATATGCTTTTTCCATGGCTCCCAGAGTTTCCTGAGTTGCATCCTTGATCCACAGTGTGACACTGAGTTGACAAAATAATTACTACGTGTGTTCTAGTAGGAGCATTGATGTCACAGAATTATGACTCTTAGAAAAGATGACTGAACTTCTCTAGGGGACCTTGTTTATTTCCCAGGAGCAAGTCTGGCCCCAGCATGTCTGTCTTCCTGTCTTTCCATGTCGCTCTATCACTCAGGCACTTACCAAACATACCATGACACAGCCAGGGAAGTCTTCTGCAGAAGCAAAATTAACAAAGCCAAAGTTTGGACTTTCAGCCTCACAAAATAATACATAGATAATCATATTTAATATACTTGTAGACATTGTAGCATTAACTCTTGTATGTATGTATATGTGTGTTGAGAAAATTCACACACACACACACACACACACACACTATTTTCATCAAACATAATCTTGTAAGAAAAGAGAGTATCTTATAACTCCCCCATGAATTTCCATAGAGAAATTCTGAGCTAGCCTATCTAGTTCTTTGTGTAAAGCTCTTCCTTAACAAGCCAGTTTCTTAATGTTTTTTAAATGGAGAAATGAGAACAAAATGAAAAGGAACATCAAATTGAATGTACAGGAAATCTTCATCTAAAGTCCACTGTATATAACAGGAGAAATTTTAATATAATACTGTGGTAATGATAATGAACACAAATAGCCTTCTTAAAGATCCTCAACTTAAAAAATTAAAGTCACATTTTTAAAATAAGAATGTCCAGTATTTTCACAAGACAAATCACATGCTCTTGGTTTCTTTTCCAAAATTTGACTGGTTGTGCTTGAAACTACATAACAATGTTTCCTAGACATTTATCCTGGAAGTAATTTCTACCTGTCATCATCTGTATAAAAAAAATAATCATGATCTTGTTTTTAAACATCTAAAAGTTTGAGAAGTCTTCTATTCATTTTTGAGGAAATGGAAATAGAGCTTTGCTTGTGGGTTTTTTTGTTTGTCATTTTGATTTTTTGTTTCTTTGGTCTTTTTGAGACAAGGTCTCTGTGTAGCCCCAGATTGTGCGGGCCTTGCTGTATAGACTAGGCTGGAGTTGATCTCACAAAGATCCACCTGCCTCTGCCACCCAAGTACTGGGATTAAAGACATGTGCCACCATGCCTGGCCCAACTTGTGTTCTTCAATATTGAAGGCCCAAATATGAGTACATGCAATTGCAGTCACCTGATGTTTGACAAAGGGGCCAAGAACATTCACTGGATGAAAGACAACATGCTTAGCAAATGGTACTGGCAAAACTGGATCTCCACCTGTAGAAGAATGAAATTAAACCCCTAACTTTCATCTTGCACAAAAGCCAACTCCAAATGGATCAAGGACCTTAATGTGAATCCTGAAACTGAAACTGTTAGAAGAAAACATTGGCAGTAACCTACAAGATATAGGTGTAGGAAAGGATTTTCTAAACCAGACACCAATTGCTCAGGAAACAAGGTTAGGATCAACAAGTGAGACCTAATTAAACTAAAAAGCTTCTGTACATCAAAAGAATCAGCTAAGGAAGTGAAGAGAAAACCCACAGAATGGGAGAAAATCTTCACCGGAGGCACATCTGACAGAGGTTTAACATCCAGAATATATAACGAACTCAAAAAACAAAGAATCAAGAACAGAAGTAACCAAATTAAAAGATGGGCTAAGGAGCTGAACAGAGAGTTCTCAAAAGAAGAAATAAAGATGGCTAAGAAGCATCTTAAAAGGTGTTCTACATTATTAATAATTAGGGAAATGCAAATTAAAACCACTTTAAGATTTCATCTTACCCCGGTCAGACTAGCTAAGATCAAGAGAACAAATGATACCAAATGTTGGAGTGGATGTGGGGAAAGGGGAATGCCCATCCACTGCTGGTGGGACTGCAAACTTGTTCAACCCCTATGGAAAGCAGTATGGAGAACTCTTAAAAAACTACACATGAACCTATCACTTGACCCAGCTATACTGCTCCTTGGCATATACACAAAGAACTCATCCTATAGTAGAGACACTTGTACATCCATGTTTGTTGCTGCTCCTTTCACAATAGCTAAGAGATAGAAGCAACCTAAGTGTCCCTCAACAGATGAGTGGGTAATGAAAATATGGCTTATTTCAAAGGAGTTCTATTCCGCAGAAAAGAAAGAAATCAAGAAATTTGCAAGTAAATGGATGGAACTAGAAACTGTTATACTAAGTGAAGTGACACAGACACAGGAAAAAAAATGACATGTGTTCTCCCTCATATGTGGATCCTAGCACCAAATCCTGAAAAGTGAGTGGGTATCCAGACATAACTACAGGAACCAGGAAAATGAAAAGGAACCAGGAAGGTAAAGGAAAAGAAAGAATCTGAAAGAGAACAGAGGAAACAGGTGTTAGTAAGGGACATAATGATGAAAATGGGGTTATTTTAAGGGTACTGGGGAGGGAAGGTTATACAAGGAACCTAGGTTAAAGGGAAAGAAGAAGCTCAAGAGAGGTGGGATCATAGGAGAAGGATATTATTAAGGGAGAAACCAGAAAAATGGATGCACCTTAAATGGGAAACCATGGTGGAAGGGTTAAAAAATGTGAGATATAAATAATGCCTAGCTAGTTTTCAAAAACCAGAGGGAACCATATTAGTAAAACAACCTATTGAAAGATTATACTACTAGATTATGGAATATAGTATATGTCTAGGCAAGGTTTATCTGAGAACGTTTGGTCTTTGCCCAAGCTTTATCTACATGACACATGGTTATTAAAAGTACCAGACTGGTGGAATTAACCTTCTAGGATGTTTAATAGCCGTACTTTGAGGCCTATGCTAATTTGATCAGAGGGACGTAAAGGACAGTTTTTGCTCCTTGCCCTCCTAGGTCGACTAAGTTCCAGGGGACTATGGACATCTCTCAAAATGTCCTGTGACTGTGGTGAGTTACCCGTCTGTTTGATCAAGGAAGCCATGGAGACCTCCACCAGATGGACTTGGACCAGTCTACAAAGTGGAGGTTAACATAGAGGAAACATTTCCTCCATGCTTCCAAGCGAAGCCAGCTATGGTCAAGTAGGACCATTGACTTATCTTCCCACAGACAGAAATTGGAAAGAAGGAGCCAGGGGCTCTCTCCAAGCCCATGTGGCCCCTTAGGAACAGATCCTCAAACGGCCTTAAGACTAAAAATAAACTAGTTTATTTGGGCCAACTGTAGGGTCTTAAACACCCAAAAAGGAAAGTATAACCAAAGATTAAAAGGGTCAATATAATTTTTTAAGAGTCCATATGTATAGCTAAAGGGTTACATAGCAAGAAACAATACCAGACAGGAGAAACCTTCCTTTGAGTTGTTGGCCATGGTGGCCCAAGATACTCTGAAGAGGCACCTCTCTCACCATTTTGTGCAGCTGTCAGGAGGTCACAGGATCTGTATTTGAGTGTGGACTTTACAAGGCAGCCTTACATGTGGGGAACCCATTCTTCTGTAAATCAACCCTTATTCTATGCTCTGTTAAAAAATAATATTAAGTACAATATTCTTAAAACCCAACAGATGCTGATCACCATGTATTATCTAGGCAATGCCTATTGTACACTTGGACTGTACTCTCAGTAAAAATCCTTAGTTTTATTTGAACAAAAGAGCAGATTCATACTAAAATATTCTGCTACTTTCTGTGGATGATATTTAAAATATCTTACTGACTTGCAGGGTAGACACATGTTTTGAACAGGTAAGTTTCCCTGTTGAAATCCTCTGGGAGATTAGCTACAACTGCCTCATAGTGTCCTTGGTTGCATTTCACCACTCACCATCTGGGTAGACATATGAGGATCAGTTCAGCAGATTTTGGAAGTGATTATTATGGAGGTTATTCTTCTGAGCAGATGGTTTTTCTGTTTTGCCACTCCTACATAAATGTAAAGCAGAAAATTTGTTCAAAGTGGAGACACTGTTGGAGCCTGCAAATTTAAATTTTCTCTCCAGAAATGAAGCCACTGCTTCATAGGCAGTTATAAACATAGGTGCATTTGTGGGATGTATCATTCTCTCTGCATTCCAAAGTAATGATTCTCTTTGAAGATATATGTAATATTAAGAACATCTGTGCCAGAGGCAGTGGATGACTACAATGAAACTGTTTTCTAGACACAACAGGACAGTTTTACATATGAACTCAAAGTTATTGTGAAAGCAGGCACAATTCCAGGGCAAGCTTAAATTAGACAAAATTAACCATGAAGAGGGCAGATGGGCAACAATTCACTCCTGGCTGAGGAGATATTGGCAATTTATAGCCGCTGGGAAATGGAGCCTCAGTTTTCTTTAAGAGTGACCTGGTAGATCAACTACACTCTAGGAATGGACCCACATCCAAGAATATTTGGGACAACACAAAGTGAACTCCATGGGCTTTAGAAAGCAAAATAAAACAAACAAAAGACATGGGGCCAGAGAGATGGCTCAGCAGTTAAGATAACTCGCTGGTTTTGCAGAGGACCTGGGTTGTGCTCCAAACACCTGCACAGTTAATTTAAAACTTCTATAATTCCTGTTCCAGCGATTCCAACACACTCTTCAGACCTCCACAGGGACTGCATGCATGTGGTACATATACACACATAGAGGCAAAACATTCATACACATAAAATAAAAATAAATAACCATTCACAAAAAAGAGGACATGAAGTGGCATGGGTAGGGAGGTAGAGGTGGGCCAGAAGGGTATGGAAGAAGGTGTGTGAAAATGATCAAAATATATTGTATGGACTTACCAAAGAATTAAGTGAAATATTATTCCCAAAAGATCTGTCATTTTAATTTAATAATTTAATTCTTCTTCAATATGTCCTCGAAATAGATAACAAAGCCATATGTTTTAGAATGATTTACTGTATAAGGTATGAAATTACTGTGCAATTCCAAAAACCTTAAAACATTAGACCAAAATTGATTTTGAATCATTTTTAAGCTCACATTCTTTTAAATTTTTTTTTCATTTTATGTGTATGTGTGTATTGCCTGCATGTAGGTAAGTGCACCCTTGTCATGCAATGCCAGTGGAGATCAGAAGAGGCTGTTGGATCCCCTGGAACTGGAGTTATGGACAGTTGTTAGCTGCTATGTGAGTGCTTGGATTCAAACCCGAGTCTTCTGCAAGAAAAACCAGAGTTCTCAACCATTGAGCCATCTCTCCAGCCCCAAGTTCACATTCTTTTTGACTAATATTTATTTTGTATATAGAAGGAATTTTATAAAAGATTCAGGTGCCTCTAGGCTCTAAAGTTCTCATAGAGGGTGTAGTTTGATGATACATAGTTTACACACTTCTTTACAGATGATTAGTAGCTGATTAGTCCTTCCCACAATTTCAGCAAACTTTTCAAAAATAGGTACATAAAATAAAATAAAAGCTTTGTATTTAATCATGCCTGAAGTTCTTACCTTTGATTTCAGTCGTAAAACAAACATTACAATATTAAAAGTATATAGCAACATGCAAAGTGGAAATTTTGTCACATATTTGCATCATGTTTGCACATTTCGAGAAAATTCCTGCAAGATTCTTTTCTTCACTTTTTTTCCTCATTCAGTAGTCCTGAACTGGGAGTAATTTTTCCACTCCCCAAATGATACACTTAGCAATATTTGAAGACATATTTGATTGTTACTATTAGTGCACTAGCTACCATTAGATGAGGCTGAGGAAGGGCTAGAGAATTTGCCTGGGTTGAATAATATGGAGAGCCCTTTCTCCACACCAAATACTGATACAGCTCAAAATGTCAATATTGTCAATGTGAATATTCTCTGTTTCAAAGCATATATCAATATTTACAAAAGCCATGTTTGACAAAAACATCATACCCAAAAAATATTTAAGATACTCAGAGATTTAGGGTAGTGTGCTCTGATATATTAACACACATATTTAACTATATTATATATAAATATATGCACTTGTATTTACTGTATATGTATATATGAGTGTATATAAGTATACATACCGCTATATGCTACTTATTGTTTAAATTGTTTATGTTTCACTCAGATTCTTTCTTTTGAAGACTGATACATACACTCCCCCTTAGTTTCAATTATTCAGGCTTTCATGGATTCTTTAAGTTGTAAGAAATCAAAGCAGTTGCTTCCAAGTGGCACAATTTTTGTCCTCCTGGAGTTCATGGGAAATGTATAGGGCCACTCAGTTTGAATGTGCTGCTCACGTTTAGGGAAGTATTTTTCTGGTGTGTGTGTGTGTGTGTGTGTGTGTGTGTGTGTGTATCAGACATCTGTTATGTTGATTTGCTACCTCTGTGACAGATATATCTAAATTAGATGTTTTTCATCCTGATGATACAATGTTATATTTAATCATTTACTAAAAATTGTAGCCTTTGAAAACTCAGTATATTTTCAATCTGATGCTCATCAGTACGTTGTGACTAGGAGCCTGAGCTGTCACAATTTTAAGGAGTACAGTTATTAGCCCTATCTTCCTTTTCATTCCTAGCACCCAAATGTGTCTAACAACTGCCTGTAACTCCAGTTCCAGGGAATCCAACACTCTCTTCTGACCTCCATAGTCATTATATGACAAAGGTGCACTTACACATGTGCAGGCAATATATTCATACACATAAAATGAAAAATAATAAAAGATTTCAAAATAAAGAAGAAAGTAACATACTCTACTGATTTCTCAATTGAACAAAAATGGCCCATTTATTTTCAGTTTCCGTTTGAAAGATACACAAAAATATAGCATTGTAGGTTGTATCTGTGGCTGCAAGGGAAAAATGTAAAGAGATTCTACTCCCATTCAGATAGTGTAAAGTGGATTAATTTTTGTTTTCCATCACAGATATTATAAAGGAAGACCCACGAGGTGGAAAATATTCTCTCTCTCTCTCTCTCTCTCTCTCTCTCTCTCTCTCTCTCT
>NW_008358101.1:3819030-3822099 GCF_000622305.1 Nannospalax galili
ATACATCAATATTAGACTATTAGAACACATATTAAGTTCCATTTTTAAATAATTTATTGAGCATTTCATATATGCATGTAAGATGTTTTGATCAAATCCATGCCCACTCCCTCCACTCCAACTCCTCCCATATCTCCCTAAAATCTTTTAAGGACTAGATACAAGCTCCCAAATACTTTTGATATTTTTGGCCTTTGGGATAGAGTATGTTGTTAATAGGCTCAAGGACATGTTGCCTTTTAGCACAGAAACTGGATACATTTCTTTGGAGTATTTTTACCCTTACTGCCTGGCCATTTCCTACCTCTTATTCGAGTGCTGGGATTAAAGGCATGTTATGGGGCTTTTTGCCACTCTAACATTCTCCCCTCTGAAGTGGTAACCCTAAAATCTTTTAAAGATTAGATAAAAGATCCCAAATACTTTAGACATATTGGCCTTTGGAATGGAGTATATTGCTAAGAGGCCCAAGGACATTGTGACTTTTAGCCAAGAAATTGGCTACTTTTCTTTGACATCTTTTTACCCTAACCGCCTGGTCAATTCCTACCTCCTATTCTCATCATGCCATTCTCTGAAAAGGCTACCCAGCTTGCATTTAGGGAATTGGGATGCAGACCACTCTGGCTTCTTCCACGCTGAACAGGGAGGCAGAGAGAGGCAATTGGGGTACCCCTTCAGTGACTGTATCTAAAAGACTCCTAAATTGCGTAACCCTTCTTTTGTGTGTGTATGAAGGAGAAGCAAAGGCAAGAGTAATTAGCATTACAAGTTCTAGACAGGGAATTAGAAAAAAGTCAGAACAGGGCAATTTTTGAATGTTCATATGAGAGTACATTGGAATTTCTTGACAAGGGCTTCCAAAAGCATCCCTCTATTGGGTTCCTCCTCATTTTTCTTTTGTCTGCCAAGGCTGGACTTGAGAGTTATGGATTCAGGATTTGCTTTCAGGTATTTTGATAGCTGGTAAAGTGGTTAGAATCAGTGTGAGTTTCCTCTCAAAGACTTCTAGATAGGGGGAGGAAACAAATTTATCCATCATTTTAGAACAATAGCTGGTTGTCTCCTGTTGCTACAGGTGGACACTACAGTATTGCAGACCAATATTTGAAGTCTTACATCTGAGCAGCACTTTCTGATTAGGAACAATGTCATCACTGAGAAATAATTGTCTACATAACTTTTTATACAGATTTAAGCTTAATGTCTGGGAAGTGTAATCCCTTGAACTCTTAAAGTAATGTACCGATGACTTTATTCTTTGGTTATATTTTCCTTTGGGTGTTGTGCTAGTTATCCTTCAATTGTTGTGACAAAACACACTGACCTCTACCAACTTGAAGTAGAAAGAATTCATTTGTGTTACATCTCTCATGGTCTCAAGGTAGGAACTTAGGGCAGGAACCTGGAGGCAGGAGCTGAAGCACAGGTCATAGAGGAAAGCTGCTGACTGGCTTGTTCCCCTGGCCCTTGCTCATCCTGCTTTCTTTTGCAACACAGGCCCACCTGCCCAGGGGTGGCACCACCCACAGTGGGCTGGGCCCTCCCACATCACATAACAATCAAGAAGATGCCCTACAGACTCAAAAATTCTGTTCAACTGCCTGGTTTCACTTGGAAACATGGATGAAATGTTTCCCCTGAGTTGATCCTCCTCTTTGTAGGTTGGACACTAGTTCAAGTCTGTCTTGTGGGGTCCATGGCCTCCCTGAACAAGAGGACAGGTGACTCACCAGAGTTACAGGGCATTTTGAGAGATGTTCCATAGTCCCCTGGAACTTAGTCAACCTTGGAGGTCAAGGGGCAAAAGCTGTCCTTTAAGTCCCTCTGACCAGATTAGTATATGCCTCAAAGAATGGCTGTTAAACATCCAATAAGGTTAGTTCCACCAGTCTAGTACTTTTAATTACCATGTGCTATGTAGATAGAGCTTGGGTGAAAAACTAAATATTCTCAGATAGACCTTGACTAGATATGTATTTTGTTCCTATCATAACAAACCTAGCCAGACCTTCATCACTTGCTTAGGCTTTCTCATTTTTTTTATATTTTAGAAAATATCTCCATTCTTATATCCTTTTAACATGCTTTAGATTTTTCTTTTCTTTTCTTTTTTAAAACACTTTATTTATTATTCTTATTTCATGGAAGTGAGTGTAATACCTGCATATATGTAGGTGCATCCATGTCATGCAATGCCTGTGGAGGACAGAAGAGGCCACTGGATTCCCTGGAACTGGAGTTATGGACAGTTGTTAGCTCTGTGGGTTCTGCAATTCGAGCCAGGAGTGAATGAGCAGTCCCCTTTCTCCACGTCCTCACCAGCTTTTGGTATCATTTGTTCTCTTGATTCTAGCCGTCTCATTGGGATAAGCTGATACCTTAGGGTGGCTTTAATTTGCATTTCCCTAATTGTTAAAGATATTGAACACTTTTTGAGTGTTTCTTACCATCTTTATTTCTTCCTTTGAGAACTCTCTTTTTAGATCTTTAGCCCATCTTTTATTTGGGTCATTTGGTTTCTCAACACTTTGTTTTTTGAGTTCTTTATATATTCTGGATATTACACCTCTGTCAGCTGTGTCACTGGTGGAGACTTTTCCCCACTCTGTGGGTTTTCTCTTCACTTTTTTGTTTGTTTCCTTTGCTCTGCAGAAGCTTTTTAGTTTAATGGAGTCCCAATTATTGATTCCTGACCTTAAATCCTGAGCAACTTCTGTCCAATTTAGAGAATCCTTTACTACACTTATATCTAGTAAGTTACTACCAATATTTTCTTCTAATGGTTTCAGGGTTTCCAGTTTAAATTGAGGTCTTTGATCCGTGTGGACTTGACTATTGTGCAAGGTGAAAGATAAGGATCTAGTTTCGTTCTTCTACAGGTGGATATCCAGTTTTGCCAGCACCATTTGTTGAAGATGCTGTCTTCCTTCCATTGTGCATTCTTGGAGAATTTGTAAAATATCAAGTGGCTGAAATTGCATGTACTTGAGGTTGGGTCTTCAATGATGTTCCATTGATCTGTGTGTCTATTTTTGTGCCAGTACCATGCTCTTTTTATAACTATGG
>NW_008358101.1:3822136-3842544 GCF_000622305.1 Nannospalax galili
TAAAATGCATTTTGACCATTCCTTCACAGACTACCTCCAGTTGGTATATGAATGCTCTTTTTATAACTATGGCTCTGTAGCATACTTTGAGATATGGTATAGTAATGCCCCCCCCCAGAGTTGCTCTTCGTGCTCAGGGTTACTTTGACTATCTGGGGTCTTTTGTGCTTCCATATGAATTTAAGGACTTTTTGTTTTCTAATTCTGTGAATTATGTCATGGGATTTTCATTGGGATTCCATTGAATCTATATATTGCTCTTGTTGGGATGGTCATTCTCTCAATATTAATTCTTCCAGTCCATGAACATGGGAAGTCCTGGTGTCTTCCTCAATCTCTTTCTTTAATGATTTAAAATTTTTATTGTAGAGATTTTGTTATCTTTGGTCAGATTTATTCCAAGATTATTTATTTTTTGCAGCAATTGTAAATGGGAGCGTTTGCCTGTATTCTTTCTCCTATTGCTTATTAATGGTATATAGAAAGGCCATTGATTTTTGTAGATTGATTTTATAACCTACTACTATTCTGAAAGTGTTGATCAGTTCCAGGAGTTTTCTGGTGGAATTTTTGGGATCTCTTAGGTATAGTATCATATCATCTGCAAAAACTGATAGTTTGACCTGTTTTTTCCAATTAGTACTCCTTTAATTTCCTTCTCCTGTCTTATTTCTCTAGCAGAGTTTCAAGCACTGTGTTGAAAAGGAGGGGAGACAGTGGACATACTTGTCTGGTTCCTGATTTTAATGGGAATGCTTCTGGATTTTCTCCATTTAGAATGATGTTGGCTTTGGGTTGTTGTATATTGCTTTAATTATGTTGAGGTATGTTCCCTCCAGTCCAATTTCCTCTAGGACTTTGAACATAAATGATGTTGAAATTGATCAAAGGCCTTCCCTGCATCTATTGAGATGATTTAGGATGTTTATTGAATTACATATATTGAACCATCCATGCATCTCTAGAATAAAGCTGACCCGATCATGGTGGATTTACCTTTTTGATGTGTGTCTGTATGTGGTTTGCATACAGAACCATATCATTAAGGATATGGGTCTGTAGTTTTCTTTGTTGGTTGTGTCTTTACCCAGTTTGGGTCTTAGAGTGATTATGGATTCATAAAAGAAATTTGGGAATTCAACCTTTGTTTCTATCATTTTGAATAATTTAAGCAGCATTGTTTGGAGGTCTTCTTTAAATATCTATTAGAATTCTGCTGTAAAACCATCTGGGCCTGGGTTTTTTTTAGTTATGAGGCTTTATATTACTGTTTTGATTTTCCTATATGTTATAGCTCTGTTTAAACTTTTGATCTCTTCTTGGTTTAACTTTGGTGGTTCCCATGATTTTAGATATCCATCCATGTCTTTAAGATTTTCAAATTTAGTAGCATATAGGTTTTTAAAATATTCCCTTATAATGGTCCTTTTGGGTGTCTGTTGTGATGTTTCCTCTTTCATCTCTGATCTTGTTGATTTGGATTTGGTCTTTCTGCTCTTTCTCTCTTTTAGTTAACTGGGCTAAGGGTCTGTCTTTCTTGTTTAGCTTTTCAAAGAACCAGCTAGTAGATTCATTGATTCTTTGTATTGTTTTCCTTTCATTAATTTCTGCTTGATTTTTGTTATTTCTTCTCTTCTGCTGGGTTTGGGTTTCATTTGTTTTTGCCTTTCCAGCATCTTAAGTTAAAGTGTTAGGTCATTTGTTTGGGCTCTTTCTAATTTTTTAATGTAGGCCCTTAGAATTATAAACTCTCCTCTTAGGACTGCTTTTACAGTTTCCCAGAGGTTGTGTTGTGTTATATTGTCCTTTTTGTTGAATTCCAGGAATTTTTTTATTTCTTTCTTAATTTCTTTTTTAACCCACTCATTGTTTAGGACTATGTTGTTTAATTGCCATGAGTTCATGTAGGGACTAGGGCTTTATCCAGTATTGATTTTGAACTTTATTTCATTGTTGTCCAATAGGATGCATAGAACTGTTTCAATTTTTTGGGTATTTGTTGAGGTTTGTTTGTGGCCCAGTATGTGGCCATTTTTTGAAAGAGTTCCATCAGGTGCTAAGTAAAATGTATATTCTTTGGTGCTTGGGTGGAATATTCTAAATATATCTGTTAGGTCCATTTGATGTATGGTATCATTTAACTCAGGTGTCAGTGTTCTTAACCATTGAGGCATCTCTCCATCCCCTGATGTGAATGGTTTAAAGAACTTATGAAGACAAATGTATTTCAGTCTTGTGAAGAGGAAGGAATTTAATGACTCTATATGTAAACCATTTTGACAATTTATGGGAAAATAAAGCTGGCTGATAGCTTCTAGCATCTCTGGAAAAATGATGAAGGAAAAGAATGAGCTCAGTAGAGTACTGAAATGATCAGTCAGTGGTTAGGAACATTTGATGTTCTTCCAGAGGACCCCAGCTCAATTCCCAGTACCCACATGGCACTAATGTTTTTTGTAACTACAGTTCCAGGGGATCTGACATCCTCTTCAGGCATATGTGGGGATTATATGCATGTGGTGCACTTACATACATGTAGGCAAAACACTCATATACATAAAATAAAACATAATAATAAATAAAACATTTTTTAATAAATGACGTGAGTGATAATATTAGCTGGCTGCACATTAACATAAACAGTCTAAGTGTGACCTGGAAAAGAAGCTTCTCTCTCGCAGCCATAGAGTCCAAGTTGTGGGACATAAAACCGAAGCCTTCATTATAACGGCGGCTGACTTACAATGCAAATTTAATTCTCATCCTTGAAGACTGTCCATGATAAAAGTGAGAGCAATAATTGGAAAAGGGTGGAATCCTGTAACTTTGTAGATGGGGATGTGTGGGAAGTCGTTAGTGAAGCTGAGGACTTTGAACACCAAAGAGGGTTTTGTTTTTGTTTTTGTTTTTCTTTTTGAGGGGGTGCTGAGAAAGCAGTTTCTCCACTCTTGGCAGAGAATGCATTCAAAACCACTCCCCCTGAAGTACCACCCTTTCCTCCCTTGCCAGAAGGAAATAATAGTGCATTCTATGCAGAACTGGCAGTGACCTTCCTTGAAAGAAATGCCAGACAAGAAAATGCTGATACCCCACCAATCTTTGCCTTTAGACCTTACCCAGACTCAATGCTAAGAAGGCCCCTAGAGATGAGATAGAATGTGTGGTCCATGAGGCATATACTACACCATTAAAGAAATTAATGAGTTTTTTATTCATTGAAAAAAATTTAGGAAATATGTAGGGGAATGGATTTTAAGGGTGTAGAATAATGGTGGAAGGAACATTAAATCAGATCAGGGTGAATTTATTAATATGGGCCCAATGAGCTAAGATTCTAGGTTTAATATGGAAGCTAACACTGCCAGAGCAGTCTGTGTCCCTATTTCCTATTGGCAATTTGGGTAATCCCTTCAGTGGATGGTGTGATAAGAATAGGAGGTAGGAATTGGCTAGATAGTTAGGGTAGAAAAATCCCAAAGAAATGTAGCCAGTTTCTTGGCTAAAAGACAAAATGTCCTTGGGCTTGTTAGCAACGCACTCTGTTCCAAAGGCCAAAAATGTCAAATGCATTTGGGAGCTTGTATCTAATCCTTAAAAGATTTTAGGGTTACCTCTTCATACTCTGTTCCAAAGGCAAAAAATGTCAAATGAATTTGGGAGCTTGTATCTAATCCTTAAAAAGATTTTAGGGTTACCTCTTCAGAGGTGGGGGGAATGTTGGAGGGGAGGGAGTGGACATGGATTTATGAATTTAATCAAAGCACCTTATATACATGTATGACATTCTCAATAAATTTTTTGTAAAAGTTAAAAAAAATGTACCAACTGGATTGGCTGAAATATTTGTCAAATATGACCTACTGAGGAGGAGCTGGAGTTGCTTGACATTCCTTGTCTTAGTGTTGATGAAAGGATTTTAAGGCTCAGGGAAATTGGAATGCATGAGTGAATTCACTGTGTAAAACTTAATACTCCCTTCTCTGGAGGGCCCAGAGGACATGTCTTTCATTTCTTTCACTGATGTTATAAGACTTAATGTGATGAGAGGGCCACTAATACATTTGAAGAACTTTGTTTTTGCTCTATACCTTGAGCCAGACCTTAGAGTTGGAGATACCACTACACTATTGCATGAGTTAAATGTAATGGGCTTAATTAACTGGCAGATAGGAATGGCAGTGTTGACTTGCCAAAAGCAAAGTGAGCACAGTTATCATAAAGGGTAGTAAAGGCAAAATAATGCCTATAATGTCATGAAGCAAATGGATTTTAGTACTGGCTAATCAGTCACAGTGTTTCCAAGAACAAAGTAGATAAGAAGTCTACTAAGTTTTTCTCACTCTGTATAAGCAGCAAAGCTTTAGACCAAATGACAGAAAGTCTAAATTGAGCAGTAGCAAAAGGAAATCCCAGCCAGTCAAACGATTCTCAGAATTGTGCCAGTTTATAGACCACAATCCCTTGACTGGAGAGGCCAGTTCCCCTTAAGAAAGACCTTGTCACAATACCAAATAATTACATTTTTGCCCTTTCATCCATCCTTTCCCAGAATGACCTACAGTCTTTTAGGAGAATTGCACATTGGGGAAAAGGAAATAATCGAACATGGATAAGAATGTTCCCCATAAACTCAAAGTATGTGCATAGTTCGTCTCCACTTGGTGGCAGGGTTTAGTGAGGGTCATGGAACCTTTAGGATTTTGGGTCATGCTTGGGGAAGAACGTCACTAGCAGTAAGTTTTGAGCCATTCACAGCCACTTCACATTTCGAGATTGCTTCTCTGCCTACTCTACCTCTATGAAGTCATGGGTGCTCAGCTTTCATACCACCATGCCTTCACGCCATGTTGCATTCATCCCTGTAGAATCACATGCCAAATAAACTCTTCCTTCTATAAGTGGCCTTGGCCATGGTGTTTTATCAGAGCAACAGAGAAGTAACTAATATACCTTCTACCCACTCACCATTGTGTTCTCTTCTTTTTTTTTAAGCTCAAGGGGTTCATTTTATGTTGCCCAAATGCCCTTGGGTATGCATCCTTCCATTAGTCCATGGTTGACATACTGGAGGATACACTCCTAAAGAAAATTGACTCACTTTCTCCCAGAAGCTATCTATTGCCAATAGCTCCTCAGGCACTGTGGCTACCTCCCCTCTCCATTTTGGGATTTCATTTGCTTTACCTTGAACATCTTCTGCAAGCTGTTACAACCACTGTGAGTTCATATGTGCACTGGACCTGTTGTGTCCCTAAAACACTGTGGTCTTGTGGTCATCCACCAACTTTGGTTCTTAAAGTCTTCCTTATCATGAAAGGAACAAAAAATAATAGCAAAGGACTTCAGAGATGATTCAGAGCTTATGGACACTGTCTTTTCTTCCAGAAGACCTGGGTTTGGTTCTCAGCTCCCACATAGGGGCTAACAACCATCTATTACTCAAGTTCCAGGGGATCTGACAGTGTCTTCTGACATCTGCAGGCAGTGCATGACATGGATACACATATATATGTAGAAAATACACTCATATTTATAAAATAATAAAATATTAACAAATAATAGAATATTAATAAATAAAGATATAATAACAAGTGGTCAGAACAGCACATGAAAGATTTATATGAGATTCCATTAAAACACAAAACATGGCCATGAAAGAAGGAAAATAATAAGCTGCAGGTATAAGAAGGGAAGTATTGCATAAAATCATTGCCAAAAATTTTCCCAAAACTAGGAAGAGATGGCCATTGAGATATAGGAAGCATTTAGAATGCCTGACAGATAAAATCAGAATAGAACCTCCAATGTCATATTATTGTTGAACCTTAAGTACACATAAGCATATACAATGAAATCTGTAACATTTAAACCTTAATTTAGAGCTTGAATTATTAGCTGCAACAAGCCAAGAAAAATTACAGAGATGCAAATAGGAAAGAAAATGTAAAATATTTCCATTTTTAGATAATATGATCTTACACATTAGAAGTCCCATATACTCAATCAAAAGACTCGTAGATAAACAGAATACAAGAGCAGTATAAAACTAAATAACTTTCCTATATACCCATCATGAATATGCTTAGAAAAAAATAATGAAAGATATTTGATTTACCATAGCTCAAGAATGCCTGTAATAAATGTAACAAGAAAGGGAATGACCTCTAGACAGCAAAAATTTTAAAACAGTGAAGAAAAATTCAAAAGAAATGCTAGAACATGGAAATTTTGTTCATGGAATGGCAGAATTAATATTACAGAATAGCTTCATTACCAAAATTATCTACAGAGTCTATGTAATCCCCATAAAAATCCCAGTGACATTGTTGGTTATATTTTCCAGGAAAGATATCAACAAATATTTCTTCACTCAATTAAACCTAAGTATAGCTTCATTAATCAATGAGTTCAATTGGAGTTACTTATAGGAGCATGTGCAAATGGTTACCTACAGAAATAAATAAAATTCATGGATGGCTTCACCACAGAAAAAATAATTCCCATCTCCAGCAGTTATTTACTTACATATCCTTATCTTATGCCCTGTTTTGTGCGGTGCCTGCTGAGTAGTTTCATGTGCTGCTTCTCTACCCACCTTGCAGCTCCTTTCACACTGCCTCATCAGTCTTCCCTCACATGTAGGGATTTAGTAAACCCAGTCTTGCAGTGGTCTTGTGTGTATAATCATATGTGCTCTGATTTTAAGACATCATGTATGCCTTACTTTGAGGACAACATCCCACAACACTTCAGCCATTCTTCTGGCTACTAGGACCCTCTGGTCCTCTTTATGATATATACAGTGGGGGGGTTGTGATATAGATGTATAATTGTTTTCTCCCATTTAAGGTTAAATATTTTCCTGCTTTGTGATGGTGACAGCCACTTAACTTTGACCTGTTATGAGTCTCCAAAGTAAATTCTAATGACAAAGAAAGACCTAGGATGGCAGAAACAGTATTTATGGACATAAACATAAATATTTAGAAGGCAATTTGACAGACAGCAGTAACATCTCCAGTTGGACCTATGACCTCCTTATCAACAGATAATTGTGTTACGGAACCAAATATATTGGCTCCCATCCTATTTAGTGGGCCTCAAACCCAATACAAAATTAATTAGTTATACTGATAACATTTGTGCAATATTTTAGGAACATCTTTATTATTATTATTATTGTTGTATATATTGTACATATAAAATCATTGTAGGCACAACTTTGTCTTTATATGTTAGCATGCAGTACATAACTGAGCAGAGCTGATGGTGACAATCTCTCCCAATATACCGCAAGGTGCCTTCTGGCATTAGGAAAGTTACTCAACAGGAAGGAAACTTCCAGGACAGGACTAACTTGGTTTCTTCATTTTCTGCAACCTGATTATCTTCAGCAATATGGATGTAGTTCAGACATGCAACCAGCAGCAGTGACAGTAGACCCCATTATTAAGATGGAGAGAGCTCTAACATCTCCCTGACTGTCATTATTAGCTTAATTGTCAACCTGACTCAGCATATATTCACCTAAGAGGAGAGAAATAACTGAGGAATTACTTAGATCAGATTAATCTGTAGAAATGTCTGAGGGATTGTCTGGATTGCACCATCCTTGGACAAATGGTCCTGAACCTAGCAGAGCATAAGCCTATTTACAAGCCAGCAAGGAGTAACCTCCATGTTCCTGCTGCACATCTTTGGATGCCAAGTGAATTTCTTGGTTGAAGATAATGTTAAGTGGAATAGGAAACAGCCTACCTTCAAGTTTCTGCCTTGGCTCCTACCTTGACTTTATTCAATGATGGACCAAGGCCTGTAGCTGTTAGCACAATAAACTTTTCCTTTCATACATTACTTCTGATCACAGTACTTTGTCAGCAACAGAAAAGAACTTAGAGCATTGACTAATTTTATGGTGTTGGGCCACCCTTGACACTGGGATTTTATGGCTTTTGATATCATTCTCAGCCACCTATTCAAGCTCTTTAAACTGCTCCTTTCATCATTCTTCCAGATCGCTTTCTTTTCTCTATGAGAACTCAGAAGTTAGCATTGTAGCATAAAATCTTTGTATAGAAGAGGGAAGGATCTCTGGAGGCTCACTAGCACCTATTCTGAGCAAGTGCCACTTAGCCTTTGAATGATCAGCTAAGGGAATACTAAAGGAAAATATGACCCAGATATACCATCCCAGTAGCATACCAAAAGGAATACAAATCATCATAGTGTACAGATGAATTCACATCCACTTTATTACCTCACTATTTACAATTGTCAAGTTATAGAAGCAGCCTTGGTTTCTCTTTACAAATGAATGGACAGTGAAATGTGTATATGCATGATGGAATTTTGTTCAGCCATAAAAAGGAATGAAATCATGCTGCTTTAGGAAAAAAATGGACCTGGAGGATTGGAGAGATAGCTCATTGGTTAATAACACCGAGTGCTCTTGCAAGGACCCAGGGTCGATTTCTAGCACTCACATGACAGCTAACAACTGTCTTTAACTACAGTTCCATGGGATGCTATGCCCTCTTCTGACAACAAGGTTGCACCTACCTACATGCAGGCAATGTACTCATATGTATTAAATAACAATAATAATTAAAATATTTTTAAAAGGAATTGGTCCTTCAGTTGCATCATGATATGTACTCATAATAATGTGGTGCTAGGATCCATGAATGAGGGTGAACATACATCTTTTGTTTTTCAGAGTCTGTGTTACTTCATTTAGTATAGAAGTGAACCAGGGAATTAAGGGGAAAGAAAAAACCTGAGAGAGAAGAAAAGTAGGATAAAGGTGTTACTAAGGGAGAAATATGTAAAAGGGGGTAGTTAAAGGGGAGGTGAGGAAGGAGGGCTATACAAGGAACTATGAGAATAAAGGGGGAAAATTCTCCAGATACATAGTTAAAAAAAAGAAAAAGCTTTAAGCACAGAAGTAACCCCACAGGGATGGAAGAAAGCCTTTCCAGAACCAATATGCTTGTTAAGTGAAAATCTAAGTACTAGAGGTGGGCTACCCTCCTAATAACTGTTGGCTAGAGGGGCCTACAGGTCCCCAAAACAATAAAAGTCAGTGCCAGTCATGTTAGTTGTACACCAGAAGTGGACATAGAAACCCTATTGCTGAAGACACTGCCTGATGTGACCATGGGAGAGGGAGAAATCAAGCTTGGACTAAGCTGGAAACTTCCTGCCACTGGATGGGTTGCTTTCATGATGCCAGAAGGTGATATGCAGATGACCCAGAGAGAATCGTTCCCTGTAACTCTGCGTGTGTCACTATCAACCTGCCAAGGAACATGTTCTTGCTGGTACAATAGTGGCGTCTAGTGTATGTACAACCAGCAAATTTTTGATTGGATATAATGCCCACTCCTAGGGGTAGAACACACTTCTGGTACTATAGATCAGGCCAAACCCCTGTGTCAGGAGAGAATACAGGACCCAGTGAAAAGCCACTGCAATTGTTTTGTTAGATGGATATGATGCACCTGCTAAAGTACTGTCCAAGAATTTGTGTTTACACCCATAGGTTAACTTATTATAGCAGCTACTGTTTAGCTGATCTTGCTTCTTGGTGTTTATGTTTTTATAGCAAATGGAATCCCATTGAAATTAGCCAACAGCACATGATAAACAGATGATACAGAGACGCGAAAGTCCAGTGCCTTGCCACAATGGGAGGAAAATCATCCCACACCTACCACCCCTTTCAAGGACTTCTGGGGAAGACCCTGCATGTTGCACTATCAACATGCCAAGAAGAGGTTGGCAGAAAGAAAGAGCCAGAGGAAGGTGTGGCCTGTTACTTGGAAATGTCCTCTGACTACTATGCAGGCAAGGTATAGTCACACCTCCTCCCATGAAAATCAAGGATTTGGGTGGGGGGGGTCAGTTAACCCTCCCACCCAATCAGCTGACTTTAGCTGCATGTGGGGAGGGACTAGGGATGTATAAACTGAGAATGCCATGAGGCACCTATTTCACAGTATTGTGTGGCTGTCAGGAAGTAACAGAATCTATATTTGAGTATGGACTTTCCAGTGGGGCACCCACTCTCTGTAAAGAAACTCCCACCCTACGATCTGTTAGCAAGCCCAGTGAACTAGTTAGGATTAAAAAAAAAAGAACAAAGCTAATAGAAACCTTCATTATTCCACCAAAGTTGGCCCCATGTTGACAAATCCTTTGTATTTGATTTTTCTTTTTTGTCTTTTGGGACAGGGTGTCTCTGTAGCCCCAGCTGTCCTGGACCTCACTATGTGGATCAGGCTGGCCTCAAGCTCACAGAGATCTGCTGGGCTCTGCCTCCCAAGTGCTGGGATTGAAGACATGTGCCACCATGCCTGGCTTTGGTCTTTCATTTTTCTGTCTCTACTTTTCCACCTTTAAACTTCACTGTATATGATTCTTATGTAACCTGCTTCAAGTTATTTCCAGAAAAAAAAAATGTGTTAAAAATTGCCTCTGTTTGGAATAATAAAAATATTTTTAATAAAGAAACTGGTGTTCATCATATTGATCAAAAGACTAAATGAGAAAGTGAAATAGTGAATGTTTAACCTCATTTTATGGAATACAAATAATATACATAATCACCTATATGAAATATATATGCATATATTCTTTCTAACATATATATATATTAGAAGGAAATCTACTTGGGAGAGACTGGAGACTATTGGATAAGGAAGAAAATGGAAGAGAGGGAAGATTGGGCAAATGTGGTCAAATGTCATCATATACTTGAATGAAAACTATTACAATGTACAATGAATATATGCCAACAAAATGTTTTAAAAATAACCTGAAGTTACTATTTAGAATAAAGTGAAAATTAACATTCTAAATAAAGTCAATGGAGCATAAAGTTATTTTTGAAATGTCTTCACTATGGCAAAGGGCGTGTCATTTGTTTTAAATGATGAATGATTAAAAAAAAAATTCAGAAGGCATATGTAAAGGAAAACAAGATTAATATGTAGAATTATGTATAATTGTAATGCTTAAAAGTTTTTAAAGTCTAGGATCTTTTTTTATAGTTTTTTTTTTGTTTTATTATGTGTGTGTATGTGTTTTTTTTTTTTTTTTTGGGGTATGCACATGTTGTGAGTACAGGTGCCTGTGGAGTCTAGAAGGCATCAGAGTCCCAGGAGCTAGACTTGCATGGTGTTGTAAATTGCATGACCGGGTTCTTGGAAACAAACTCTGCAACAATAGCCAGTGCTCTTAACTGCTGAATCAGTTCTCCAGCCCCAAGGTTGTTTTACAAAATGTAGATGGAAGTATGGATTCCTGGTACATACCTTTAATCCTAGCACTTGGAAGGCAGAGGCAGGTGGATCTCTGTAAGATTGAGGCTAGCATGATCTACTTAGTGAGTTCTAGCCCAGTTATGGCTACAAGGAGACTCTGTCTCAAAAAGACCACCCCCCAAAAAAGTGAGAAGCACAATCTATGTATGTTTGGACTAAAGAAGAAAACCTGTTAATAGATATAAGAATGAAAAAACCATAGGAGCATATAAAAATCAATTGCACTAAATCTCAGGAAAAAATCTGACGAAGCAATTGAATAGACAAATTGTAAAAAGATTGTGGTTATACATATTCTCACATTTAAAAATGCTCTTTACTATATACTTTACAATTCTACATAAATTAATCCAGGTGGACGTACTCATCACCTCCTCAGTTTGTTTAATATAAAAGTAATATACAGGGCTGAATAAATGGCTCAGCAGTTAAGAGCATTGCCTGCTTTTTCAGAGGAACTGGGTTCAGTTCCCAGCCCACACATGGCAGGTAACAACTCTCTATACTTCCAGTTCCTGGCAGTCCAAAGCCCTATTCTGACCTCTGTACAATTTCACACATGAGATACATGCAGGCAAAACACTCATACACATAAAATAAAAACAATACATTTTAAAAGTTAAAAAGTAGTACACAAAGGTAAACTATAGACAAATTTCATTAATCCACATGGAAGCAAGCACTATTAACAACTTTTAGAAGTTCATATCTAGATTTCAGTTGTTATAGTGAAAGAATTAAAAAAGTATTTGAAAAATGTAATAAGTAAAGCAAATTAAAACAAAAATAGCTGGGTGTGGTGGTGCACACCTTCAATCCCATTACTTGGGAGGTACAGGCAGGCAAATCTCTGTAAGATCAAAGGCAGCCTGGTCTACAGAGAGAGTTCCTGTCCAGCTGGGGCTAGGGAGATGCTGTGTCAACAAAACAAAACATAACAAAACAAATGATTTATAAAATGTAAATGTTTGAAAATGGAACAAATATATTCTTATAGATGAAGTAAAATACACCTTAAAATCCAAGATACCTATAATACTGACCTGCCAGGCAAGATACTCCCACTGGTACAACAGTGGCATTAAGGGTATCCACAGCTTTCAATTAGATTTGAAATCTGCACCACAGGACAGAATTCACACCTTGTCAGAGGTTATGGATGGGGAGTTTGTTTGTCCTAAGGCGGAATCTATTGCTGTTATCATAATAAATGAATATTTTGTCAAGTTGTCTTCTAAATATTTATATTTATACATACAACTTAGTACTGGCCCAACCTTGGCCAGAGAAAGCTGTCTTTGCAGTGGTCAGCAGTTAATGCAGACACATGACTTGCCAATGTGTTGAGAATAAGTGATTATTGACTATTCAGCCCTAAGTGGGGTATCTATATCAATCCCCCTCCTCCAAAAGCGCAAAGAACATTATGGGAGGGGGGGTGGAAAGAATGTAAAAGCCAGAGGAGGGAGAGGAGCACTGTGAAATATTGTCTTCTGTTCATGAAATGGCCATCACAATAATAAGCTTACTGCAATTGTGATTTCCTACATAAGACCTAGACATGATCAGCCAATATTCCAACAGGCTAAAGCACTAATAATGCTGAATCACTGAATCACAAAAACTGAAAACAGAAAGAAGTGAAAGGTGGAGGTGGTGGCTTGGAGATGCCTGGAGTGGGTGGGAGAGGGAACAAGGAGTTGGATATGACCAAGATCCACTGATTGCATGTGTGAAATTTTCAAAGAATAAAAAAAAGATATTCTATTAATGGAAAAAATCCGCAACAAAAGAGGGAGGGAGGAGAGGGAGAGGGAGAAAGAGAGACAGAGAGAGAGGCAGAGAGAGACAGAGAAGGAGGAGGAAAAGGAGGAGGAGGAGGAGAAAAATCCCTATTTTAAGAAAGGATATGTCAATCGCAAATGTAAGTGTTTAATTTGAAATTTGAAGCTTGGTTCAAATAAATAATTTTAAAAATCAGAAAATAATTTGCAACTCTTCTTTCCAAAGTGAAATTGTTTAGAAATCAAGTTTTTTCATTTTTTAAATTGAACTTTTGTGAATTTCATATAAAACATTTTTATCATATTTAGGCCACCTCTCTTATTTGCACCCCCATTAACAGGCCCCACAAAAATTACATGTACTCAAAAATGTGAGTGTGTGTGTGTGTGTGTGTGTGTCCTTTGTTGTGGGTCCATCCCCTTGAGCCTGGTTAACATACCCAGTGTTACATCTTTAAATAAAATGTGCTCTCTCCTTATTCCAGCAGCTACAATTTGCCAATAGTTCCTCAGATATAGTTGGGGCTTTTCCCCCCACTTCCCTGCTTCTACGCTCAGATTTTTTCTGCCTTGAGCTTATGTGGGTCTTGCACATGTTGTCACCATTCTTGTGAGTTCATATAAGTAAATGCCAAGATGTCTGAACAACTCTACTTCCTGTGGTTTTCCACCACCTCTGGCTGTTATAATTTCTCCAACCCTCTTCTCCAATGTTCCCTGCATCTTGTGAGGCAGAGGTTTCACATAGGTATCCAATTCATGGATAAGTACTCTACAAACTCTTATTCTCTGCACGTTGACTAGTTGACTCTGTCAATCACTATCTGCTGCATGAAGCTTCTCTGGTGAGAACTGAGAGATGCATTAATCTATGGGAATAACAATAAATCATTAGGAGTCAGTTTAATACTATGCATATATTATCAGAAATTATAATACTATGCATAATAACAGTAGTAGGTTCTCCCCTGTGGCCTGGGACCTGTATAGCCACAGATTCCTATGCCTGATACTTGCATCAGGTATAGGCTTCACCTGTGAATAGGACCTTACAATCAATGAAAAATGCTTGTTCACTCCCATAATATTCACACAACTTTCATGAAATTCACATGTAAATGACTAGAACTAGAAACAATCATCCTGAGTGCAGTAACACAGATCCAGAGATAAATGTCTTATGTTTCCTCTCATGATTCGGTGTTAGTTTTGATTACTTAGAGCAGCATGTTTCAATTGGAAAATCCAGAGAGGTTAGTAAACTAGTAAATTATCATGTGTGTGAAGAGGCTTCATGAGAGTTTAGATAGTGATGTATAAAGTCTGAAAAGGGAATAATGGAGTAGGGAGGGTTGAATGGGGTGGGGACAGGGAGGGTTGAATGGGTTGGGGACAGGGAGGGCAAGGCAGAGCAGGAGCGTGAGGATGGAAAACTAGCACTAAAATCCTCTACTATAGAATCTTCTTAAAAGATAAACATATGCATTATAACAAGAGATTTAAAAGACTTTCCCTATAATGGGCATATTACCCATATCAGACACCAAACTCTAGCAAAGGAAAAGCCTAATGTCAGGAATGTACTCCCTATTTTGAAGTTGTTGACCAGCAGTCTCAATAACATTAAACAATACTGGCCATTGTCCCTGCTCTTGGTTACCTGCCAGAACTTGATGGTAAAGACCCTATTGCTGAAGACATTATATACACAATCTGTAAAACAAACAAGAAGAAATCAGTCTGATACCGATCTAAAAGCTTCATCTTTAGTGGCTACCTTTCATGATTCTGGAAGGTGCTTTGCATGCTATTTGAAGAGAAAAGTAATTATCAGCCATGCCCAGCTGTGAATCCTGTGAGCTACAACTGGTCTGGCAAGATATGCCCATTGGCGCAATAGTGGCATGAATGTTATAGGAGTAATCAAATAAATTTTAAAGTGAATTGATATGAAAAATACTTAAAGCTGTAAATTTGCTCAAAAAGTGAAACTTGAAAGAATCGTAGCACAGCAATGTGATACTAAAATAAGAAATATGTAAGAGTGAGTTTAAACCATTCTGGTGGCATATGCCAGTACTCTCAGCACTGAGGAGTTAAAGGCAGGAGGATCAGGAGTCCCAGGTCAATCTTGAATTCCTCCTACATTTCAGGACATCTTCCATTATACTAAACTTTGCTTCAAACAAATCAAAACATTAACAAGGGTCAACTTAATAAGAAAAAAACAAAATCTAAATTATGACAACCATAAAACCTTACTAAGTGCTGTGTAGTTATATCTGAGAAAATTAAAAGCCTTCCTACTCTGGGATTATTACACTGTCAAGATTAGC
This sequence comes from Nannospalax galili, assembly GCF_000622305.1. Classification (NCBI taxonomy): domain Eukaryota; kingdom Metazoa; phylum Chordata; class Mammalia; order Rodentia; family Spalacidae; genus Nannospalax; species Nannospalax galili. The sequence continues at coordinate 3,837,581 of NW_008358101.1, forward strand.
TCATACATTCAATGAAATTTTAATATTTTTTGCAAGGCTTATGATGAAATGACATTAGTATTCTTATGGGCACTTATATGATGATAATACCCACTAAAATTTCCATCCAACAAAATAAATGAAAGTATGGTTTTCCAATCATATAATTTATTACATTAGTACATCTCATAGTGTATCTATGAGGGTGTGTCCATAAAGGTTTAACTAAGAGGAAAAATCCTCTCTGAATGTGAGTGGCATCATCTCAGATGCTGAGGTTCTGGGCTGAGAATGCAACCTGAGCATAAGCATTCAACCCCACTTCCTGACAGCACAGTGTTGCCAGCCACCTCATACTTCTGCTGCCACACTTTAGCCACCAAGATAAACTGTTCCCTCAAATTGTGTTGCAGAATAAACGCCTCTTTCCTTAAATTGTTTCTGTCAGATATTTTGTCACAGCAAAGTGTAAAATAACCAATACACTGGTATTTTTATATCTATCATGCTTTTTTTCTATGAACTGGTTTTATTCCACACTGTTTGGATAAAATAATAATAGCATACCAAATATCCCAACATAAAGTTCATTCTCCACAATCGAACTTTTGATATTGATCATTGAATCTATAGTTTACATAGGTTAATAACATGGGGATTACCAAAGCTTTCATTTCCTAGAAGAATCTAAATTTCAAATTAATAATAGATCCCTTAAAAACATCAAATAGTGCCTGAACAAAATTCAACAGTGTTTAAAATATCATTATTATTATTCTTCCTGTGTGTTACAATATGAGCTCTTACCTTTTTGGATTAAAGTGAGTACATTAAAAATGATCTATTCACCTGGAAAACAATAAAAATAGCTAAAATTGTAACAATGATCAACATTGCATTAAAAATTATCTAGATTATGTTTGAGTTTTTACCTTAGTCACAGACCACCAGCTGTGTAACAGGCATGGTGTCCTGGGTTCAATCCTCAGAACAACAAAACAGCAAAAATAAGTCTGCAAAAAGTCATGAGTTTTCAAAGGTTTGTAGTGAACTGGTGCTTGATGCAGACACTCCAACTTAATGCTCAGAATCTCTATCAATAGTACAAAATAAACTTGTAGTCATGGAAATCTGAGGCAGAATCCCAAAATATTCACACTCTAGATAGAATTTTGTTAACTATAATAATTTAGATGGAGAAAAACAATGTTTGGAGCATCTATATATACAAATTATTGTATTTCTTGATGTACACTGTAAGTTACTTTTCAAGGTTTTCTCCTCTATGTTTTGATTTATTCTCTATTGGTAGGTTTTCATGGCTCATGTAGGTATTCCATTCTTATATCGATTGATGTCAGCTTAGACACAGGGACTCCTTTATAAAATTCTTATTTCTCCCAAAATTTCATATAAATTATTTTGATCATATTCAGAAAGGAGGTTTAAAGCACTTCCAGATTAAGGTATTCCCTCAGTCACAGGCATTCTGAAGAAGATAATCCAAGCTAGGAGCATGCGGCTGCTTACTTTAAACTTCTTTTCAAAGAGAGAAGGGGGTAATAAGGTCCAACCATAGCTGAGGAACTAGTTTAAAAGAAAGAAAGAAAAAAATTCACTTTATTCAAGTGAGGATTCTGTAGCCTTTAATTATTGCTATCCAAAGCAGGACTATAAATACGGTGAGCTACAGAGAGTAGGAACAGTTGAGGAAGTACAAGAACATGTGCCCCTTAAGACAGCTTATACAGACAACTCCAACTTGGCTATCACAGAATAGTAAGATAAGATTTAACACTCTTCAAAACAATTGTCCAAGCTGGACCTCAGTGAATTCCAGATTCTGTCTTTTCCTTTGCTTCTAGGATATGACAGAACTGGAATTTTTGTTTGCTCTGAAGTTAAGCTGTTATGCTATTGGGCTGCAGTATAGATTTCGGATTTTAATGTCCTAAATTTTTGTGCAATTATGATTCTGTTTCTATGTTAACATCTGTGGTAAAATGTCATGTTAATAAAACTGAACTCCTGGTGACAAGATATTTAATGAAGAACCCTCAGAATATTTAATAATTGTTCCTAGTTTTGAGAATACTACAACTATTCCCAAAATGGCTTAGGGTGGGGGCACTTATCTATTTGGATATTGTTTATTTCATGTTAAATCATGCAATGACTTTCTTTAAAGGCTCCTGCCTCTTGACTTTTTGTGGGATTTGGATGCTAGAATAATTTGCACAGGACATTCAGGCAGCTCTCTATTCAAATCCTTATCAGTAGGGAATTGGACAATCTTGGAATGACAAAGGATGATAATCAAATTACCATATACAGATTTCATTTCTAATTGGCATTGTTTCTTCTAATTTTTTCTTTCATACAAATTTTGTCAAGCCTTTTAATTTGCTGACCTTTCAAACTCTTATATTTTCCTAAATGCTTCTCTTCTCCTTGAGACAGAGTAAATGAATTGCCTGAGGGATCATTAAGCACTGTTTCCATCATTCTGCAAACCCTTTTAATAGAGCGTTTACCTCACACTGATTCGGTTATTTTATTATCAAGTCAGTTTCCAACAATTCTTGTTCTGAAATTAGGAAGACTTCTATAATATGATTCCTTCCCTATTCAAAGATTATCACTGGATTTACACTGAAAGGAATTAGAAAAACCTCCATGTGAGAGTTTAATGGGAAACAAAGTGGTACATGCTGCTAATACAGTTACTTCTAAGCCATAATTAACTATGAGCACAAAGTGTTGATGGCAAAGTATTCTATCCCATTAAAAGGATTTTGCAGTGCCAAAGTATGGAAGAATATACCAGAATAACCCAGGTGGCCTCTAAATTCACTGGTATGAGAAGAAAGGCATTGTATGTGGATGGACACAATGCTGCTAATGTGACTGCCTTCTGCTCTGCAGACTTGGAATGTCAAGAAGTGTCTAGATGTGCCCATCTCTCAAACTCCAGCTCTCCAATATGAGCCAATGAAAAGGGCACGCTGTGAGATAGAAACCTAATCAGGACCCCATTTTTTCCATTGTTGAGACATATGCACTCAGAAAAAACAATCTGGATTAGCCAGGAAGCATCTCAATTTCACAGAGCTAAGACATTAACTGTCAATGGCAAAGGAGATGATTTCATTGTGGTACCAGGATGAAATGGGTCATATTCTCACTTTTCATCATATATAGACTTCTGTTATAGTCTGTAAGTGGCTTAAGGAAAATGAGTAGAATTTTCAAAACTTTACCTTAGATTCAAGAGCAAGAGTTGCCTTGTATTTTATATTTCTCTTTCATGAGGATGATGTGAACACTCTGACCATCTGTTCCTGCAAGTAACATGCTGTGTGGATAAAAAGACATCCCCAACTGAGCTACAGTTGATGATCCCTTTGTTTTGATCCTCTTGATATTTTTTGAAGTTGCTCTTATATATATAATAAGCTCTTAGAGTCTAATTTGTATCTCTCAGATGTACTTCAGTGTGGGTCCATCCACTAGAGCCTGGTTAACCTACCAAGAGTCCTCCTGCTTGAAAAAGACTGTCTCTATCCCTCCCAGCCGCCATCTATTGCTACAGTTTCCTTAGTTGGGTTGAAGCATCTTACCTGACTCCTCATGTCTATCCTGGGCTTTTGTCTGGTTTGAGCTTGAGTGGCACTTGTGTATGCTGTCAACATTGCTATGAGTTCATATGAGTTCATATACTTAACCAGTTGTCTGGAAAATTCTGTTTCCTTGTAGTCATCCACCACCTCTGGTTCCTATAATATTTCCACCCCTTCTTCTTCTTCTTCAGTGATCCTTGAGCTTTGTCGGGGTTGTGAGCTACATATATGGCTGCTAGTAATGGATCATGGGTCCTTAGCAAGAGCAATAAGTGCTCTTATCTGATGAGCTGTCTCTCAGAAGTATATTGATGTTTTTCACTCTTTAAAGGTTGAATAGAATTCATCAGTGAATTCTGCTTTTTAAAATAAAGTTTTAAGTTTTTAATTTAATTTATTTGTGTTGTGAGGTAATTTTGAGTAAGTTCCACTAAGTTGCATATTTGTGGGATTCTGCTTTGCATACAAGTTGTCTATTTTGTTGACCTGTAACGATGCATAGATTATTCTTATGTCTTTATATTTCTGTGAAAATTGGAGTAATAGTCTCATTAATGCTTCAAATTTTATTTAATTTGCTCTCTTCTCTTTCTTTAGTGGTATTTTTAATGGTCATCAATTTTTAAAATATTTTCAAATAAACAATATATTTCATAAACTTTATACGCTGATTTTCACTTTCCTGCTTCAGTTGCATTCATGGAACCTTTGTTACTTCCTTCTTTCTGCTTCGCTGTGTGCTTATTTGCTCTTTTGTCTGATTCATTAAAATGTAATTATAAAGTAAAATTATTCATTTAAGTTTTTTTTTCTTCTGTTACAATGCTAGAAACTGCTGGCATAAATTTCCTTGGAGCACAGTTTTGTGGTATCCCATTGGGTTTCAAAAACCACTTTACATTTGTTGAAGACAATCTAATTTCACACTGTTTCTTCTTTGACTCATTGGCTGCTGTGTGAAAATTTTCCTTTTTGTGTCTTGATTTCAAGCTTTTTCTCAGTGCTTTAGAAAAATAATTTATACAATTTCAGTCTTAATAAATTTGTTGAGACTTGCTTGGAGGCCTAAGAAATGGTCTATCATGGATAATCTTCAATTAGGAAGACTGTCAATTTTGCTTTTGTAGAGTGGAGTATTATTTACATGTTGAGATTAGGAGGTTTAAAGGGCTTTCATTTAAAGTTTACAACTCTTTCCTTCTCTTATTGATCTACTGTCCTCATTCATTAATTAATTAAAGAGAAGTATTGGATATTTGAACTATTATTGTACAGGTATCATAACTCTCTTTAAAACTCTTCATGTGTCATGTATTTTGAGGCTCTTTTACACATTACATATACAATTATAATTGCTGTGCCTTA
>NW_008358101.1:3842771-3853487 GCF_000622305.1 Nannospalax galili
GTGGGGATTTTTTGTTTGTTTGTTTGATTTTCTCATAAGATTAACTGGTTATTTTTTAATTTGTTTTCTATGTATATTATATACCTTTTTCTTTATTTCTTCCATTAGTGACATCTTGTCTATGTTGTAGTTTGGGGAATGTATTTGTTTATTTCATGTTTATTTTGTGCTTAATTTTTAGTATTTTATTAGTTATTGCATTGGAGATGAAAATTATTACCTTCAGTTCATTGCAAATACCTGCAGGTTATCACTGATATTCTCTAATCCGCTCTCCATCCCTCATTGGATTCTTGTCCCTGACTGAATCATTATAGATAAAATGTCTAAACACAAATTTATTGTTATGTTTATGCATTTGTGTTTTAACTTATGTATGAAATAAATTGCAGTATTTCAAACCAAATGTACAATAGTATTGCCTTTTACACTTATCATTCTGAATTTCTTTACCACAAAAAAATCTCCTTACTTATTCATTCGTTCATTTTGTATACTTTAGAGTCACTAACTTTATTTTCAGACAAACTCCATCAACTTTTCTTTATTGCAAATACCATAAGTTCTCCTCAATTTTCTGAAATTATTGACTATATTTAGTCACTCCCTCTCTTTAGACACTTTAGATAAGTGTACTTACTGCTTCTGCCTGCCAATATGCCTGATGAATAAAGCAATTAGTCACTCAGGATCCCCATGCAAGTCTGAAGAATTTCTTTCGATACTTTGAATTGAAAACTTGATATTTTTTTTGTTTTGCTTGAATATAATTTTTATTGCATTTTTGTGTAGTTCATATAATAGAACTTAATCAAATTTAGATCCCTTTTCCTATCTGCAGCCCTCATAACCACCCCAACTAGTTTTCATGCATTCTGTTGTATATGATAAATCCTATCTGGTCAAGTATTGGTCCTTTGGTGCAAGTTCATCCACTGGAGTCTAATCAGCCTACCTAGAGGTCTTAAAGATCAACTCTCCCACACCCAGCAATAATCAGTTGCCAATAGTTCTTACTTAGATCTGGGGCATGTTGCCCATTTCCCTTGTTCTATACTGAGTTTTTGTCTTATTTAGTCAGCATGGGTCTTGTGTGTGCTGTCACCATTGCTGCAAGTTCATCCAAATGAACAAGTTCCCAGAGGCCTGAAAGCCTCTGTTTCCTTATGTTCATGCACCAACCCTGGATCTTACAACCTTCTTCCCCTCCTTCCACAATGATCCCTAAGCCTTGTTGGGAGAGTTTTAATATAGGAGTTGTATTCAGGGACACACTCTGCAGTGTCTTAGTCTTTAAAACTTAACCAGTTGTGTCCTTCTGTGTGCATTGAATTCTGTTGGGTGAAGAAGACTCAATGGTGAAAGTTAGGGATGTTTTAGTATTCTCTCTACCCCTTCATCTGTTATGTTCCATGAGCTTTAATGTAGAAGCTCTGCTGTAGATGTGTCACTTTGGGCTGGGCATCTATCAGGCATATATTCGCTGTGTGTGACCAGTTGTGGAACTCTGTAATATCCTCCATCTGTTGTAAAAAAAAGCTTCTTTGATGAGTAGTATATAGTATACCTCTCTGTAAATATAAAGATCCATATTGAGCATACATTAATTCATTTGTGTGGAGATACGACAGAGATAGGATTTTCTCTAAGATCTATAACCTTTCCAGTCATGTGTATTTCCCTATATTTACAGTACCATCCAGGAGTTCTCTCCCACTGAGAGAGCTTGAAGTCCAATTAGGTAGTTGTCGATTATCCCCTAGATAAAAGTGCTACTACAGCACCAATAGAGATTGTTTGCTGTGCCATTTATTGTGGTTATTAGGCTGTGTAGAAGGGTTGGACCATTGATTTTCTCCCTTAGCAATTTGCAGAGTATCCTTTAGAACTATGAGAGGTAGTCGTCATGGAGAAGGCTTCCAGGTCAGTTCCAGCTTCTATGCTCTAAGACCTGTGTAACTATGAGAGGTAGTCGTCATGGAGAAGGCTTCCAGGTCAGTTCCAGCTTCTATGCTCTAAGACCTGTGTTGGAAGTATGTTCTATATTCAGTAGTAGAGCCTTACTTTCAAGTTCTGGGAGGTAACCAAGGACTCTGGAAACTGCCTGTGTTATTTTAGGAGACCTTTGGACTAAGACCTTTAAAGGAAGTTCTTGACCGAGAACATGAAGGGAAGTTTCTCATGCCTGCCAACGTGTTTATTATTATGTAGCCTTCAGCTATATACACGTACTAATGTTCAGATACTGTGTATTTCTCAGTGGGGTGGGGGGAGTTAATACATTTCTCTCTGGCTTTTTCAGTTTGATGATAACACATTTGTAATATATCTCTTTTAGTTTACACAAATTAGAGGTTATTGGACTTCTTTGATTCATAGATTCATTATTTTTTAGGGGATTTTTAAACCACTGTTTATTCAATTATCCTCCATTCCCTTTCCTCCAAAGATTCTTCTTTTGGAACTCCAATTATGAATACACTGTCCAATTAATGTTATCTCATAAATCCTCTAGTGTCTGTTCATGTTTTACTTCATTCTATTTTTATTCCTGTGCCTCAGATTGGATAATTTTAATTATCTTTTTCACTCTCCCTGTTTTATCTTCTCGCCTGTTCAAAAATGTTGTAATTTTTTAGTTTTATTTATTGTATTTTTTTAATTTGAGGAAGTTTTATTCAGTTCTTTTTGTTGGTATTCTTATATATCTATACATTATTTTAATATTTTATATTTGCATATGGTTTTCTTTTGCTTTGTGGACTCAACAAATCAAACAACCAGAGTTTAATGAGCATAAGTTACCTTCCCTAGTTGCCAAAGGCCCTGTGACCAGTTAACTAACTATTCTATAAGACATTATTTGTGGTATAATCGATGGTTGACTATTTCATTATATTTGGATTTCTCAGTACCTACTTCAGTTCCATGAGCCATCCTGTTCATGAACTGTGGTTATGTTTGGTTTTTCTCTAATGAACCGTTTTAAATGTCATTGGCCTAGGGAATTTTCCTTTCAACATACTTCCTATAAACATATAATCAGCTGCTTCACATTATAAAAAGTATGACTATTTTCATATCCTTCACTAAATCCTCAAATTGGATTGTAATGATATCTGTGACTTTCAGCATGTTACTAAAATCTTTATTACTTTACCTTTTTTAATCATGCATGTTATCAATTCTAGAATGTGAAGGTAACTGCTGCTTTTTGACGGCTACATAGTTATGGACTGACTAGTTCTTGGCTCAAATTTTTATCTTGTTAACTCCTCCTTATATATATGACTACATTGTCTTTAATCTTTGGCAGTGATATGAATCTTTTCCTACACCTAAAAATCTCCACAGGCTAAAGTAGATGCCTCAATTTTGAACTGAATTTAACTTGAGCATCCTTTGTATTCTGTTATATTCTATCTGTTCATTCATATTACCATTAATAAAATGAAATGTTTCCTAAGTTGTGATGTTGGACTTTTGACTTCACCATTTGCTAGTCACGTAACATTTATACTTAAGTTCTGTCTGCTGGATGATGGAATAATAGCACTGTTTATATTATCTATTTTGAAAAGGAATATGTGAGTTACTATACACTGCATGCTATGTAAATATTATCTATAATGAAATATCAGGACCATATACTTCATACAATAATTATAGTATCACTGCTCTCAATACCACCATTATTGTCATCACATTTCAGGAGCTGCAGACATATAATTACTATGTTTTTCCTCACTGTATATTTGGAATTGTATCAAAGTCATTCATAAAATAGTTATCAATAAATGCTTTGGACATATCAAACAATTAAAGTTTACTTTCTAAAAATGTTACTTCTGTTCTCTGAATCATTTATTGTGATACAGCCACCGAACCGTCCCATTTAATATTACATATGATATTTACTTCATCCCTAAATGGAAAATTTGATTAGTCTCATGCCCTGAAGTTGAGGTTATATATTTTTCCAAAACTTATTTTTATTATTCCTGACATAATTGGAAGCCACTTCTATATAGGAACTAGAATTGCTTTAATAAGCGAGCTTTGCAAAGTCTGCTGTGTTTTACTCTATCACAAGTCTCATTGTAAATTACAAGTCTTCCAGTCTTCTGTGTCCAAATGGTGTCTTAAAACTACAGAGCCTTATATATTCTTTCTCTGCATTCATGGTCCTTTGGTCATTTACTGTGTAAGTTTACCTATAAGTACCACAAGTCTCTGAAATCCTAGAGGATAAAAAATAGATTATTTACAAATAACATTCTTGTTCTTAGAAAGTTTCATACATATATACAATGCATGTTGATTATTTCACCCCCTTCTACCTCTCCAAATTCCCCTAGATCCTGCCATCCTAATTCTCAACTAATTTCATGTCCTTATCTTTTATTGTTAGAAAACTGCTAAGTCCAATGAGTGCTGCCCACATGTGCATGAATGCGTAGTCCTCCACTGGAGCATGAGCAAGCCCCGGCACCACGTCCAGAAGAGTTCTCTCTCCTTCAGCAGTCATCAGTTGTGCATAGTTCCACCAACAGGGGTTGGTGGGGTTTCAGGGATCCCTCATCCATGCTGGGGTTCTGACTGACTCAGTCTTATGCAGGGCTGGTGCAGGCAGCCATAGCTGCAGAGATTACCATCGTGCAATGGCCATGAATTGTTCAGAAGACAGCATCTCGCTTCCTATGACCTGCCTTAGCGTTCTTTCCACCTCCCTTTCTGTGAAATTCCCTGAGCCCTGGATCATGGGAGGTCGATATAGATGATTCATTCACAACTGAGCATTCAGTATCATTTAAACTTGTCGATTTAACCAGGTCTCAGTCTCTGCATTAGTCACAACCCACTGTAAAAAGAAACATCTTTGAAAAGTAGAGGAAAGCACAAATATAGTGGTATAAACAAATATTTGGAATGCAGTTTGAATGCACAACCCTTTTGCAAAGCAACTACAGTAGTTCTGCCCTTGGGCCTATGATCACCTATCGTGAAGCTTTGATCAGATTTATAATATGGAGCATAAAAATCCCTTCTATGGAGCAAGCCTCATATCCAGCCAGAACACTGTTGTTTACCCTTAGAATCATTATGCCACTATTGTCCCAGTGGGTCCATGTTGCCACCAGGTCAGTATTTCTTATGCAGAGTCCAGTGCTGGGTAAGACCACTGATGGCATTTTTTCCCCTAGCAGACTGCATAGCACCTTCTGACACCGTGTAAGCTGGCCAGCAGGGAGAGTTTTCTGATCAGTGTTAGGTTGGTTTCTCTTTATCCTGTACCCGAAATGAATGGTGTCTTCAGAAACAGGACATTACCACTGAGTAAAGGCAAACAATCAAGATCAAAGGAAATAGCCTGTAATTCTTGAAGGTGTTACTCACCTCTATTGTCCCAGAATTTAACATTGCTAAATATATGTTTAATTGAATTAAGATTTTAACGATCAATGGTATCTTGATAATGAGTCAATAACTTTTACTTTTTTATTCAACTACATATTATCATAGGACTTCAAACTCCCTACAATATGAGTGTATTTTTCTGTGCATCTTTTATGTTCCTGTTTGCAAGAAAATATAAAACAGCTTCTTATCACAGAACGGTTCTCATTAATTTGATATGTTATTATCTTGGCTGTTTTGGTGAACAATTTTCATAAATTCAACAATGAAATTTAATAAATATGATGTATTTATTTTTATGGAAAAAGCATTTTTTAAAATATTTTATTTTCATAACAATGGAACATTGCCTCCCTGACAATGTTTTTGAGAGCTATCTGAAAAGAGTATATCTCTCATGAGAATAGCAATCACATTTCACAAACATAAGATACATTTTTTAAATGTATGACTGCATTTTAAATGCAATCTTATAATTTTGATATGATATATTACATTGAATTTCTAAAAAGACAAGATGTGATACTCTTCTGTGAGATTTTGTTCTGCTTTACATTCCTTTGATTTAAAAATATAAATTTAACTCTAAGATTCTGGGATGTTTTTCTTTTTTATAGTTATTTATTTTGTGTATCTTTATGTCTGTCGTGTGTGTGTACGTGTGTTTACATGTATGTACATTTGTGGGTATGTGCTTGGCATTAAATGAGTGGGGAATTCAGAAGACAATGTGTGAGAATCAGTTCCCTTAGTTATGTGCCTTCCAGAAATCTACTTCATACCGTCAGCCTTGGTGGCAAGCATCTTTACCTGCTGAACCATCTTGCCAGTCCTAGGATATCTTTCTCAAGTGCTTATGTATATTGGATATATAAAACATTTGTCAATGCCTGAGTGGATCTTCCCCACATGTGCATAATAGTGGCATTAATTGACTCGGTGGTTTAAATATATAGATATAGATACAGACATAGATATATGGAGATGTGAAATCTAGTGTCATCTATATTGATTGGATCTTTGGGAGAAATTGAAGTGGGTTGTGGATATACGAAAATTTCAAAACATTAAAAATTGTTTTTATACATTAGTCTTAAAAATAACACCCTTAGAAGTACATTTAAACTGCTAATTTTAGTTACTTTTAAAAAATATTTCATATTAAGAAAATGAGCTTTTGTTTCTTATCTTGCTTCTTAATAAATACAGTTCTGAATAATAACTTCAATCTTTTTTTCTTTTTTTAATGTTTTCCAATTTTATTTACAGTTGAAGCCATGAGTTGTGATACACACCTATAATTCTAGCATTAAGATGGCTGAGGCAGGAGTATCACAACTTCCAGGCCTGTATACACTATATAGTAACATCCCTACCCAAAGAACTCCTTCTCACACAATACACACACATAAAAGATTATTTTTTATCCGAGATCATTTGGATTACCATTTTAATGTTAGAAATATATATATTATTAATATAAGAAAATAACATAATCTTCACATACTATCAATACCACCAACAGATTTTTTTTATTAATGAAAAGCCTAATGTATGTTCTGCCTTAACAGTATCTATTGCTAAAGATCTTAAAGCAAGCCAAGTCATTTGGAAGCAATTTACATTTACTCATTTGATTCTTAGAACTAGCTAGACTCTACTGACATTTTGCCTCTACCATGTAAAAACAGTACTTTTCCATTTTAGACAAATGTGAATAAAAAGAATAATATTTTAAATATTTTATTCATTTTTATATTTTATTTTAATGAGTGTATTGCCTGCATGTCTGTAATTGTACCCATGTTGTGCAATGCCCATGAAGGTTAGAAGAGCATTTCAGATCCAGTGGAACTGGAGTAATAGATAGTTGTTAGCCACCATGTAGGTGCTGAACTGAACCTGGGTCCTACCCAAAAGCAACCAGTGTTTTTAACAGCTGAGCCATCTCTCCAGTACTTTAAGGAAGAATTCTTAATGTTACTATTGGTGGACAACTCTGGTTGACTTAAAGGAGACAGTGAGAGGATGAATTAATGTCTTTTTATTGTTTACCCATTCAGAAATGTTTTGGAATCCGGAATAACATAAAGCAAAAGAATGGGAACTTTTTCTGAAGTGGCTATCAGTAGATTCAGCACATCTAAGGAAAGAATTCAATGACATTGAAGATATATCAATAATTGTTAATGGAAAAACAAAGTGAAAAACAGTAATTGAAATAACAGGCTAATCTTGTCATAGCATCCTCTATACTTTGGGAGTTAGTCTTCAAGGAGGAGGCTTCCTGATCAGTTCCAGGTTAATTGCTCCAAGTCCTACACTGAGTTTCTCTAAAGATATGGCACTAGATAGGTTAAACAGGCTCCAGTGGATACGAACAGAATGAAGGAACATTAAGGAACATTAATGAAGTCTACATCAAGAAGAGTTCAATAAAAAGATGACATTCAGTACTTCAGTTTTGTTTGTATTACCAATTTAAAAATAACTGAATGTTTAAGAGAACAGCAATATATTGTGATTTTACAGCATATAGAAATAAATGATATTTGATAAAAAAAAAACAAAAGGAGAAATTAGAACTATTCAGTTACAAAGCTTTTAACAATGTGCTAAGTGTAGAATATTACAGCATTATTATTTCAAGATGAACATAAGAGTATTCCCAAATAAATATGCTACGGAGGGTGGCACAAGTCTGTGGCTACTGCCATTTAGGAAACTGACGTGGCTGATTGCTTGACCAAGGAGCTCAAGACTATGTTGTAAGTCCTCATCCCACCACCACCATACAGAAAGTATATTGTAAAGTCAAGGGAAAAATATTTAAGATTTTGCACAAAAGGAAATGAAAAAATTGAAAAGAGAGGTATGAAATGAACATAAATAGAAAACATTAAGATGAGTTAATTCAGTTTTATGTCTTTAGATATAAATGGTCTGAATACATTAAAACTGATTTTTATTAAAAACATAATAGTATTTAACACTATGTGCAGGAAACCTCTTTTATCTATAATTTCTCAGATAAGAGTAAAATGATAAAGCAAAGTGAACAATTAACAGTACATATAAGACAACCTGTGAAAATATGTGAAAAATCTTTGCTAAATATTCATGTGACATATAATTAATATCTAGAATATGCAGAGAAACCAAGCTGGGATGAGCGGTTCGTAACTGCCATCCTAGTACTTAGGAAACAGTGGCAGAGACATCGAGAAAATGAACCTGGACTATGTAATGCAACTATTCAAAACAAAAATCATTCACAAGAATAAATAATTCAATCAATAAATGGGTAAACTACCTGAATAGATACTTTTCAAGGGAGAAAATACAGATGTGAATTAACTTTAATCATCTGAGAAAGCTGAATCAAAAGTATATTTATATTCCAAATCACCCCAGTCAGAACGGTTATCACCAGGAAGCCAAACAGCAGTATATGTTAGTGAGGAATCACAAAAAGATAAAACCTCATATACTGTTGATGGGAACTAAAGTAATACAGCTACTATACAAATCAGTATAAATATTTCTTTAAACATAAAAAATATAATTATATTTCAGCTACACTTCTCCTAGTTACACCTAAGTAATTAATATCAAAATATAAAATGCCTGTACATGTATGTTTACTGCAATAGTATTAACAATAGTCAAGTTACACTTTTATCTTAGTTGCCATTAACAAATGAATAGATTAAAAACTCATAAAGGCACACATATGCAGAACAAAATATTTTTCAGCCACAAAGAAAAAAATCACATTCTTTTCAGGAAAATAGATGGAATTAGAGTCCATTATGTTGAACATAATAGACAGGTTCATAAAAACAAACGTTGTATGTTGTCTATTATATCCTGAACCCGAAAGGTAAAATAAGTCAAAACATGAAAAAAGTGAAGGAATCAGTACGAAGGATAAGATAGGGTAATAGAAGGGATATGATCAATTATGTATGAGACTATAAATAGATGAAAATTGGAAATGAAATCTATCACTTTGGCAGATACTAAAAATTAATAAAAACTGATAAACATGTTTATGTGACAGAGCAAGAAGTTATGGCATGTCAAAACTAATCAAAACAAATTTATATAATAAGAATTCCATGTAATGTTTTGGAACTTTGGAACAAGAGATTACCACTGCTAAGGAGAATCAGTGCTGCTGTGCTGAGATTTCAATGTTTATGACCTCCAAAACTTATGTTAAATTCACTTTCCATGATATTAAAAAGTGAAATGTTTAAGAAGTAATAGGCTATAAGGACTACTTCTTCATGTAGAGATAGGTGCTCTTCTTCATATGTGAGTGGATTCTTTATCTTGGCAGTGGGTTACTTATCTAAGAATTGATTATCCCCCTCTCTCCTACCTCCTAACTTCTCACTCTGTCGTTCTCCTCTTCTAGATTCTACCATATGATAATGTGCGATGATGTTTCATAGATACTGGCCTTTAAAAATTAGGGCGTTCTGACATCCAGAACTGTGATGAATAAAATTCTCTTCATTATGAATAGCCCACACATCTCAGTTTTTAACTGGACTAAAATTGCTCTGAGAGAATTGTATACAGGAAGAAATGGTGATCCATCCCTATAATGAATTGGGGAGTGATTGTGAAAGAAAAGTAAATAATCTGTACAGTTTGTATTGCATACCATGTTTTGTATGACAAGTTTCTCTTTCTTCAATTTATATTTCTCTGTGTGTTTTAGGACATAGAAGTTGCCATGTACTGATTTACTCAGTAAATGCTAATAGAACTAAGAATGGAGACCTCAGGAAACCAGAAACGCCAGGGTCTGATGGGACTCATTTCCAATTGTCCTGTTTACTACATTCTGTGTTTTTTTTATTTAATAACCACATGATTAGAAGAAGCATTTCATTACTGCTTTGACATATTCAGTAACACATTCCAGAGCAAGGATACATCTTTTTCAAACGTGGCTGTAAAGTTTTAGGTTCACAGCTGAATTGATACAGTCAAACAATATTGAACTGTGTATAAGCTCTGTAAGACATAAAATTGAATGAGTTTTTACCCTTTAAAGAAGATCTCCATTTCATTTTAAGATGTGCTGTTATCTGCATTTTTAATTTTACTAACACATGTTTGAACAAGTGTTTTTAATCTCTATGTATCTGATTATTTCTAGTCACAGTTGGTTACACTCAGATACTTAGTGCCTGAGTATGGATATAAAGTCATCAGGTAGATTTCACTGGTATTGTTTATCACCTCTACTATTTAACATGAAGTAAATTTAAAAAAAAATTA
>NW_008358101.1:3853696-3871764 GCF_000622305.1 Nannospalax galili
AGTTCTTTGCAGAAAGACTCATCGTTTTTGCTACTAATACTGAGATATTGGCACATGTATCTCTAATTTGTATGTATCTGACTATTACTAGTCATAATTGGTTGCACTTGGATCCTTGGTGTCTGGGTATGTCTGTAAAGTCATTGGGTAGATTTCAATGGTAATGTTTATCACCTCTATTAATTAATGTGACGTAAATTTCCATGCTTCCTCCTTAAATATAATACATTTTTAAAAATTGGTTGATATTTTTGTGTGTATATCACACATAACATCCCAAACCATCTTATTCAACTATACAACGACTTCCTAGATGGCACCCTTCCATAGCCTCCCTCACCCCACTAGAGCCCTTATACTCTGATATCCCTGCTACTGTCTGCTGTGTTGTCAGCACCACTGCCATTCCCCACTACTTATCCATTTGGTGAATCTAGTCAGCCTATCTAGGGGACTTTGTTTTAGGAAGGTCAGCTGTTCCTCATCTAGCAGCAATCAGTTGTCAATATTTCTTTAGATAAGGTCTGCTGTTCATTTTCCCAGTTCTATGCTGGGTTACTGTCTGGGAGTCCCTTTGGCCACCCTGGCCAACAACTCAAAAGAAGGTATTTCCTATCTGGCATTGTTGCTTGTTATGTAGCCTTTAGCTATACATATGGATTCTTAAAAAATTATATTGGCCCCTTAATCTTTGGTTATACATTCCCTTTGGGTGTTTAAGGCCATATAGTTGGCCAAGATAAACCAGTTTATTTTTACTCTTAAGGTCGTTTGAGGATCTGTTCTTCAGGGGTCACATGGGCTTGGGAGGAGCCCCTGGCTCCTTTCTTTTACCAGTTCCACCTATGTGAAGATAAGTCAAAGATCCTGCTCGACCATGGCTGGCTTTGCTTAGAAGCATGGAGTAAATGTTTGCTATGTGTTGACCCTCCTCTTTGTAGACTGGACGCTGGTTCAAGTCCTTCTCGTGGGGTCTCCTCGGCCTCCTTGATCAAGAGGACAGGTGACCCACCACAATTACAATACATTTTGAGAGATGCTCATAGTCCCCTGGAACTAGTCTACCTAGGAGGGCAAGGAGCAAAAACTATCCTTATGTCCCTCTCACCAAATTATTACAGACCTCAAAGTATGTCTGTTAAACATCCAAGAAGGTTAGTTCCATCAGTCTGGTACTTTTAATTACTGTGTGTCATGTAGATAAATCTTGGGCAAAGACCAATTGTTCTCAGATAGACCTTACCTAGACATATATTTCTTGATCTGGTATGTATAATTTTCCAGTAGGTTGTTGGAGTAATATGTTTCCCTCTGCTTTTTAAAACTAGCTAGGCATTATTTATCAATTCTGTTTTAAGAATATTTTACTAGGTGCCAGTAAATCTGTTTTTGTCATCAACTTTTAACTGCTTAACCACAAAAAAATAATTTCCTAAAATTGTCTTATGGCTATCTTGTGGCATATGGGCAACTAAGTTGTACAGTATGGGAAATTAAAGATTAAATCCAACAAGGAAACTGGATAAAACCTGAAAACTAAAGAGGGTAGGGCAGGGGACAGAACTTCAGGGCATTAGCTCATCAGCAACTGCTAGGGATTAAATAAAGAAGTGAGATCTACTTCTCTTCAAAGTACTTGATGTCTCCTCTGCTTCCTGATTCTCCATGACATTTGATTCATCAAAAAGCAAGTACCTGTGAGTAAAGCAAGTATGATTTTTAATATTCACAAATATGCCTTTAGAAACTTTGTTAATTTTTATGAACTTGGCAAGATTTCCAAGAAATCAATAAACATACAGTAGAACATAGGAGAAAAGAACAAATATATTTTATTAAAATATAACTCGTGGGGCTGGAAAGATGGCCTCCTGGTTAAGAGCACTGACTACTCTTGCAGAGGACCTGGTTCAATTCCCCAAACCTACATGGAGGTTAATAACCAACCATCCATAAGGACAGTTCCAGGGGATCTCATACCCTCTTCTGACCTTCTGGGCACTGTAGGACATGGGTGCACTTGCACACATGCAGGCGAAACACTCATACACATAAAATAAAAATAATAAAATATTTGAATAATATAATTGATTGAGTGTAAGAATAAATGCTTTTTTCTAACAGTATATGTTGATAACAATGCATTACTACTTGAAACTCTCAGAGGTGTCATGCCTGCTTTGGTTGATAGTCTGCAGCAAAAATTTAAAACAAAGCCTTAGGGTGGATGATACATTTGAGTCACCCTGACTTTTCTATCTGGGAATAGTTTCATGATTATAGCCCCTAAATATTCAAAAAAGGTTTTACTTTAACTGGCATCTTATTCATTTACAGAATGGATAGTCTTAGCTTCAAATGGAGCCTAGATGTAGATTATTTGACACGTCAAATTGATACCTGGGGAACTTGGACTTACCAAAACAAATTACTTAAACTGAAAAAATATCAAAGGATCCAAATCAATGTTTAATGATCCATTTTTGGGAAAATAATATTGTTACTGCCAAATATTTATATAAACTCTATTAAACATGATTTTATGCTCCTAAATAGAAAAATTATACTTCAAAAGAATTATCAGACAAACATACAATTAATATGAATTAAGACATATATTAGTTACCAATACTTAGGTAATTATGTAGTTTCTGTATTTTAAAAATGTGATATTGACTACCATCACAAACTCATACATGAGACTAAAGTCCTAATCGCTATTAAGTTAAATTTTAACACAAAATAATTTTATTTGAATATTCCTTGTTTCTCCTACTAAATGACAATCCTTAGATACACTCTATGTTGTTTCAATATTTCCTGTTTTTCTATATATCACAGACAGACTCTAACTTCACCCCCAGTCATGGCCCACATGACCATTTTCACAATATTAATTTTACCAAATCACGAACATGGGAGTTATTTCCATCTTCTCCCATCTTCTTTGATTTCTTTTTTCAATCCGTTTAAGATTTCATTGTACAGACTGAAGACATGGTTCAGTGTTTAAGAGCACTGGCTACTCTTGCAGAGAACCTGGGTTCAATGCCCAGCACCTACATGGGCAGTTAACTGTCCATAATGCCAGTTCCAGGGATGCAATGCCCTCTTGTGGCTGCCTCGGACAATGCATGACACCGGTGCACTTATATACATGCAGGTAATGCATACACATAAAACAAAAATAATATTTTTTTAAAGTTTTCATTTATAAGTCTTTTACTTCCTTGATAGATTCATGCCAGTTTTTTGAGGGTGGGTATTGTGAATGACATTGTTTCCCTGATTTCATTATAAAAGAACTAATTAAAGCATTTTTAATGATAGAATGTTATTTCTGACATTACACAACAGAAATACTGAGGTGGCCTTCTTTGTGCCACCTCTCTTGTCCTCTCATTGGATTATTCTAAAAGAACTCCAAGGCCCCACAGGAAGCTTCTAATACAATCGACTCAATTACTACACAAGGTATGAAGAGCTGAGAACTTAGCCTGGTAGTCTCCCAGGAATAGAATCTGTAATCATCCAATTAGGTGTGGAATAACACTAACAGTGACAATGTAGCTAAAATGCCTCATCACAAGAAATCTGAGGTTAGAAACTGTGAGGTAATGAGTGTTTGTTTGAAATTTCCACATTTTGGTCATTTTGTTGTTTAGCAGTTATTAACTAGTATAATATAATGGTTATCTGTAGAAGAATCAAACTGAATCAGCAATTATTGGGGAAAGACAACACTACCTCCTATAGCCAGTCATAGAAATAAACTGATATTTAATTTTGGTTTTAGTTTTGACGTGATTAGAAACCAAGAACTTGACCCACTCATAATGGCACACACCTGTATTCTGGAGGTGGAGGCAGGTAGATCACTAAGCTGAGACGCGAATCTCAAACTCATATTTCCATAAAATCAACTCATAAAAAAGTTTAATAAAATGAATAATGCTGAAAATGGGGTCAGTTTAATAAGATAATAGAGTAGATGCACAAAATTGCACACCTTATTTCTACTTCACAATGAGCACTCAATGAGCTCAACTGTTAAGATGTTTCTTGGATGCAGAGTCATCACTTCTAATTTGATCCCTCAGCCATATAAACAACACCTACATAGAATCTGTCTCCACTATTTCTTCTTCCCATTTCAGAGAAACAGTTCAAATCCATTAATGCTAATTATCTAATTTTCTGTTGACATTTAGTTTTATAATACCTAATAGTCTATTTTAATATAAGCACCAAACCATGTCAAGTAAAGTGTGTCTGTGTTGCAAATTCACCCCCCACAAACAACCAAATTATACAATAATTCATGACTTACTTGCAGGGTAATATGATGAATAATAATGATATTACATCTCCAGCAATAACTCCAAAGGCAGTTGAGTGAATAAGCTTGCTGAAGGAAAAATTGTATAATTAAATTTTCATTTATGATTATTTTCCCTTTGAAGAAGAACTTCTTATTTCAGAATCTTTCACTGTATGATTATGTCCTGATTACACAGAAAAAATGAGATTTTAAAAGAAAAATGAAGGTGAGAAGACAAATACAAATGTTTCAGTAGAAAATTACGAAGACACCAGTATTAAAAAGTAGAGTACATCACTCAGTAAGGGTCATGTTTGCCTATTAATAAGTATTTAGAGAACCCTCACTCCCTTCTGTGAACACTAGGATAAAGTGATTGAAAACACTCATGCTTATTTTATAGATTAAAGGAAAATGAAATAAATGAAGAGGAGAAAGAGGAGACAGTGCTTATCAACAGATTAAATAGCTCAAAATTTGAACTAACCCATAACCATATGCGTGAAGCATTGAAAACCCAGACAACCATGAGTGGACAAGGTCAATTATCCTTAGGTTCACCAAGAACTTAGCTTCAAATTTGTTTGTGATTACTTTGCATCCAGAGTCCTAGGGAAAATACGTATTTTATAAATATAAGTTACTCTTTGTGTAGGTGAGCTGTGAAAGTATGAACAGTATAACTCAATAAAGCTTTTAATAATCAATGAATTCATGTGTAAGGAGAAAGTGCATTACCGTAAGTGAAATATGTTTACAAGCATGGAATAAAAATCTACTAAGCTTAGAACCTCTAAAAATTATTGAAAAAATTTAGCAGGGAGGAGAAGATGTTTTCATTCTTACTGAATGAAAACAAAAACTTTAAGGTTAAAAGAACAGTTAAAATCAGCATTACTGTAACAAATGATCATTTAGAAACAACAACAACAGAGAACTATCATCACAGGTGGCCTTGATTCCCCCAGGCATGACCACTACTGTTCATAAATGGTGCTTCAAATATGCTTAAAGTTTCTTCTTAATGTTTTAAATACTTCTTGTATTATAAAATTTCCCATTTGTCTGTGGCTAGGTGCCACTGTGGAGAAAACTGCCTCTTATTCTGCTGGTACTTACCTCCTGTGGGGTCTAAGGTTATTATGCATTGAGATTCAGAAATCCATCTGTTGCCCTTCACGCTTCTCCAAATGCAAAGATGTGTGTGTGTGTGTGTGTGTGTGTGTGTGTGTGTGTGTATACGTGCATGCACGTGCAAATCTTTGCTTTTAGGTGTTTTTCAAGAATTTCTATTTAAGCCATTTGCATATTATAATTAATTGAAGCATTTAGAGAAGTACACTGCTTCACAGATTCACAAATCAACATCAGAAGACAGTATAGAATATCCTGAATAGGAAAATGTTTGATGACTATATTTGTTTTTTTATTCTTTCTTATACATAAGCTATATCATCTACCTAATAGAAATCTCTCTCATGGAAGGTTTGCTGTCCAAAGGCTTAATAATTTTTTTTCATTTTCTAAAGGACAAAAACTTGGTATAATATTGTTATTAAATTAGCATTTTAAAGTATTAGAAAACTAATTGCCAATAACAATATTAGCTAAAATTTGCAATTATCCAAAGAGGTAGGATTCATATTCAGATTTCCTCAATCAGAAACATCAAAAATATGTCCCCCCAAACCACTGAAAACAAAGAAAATTTAAAAACTAGTATTCATGAATCATCTATAGTATCAGAATGTGAGTAAACAGAATCTACGTTATAAGTAAATTAAAACTGTTTTAAATTCTAAAGGCTGTCTGCTTAACATGAGAAATTTAACCAATCTCACCATGTTTAACATTGCCTTTAAAAGATGATCTCTTGTTGATTGTAGGTAAGAGAGTCATCCATGAATCAAACATAAAGCTCACAAGACATGAAAACTAACTTATCTGTTCATTTAAACCTTCCATAATCCCTCACTGGGTGGTAGGTAGCTACCACTTCAAGATAAACAGCCAAATGCATCTATATTAAATTTGTTGGTATTTTCCATGGTTATTTCCTATGTGACCTGTACTACTAAGTGGAATTTGTATAGCTTGGTTGCTGCCATTATTTTCCAGAAAGAAGCAAGGTGAAAGTGGTAATTAGAGGCTATGCTTAAATAACATTTCCCTGAAATGATATTTTCAAAGAAATCAGACTTTGGCTCTACACTCATAAAAATTCAATAGCATAAAGCAAAATAAAACATACCCGACTTTAATCTATGTAAATTACACCGTGGAAAATGATGTGTACATACAACCAACAGTCATCCAATTTTTCAGAAAGATACTTTTGAATCAGTCCTTACAGACATGACTTAGTGAATGAGATTCCAATGTACTTTTCAAAGAAAAGGTTGGATTATCGATTAGCATTCTGCACTGTTTTTTTTTTTGTTGTTTTTTTTCTGTTTGTTTGTTTTGTTTTGTTTTCAGGATAATCTCCCTTCCTTTATTTTCTTGCCAGGGAGGAAATGTGCGGAATAGAAAATTAAATGGGCCTCAGGTCATGGTAAGCTCATATTCAGCAGATCCAGAGGACTATTTAGTTTGATCCTGAAGGCCAGGGGCGGGAGCCCATGGTGCTCATACTCTTGGGACCAATCTGGCTGTTGCTCCCTCTTTGCAGATGCCTCCCTTGCAGCCTCTGAGTCCCAGCAAGGATAAGATGTTGCAGGCCAGGGCTCACATGTCATCTCCCGTGATCCCAGGGGCCAATGCTCTGCAAGCTGTCCTGGAGGAAGATATGAATGGCAGCAAGGTTGACAGCGACACGGTTTCTAACACGGTGGGCCTTCTAGGCTAGTTATGAATTTACTGTGATATTTTACACGCTGGCAGTGTGTACCGAGAGATAAGGTTGCTGCTTTCCTATTACTCCTGAACTCTGGCTTTCTTCAAAGGGGTGGATTTGCCATTCCTTCAATCCACATTCTTCCACTCAGTGTGTAGAGTGAGGCTGGGGATTAGGAGCAGTGTCTGAAACTTGAATGCTTCATTCAAATCCAGGCTGGATGACTCACTTGCCCTGGGCAGGTTACTTAACCTCTCTGTGCCTCAGTATCCCCCCCATAAAGATGGTGATGCCTGTACCTGAAACATTGAAGCACAAAGTCTCTCTCCTGCACTGTATGTGTTTTTAATTGAATGAGAAACCTGCTGTTGTCATCTCTTCTGCTCCTGGAAGATTGTGAGGCTATTGCTGTCTTTGTATATTTCATACTCTGTGAATACATTTTTAAATTATGAAAAAGTATGAAACCATAATTTGTGCTCATTTTAAAATTGAATATGACCCTGGTCAAAGAAGAAATTTGAAAATACAATAAAATCTAACCTTGGGCAATGTTACAGTTAGCCATTTTTTATGCGTAGTTATCATTTTTCATCATTGTATTATCAATCATTCTTCATTCCTAGTCACTACTAATTAGCAGGTTTTTCTCATAGAGTTATCACCTGAACTAATAGTTAAATGTAAATGTCGTAATTTAAGTTTATCATGATATACTAAAAGTAAGTCTAAGTTCAACCATGAAGTTAAATCCAAAGGGGGAAAATCTCTTTACTTAATGAATAATCTGCATTGAAAAAATTGCCTATTGTTTTTTTTTATTTTAGCATAAGTATTAAAAATGGTTCCCATTATACTACATAGAGTTCTGATATTCGCTGACTTGGCTCATATGCATTGTGATCATCCTAATCTCATGATCTCTTCAGTACTCATGGAATGCTAATGCAAATGTCTAATTCATGCCTTAGTAAAGAAAGCAGTCTAGAGTTTCCTTCTCACATGCCAATTGAAGTAAACAGCTTCTGTAGAAAATGAAAGTGACATATGTAATAGAGCATAGAGATGTTTACATAGCAGTTTTCAGGTGTGTAACAACATTGATTAAGGTGCTAAATTGTTTACTCATAAAACAGCAAAGCTCATTTCAACGTAAGGGAAATATAGAAGTTTTGTTCATATAGCTATTATGGGAGTTAAGTATCATTCAACAATGAGTGATGGAAGGAGCAATTAAAACCAGCCAGCTGCAAAGTTAGCAAGTCCCTTATCTCACACCATGTCACTATGGTTGACACTATGATTTCCACCAGAAGGCAGTCTTTCAGGGATCCCCCATTAGGAGTGTGTGTTTTACATTTCCCCATTTACCAGGAGACCAGAGTTTTGCCCTATAGTATGTATGTGTTATTTTTTAAAACAAAAGCAAGAGATATAGGTGAGCTATAGATAGATATAGATATGAATATAGATATAGATGATATAAATGATCTATATAGATATAGATAGATAGAGCTAGATAGAGCCAGAGATAGAGATAGAGATAGAGATAGAGCTAGAGATAGAGATAGAGATAGAGATAGAGATAGAGATGATAGATAGAGCTAGAGCTAGAGCTAGAGCTAGAGCTAGAGCTAGAGCTAGAGATAGAGATAGAGATAGAGATAGAGATAGAGATAGAGATAGAGATAGAGATAGAGATAGCAGTGAAATGACTCGGTTGGTAAAGGTGCTTGCTGCAAAGCCTGATGACCTGAATGCATTCCCCTGGATTTACATTGGAAAAGTAGAGAACTGACTGCCACAAGTCATTTTCTGTCCTCCACACACATGCCCTTCCATACCATACACAGACATGCGCAGCCACAGCAAGCAGCTAATTAAGCAAAACCTCTTCTTGGGGACTCTCTTCTGTGTGTTATTTACCTTCCTATATGAAGAAGGCAGGTGCACATGTTTTAAAGTATGTGAATCTTCACCTTCCCTTTTACTCCAAACTTCATTATACTAAGCCAAATACATCAAATACAGAATTAAATATGTATATATTGACTAATAATGAAGTAATTATAAAACTGTGGTTATACTTGTTATAAAATTATTATTTCAAAACTTACTGATTAAACACCTTTACACTGTAGGAATCCCAACCAATGTATCATGTAACGTATAAATGCTTGTTGGTGACAAGAAATATTCAGTCTGTCCATCCACAGAGGAGAAAGCAGGAACATTGGACATATCAATATTATCACATTGCTGGGCCAATTCATCCCCTTTTAAATATGTTAGCAAAAAATCCATGCTCCTCTTTCCTAGTGCCATTTGGATATTTCAGAATATCTGCTTGCATTTTAAACATCATACGTTTTTTGTCTAAATACTGCCGCGGGTTCTTGCACATTCTTTTGACTTTTAAATCTTGCTATTGAATAGTAATTTGAAATGAGTAGAGGCATTTTTTATAATAGAGGAATAAATTGTCTTGTGACAAACAAACTTTAGGCAAAACAAAAGTAGAGACATGCCCTTAAAAGTATATCTGACTCACCCTGTTTGAAATTTCACTTGTTAATATTGATGTTATCAGGTCAGGCTTCATGGCACATGCCTTTAATTTTTTATAATATTTGTAGTTTTAAGTTTATGGTTATTAGTCTTTTGTCTGCATGTAAGTCAATGTACCTGTGCTGTGCAGTGCCTGCAGAGGCCAGAGGGTTTTGAGGCTCTGGACCTGGACTCCAGACCTGGAGTTAGCTACGAGGTGAATACTGGGAACTGAACCCAGGTCATTTGCAAGAGCAGCCAGTGCTCGCAATCACTAAGTCATATCTCCAGACATGACACATGTCTTGCTCATATCACTCTGGAGGCAGAAGCAGGTGGATCTCTATATGATTGAGGAAATCCTGCTCTACAAAGTGAGTTCCAGAAAAACTGGTGTTATAGGGAGGCACTTTCTCAATAAGTGATACTGATGCTATTTGAATTGTTTTCATCATGATGTTTTGTTAGTGTGGTTGCTACAGAGGAATGCAAAGAAAATTATAGTCAAAGTGTCTACTCAAAGGAGAAAAGGATGGGTGTTCATTTTGCTAATATGACTTGTTCCCTCTTATATAAAAATATCAGTGATATTATTGTGTGTAGTATATCAGTATTAATCATCTTCACAATCCATCATTAAGTGAAATAACAACTATTTCTTTGTATGAGACACCTTACTGTACTTTCTGGAGATGCAAAGTAATGGGAAATCGTGTCTTCACTTGTAAGCCAGAGATAAAATATTGAGGATTACAAAGCATGGTGCTATTACCAGGAGAGACATAAGAGAAGTGAGAGAAATATGAGAAAAAATTTGTTAACAGAGTAACAAAGCAGATACTTAAGACACATGTTTCCTATAATACTTTTGGGTTGGCTTAAAGAACTACTAGTAGAAAAAAGTATATATCTGACATTTGAAGAAAGCAAAATTCAAAGATTTCTTCATGACTCTTTTGCTTTATTTTTCTTTGGAATTAATCAAAATTCCCAGGCCTCCCAGATGCCTTGACACAATTTCTGGAGGAGAGTGACTTCTATATTCTAGTTCAAGTGTATCTGAAGACAGAAAGGATTCCTAAGGAAAGGCTGCTGGTGAGGGTACTCATTAGCTCTTCACAGTGTCTCCAGTGGCCATCTTGGGACTCACTGAGCTGTCAGTTAATTATTGATTCTATATCAGGCCTTTGGTCTTTCCTAAGGGTAATGCTATGGTTGTGATATTTTTGAAAACAAATGGAAACAAGCGTAGAGAGCAGACTCACAGACTGCCCCTAGCGCACCGACTTTACACGTGTTTCAGCAAAGTGTTCTTTGTGTTCTGTGCAGTCCTGTCTTTTGCCCTGTGAACTGCTTCCTCAAGACAATCAAACATGAAGTTACGTTGACTGACACCTGCCTGAAGCCACATTTAATGGATACCTTCGGTTTCTCGGAATCTTGAACATCACAAAAGATGACTAGATTATGTGAAAACTTTCTGAGTATGTCTTTTGTTCCTTTACTTATGCACTGATGGATAGGAAAAAAAAAGTAGTTTGGAGTGAGAAGGTAAAATGATTGGGAAGAAAACTGTAAAAATGAAAAATAGAAAAATAAAAGTGGTAAGGTTTATCAGCCTATAAAGTTGGGGTTATCCCAGGCTCAGCATTTAGCATAGAAAACTTTGTGATAACCTGCTAGGAAGAACAGTTGTTTCTGAGTCAGACCCTTTACAGAGTCAAGAAAACCTAAATTCCAGTAAACTCTGATTGAATGGAAATAATATCAAGCAAATTTCCGTTTACAGAAAATTGCTTTACATCTATTATAACTTTCTTGAGGTAAATATATCATTTTTAACTATAAACCAAAAGAAAAAAACATCATTTTGAAACAATAACATCTGTTTGCTCATTGTCCTATTGGAGCTATTAAATTATTCAGTGCTTATTATAGAAAATTTGAATAACTAAGACAGGAAACACCTTTCATTTTAATATGGCTATTCATGGTATAGTTCTTACATGTGTACCTAAAATATTATGCACTATGTATAAAATTGTATACATATACTAATTGGCCTATAGTCTGTGTAAATGTATTATGGACAGGTGCATGTACATATTTGTGAGGAGGCCAGAGAAGCCCTTTGCTGTTTTCTTCTATCCCTCTCCATGTTATTCCCTTGAGATATGGTCTCTCACTGAGATTGGAGGTCATGTTTTGTTGTTGATGTTAGTTAGTTAGTAACTACCACGATTTATTAGTCTTCTATGTCCTTGGCCATATTCTTAATGTGTTTTCAAATGTTAATCTGTGAGACACTAAAAACTCTTCATTCAACTTTTTTCACTAACATTTACATATCACATAAATTATTTAATGTTTTAAAGTAAAGAAGTTTTTAACAGTTAGACATTAAAAATGTGTGATTCGGCCTACCAATTTTTCTTTAGCTTTTTTTCTTTTGGATTTCAGCTGTGTATGTGCCGGTTATGTGTGCCACAATTTGATTTATTTCTTCCTCAGACACAGGTAGGTTCCTAAGATACTTCTGTATCGCACAATACACAGTTCATCATTTCTCACATGTGTGTCGTTATCTAATTATTCCCAATTACTTGCATGGAGATGGTCTTAACTACTGATTTGTGATTTTAGAATAAGATCTGGCTTTTATCACATTACACAGACTCAGCCCTTACCTCGTTAATGATATGTCTCTCAATTTCAGTCATTTTCATTACTGTGGTTTTTAGTATTTTATTTAATGTTCTTGAAGATGTTAAGTGATTTCTTCTCAGTAATATCTTTAACTAAATGCAGGTTGATTTTAGAAGTATGTGCTTCCTCAGAAACAGGGTTGTTCACACTCTGTCACCTCAAAGGGATTATGTGGACAGTGATGAGTTCTGCAAAATGCTTGTACTCATATCAATAAATACGTACAACTGGACAACATATTTTCCAAAAATATAGATCTGTAATTTTTTGTAATTCACTCTTTGCCTGCATGATAATTTGGGTTTTTCAGGAAGTCAGGAATAAAGTATCAAATTATGTATTTCTTATCTATGAGGAAGGTCCTGAGAAAAATGTCCTCAATCCAGCTCAATAAACCATTTGGGTCATGCTAATTGTTTCAAGACTGTGGCTGTCTACTGAAGTAAGAAGAAGCTGATTTTTATCTTGATGTTTCTTAATGTCCTTGTATGAAATTTCAGAGGTATCTCAGATGCTTGCTCATTTGTAGGATACTGGCCACATCCTATTTCAAGGGTACAGGAAATCAAATTGGCAGGAGAACAGATTCAACAACATGATGTACATTAGCAATTAAGACAGACACTCTCTTTGCAAAGCATCATCAGTTCTCTTTCAGGTAACACTTTGTTAGGTGTCCAGTCAACAAACTTGGAACTTGATATTGCTCTATCCATCATTTATTCAATCACAGGTCATTTATATAGAAATTTATTGCATTAGTTCTTCAAGGAAAGTATTGTAGTTTCATGAAACGGATGCTCAGAGAACAGAAATGATTTATCTAATATCAAGGAGTTAGGTTATGGAAAGACTGGGATTTGTGTCTAGTTTCCCTGTATACAAAGCTAGAAACTTGTTAGCCTATATTCTAGAAGTTAATTTTTGCAAACTGTTTAGTTTATTTTCTGAACTTTCCCCCGGAACAGAAGATGTTTACAGATGGGTACTTACAACTGGAAGGGAGCCCTTAGTCAGTATTTTTTTTTTTCTCCAAGGTTGGTAAGACTAAGACACAAAGGGCTCTGGGAGTGGAAGAAGAATATGCTGGCAGAGGCGTTCTTACTGGAACTGGAAGTGGCCATAACATAATTCTTTTTATTTTTGGGGTGTGTGTGTGTGTGTGTGTGTGTGTGTGTGTGTGTGTGTGTGTTTAGGTCACCGGACAATTTCGAGAGCTGGTTCTTCATATGGGTATCAGGGATCAAACTCAGGTTTTCACTAAACTATCCCTAAAAATCGAGATGATTTTTGAAGTTTATCTATTTGGAAGCAAATCTGATTTTTAAACATATTTTATCTATAGGTCGATAAGGTCAGGATAGAAGATACTATTGTCAGAAAATTGCACTGATAATCTCTTCCTTGACCTTCCTGTTAGTCAAGGGAAATTCTAAGTAATAGTCCTTGCTGAAAATTACAGATGATTTTATTTTAATCTGTGCATCTCATTACTATGATTAACAATTTTAGCCAGTGCTAACTTTTCTGATCTTTATCATCATTGTATTAATTACAACTTATTAAATGTAACCTGCTCCTATACAATGCACATGTATACAGAGCAATAAAAAGGTTTCCCTATGTCAAAACTTGCAGCATTTTTGTTTTAGTGCATCTCTACTTTTAGCTTTTAAAGTTAGTATACAAAATAATGTATTATATTATATTCATGAATATTATGCTGTAATTCATATCCATTCAACTCCTACCACAATTCTGTCTCTCTCTCTCTCTCTCTCTCTCTCTCTCTCTCTCTCTCTCTCTCTCTCTCCTCCTTTCCTCCTCCCAACAACAATTTGCTGTTGCTTTCAGGTCACATCTACACTATTACCATTTTTTTCCTCCTTTTTCTCCCTACTAACTGAAAGTCTTTTCTTCTCACCTTCTGGTCCCCTTCCTAGGTTCCAGATCTATGCACTCATACACACATCGTACAAATGAAAATACAGGCTCCACATATAAGTGAGCATGTAATATTTGTCCATATGAGTCTGTGTTATGTTGCTTAACATAATGGCTCATTTCATTTATTTTACAATAAATCTCCACTTTATTCTTCTATTCAATTAAACAAAATTGCATTGTGCTTTTGTACATTTTCTTTATTTGCCAGTTTATGGACAGCTAAGCAAATTCCATTTTTAAGCTCTTCTGAATATTGCAACAATAAACGGGTATACTATCATCTCTGTGGTAGAACTTACCACCCTTTGGGTATGTTCCCAGGAGTGATATACCTGGATCATATGATAGTTCCATTTTTGAGGAAGTTCCTCACTGATTTCTGTTGTGGTTTCACCAGTTTAAACTCACACCAGCAGTGCGAATAAAGGTTGCTCTCTCTCCACATTCTCACTAACATTTCTTGTCATTTGTTTTCTTGATATTAGACATTTTGATGGTGGTGACATGGAATCTCAGAATATTTTTATTTTGAATTTCCTGATGACTAAGAATATTAAACTGTTCAATTGTTTATTTTTCATTCTATTTTTGAAATCTGATCAATCATTTTATTGCTTTATTTACTGGAAGATTTGTGTGTTGGGAATTACTGTTTTGTTTTACTGAGTTCTTGAATGTATTCTAGATAGTGCCCTCTTTGTGTAAACGTAATTGGCAAAGATTTTCTCCCAACCTGTGCTGGTGAAACCTATGGTCTTTTGAACAATTTGAAAACAAGTTTTTGTCCTAGAAGAAGGTTTGTTGGGGCTCTAGAGAAGGCTCAGTGGTTAAGAACAGTGGCTGTTCTTGCGGAAGACCTGGGTTCGAATCCCACCACCCACATGGCAGCTAACAACTGTCCATAACTTCAGTTCCTAGGGTATCTGACAGTCTCTTCTGTCCTCTGTGGGCATTGAAGGGCACAGGTGCACTTACTTACATGAAGGCAATACATGCATACACATAAAATAAAAATAATATATAAAATATTTTCAAAAAAGGAGGTTTGTTTTTCCTAATATAAATACTGGAAGGAAAGATAAGGTGATAAAATGTCATGAAAGACAAAAGACAGATGTCTTGTTTTACAGAATAGGAAGAAATAAATAAGGATATTGTATATGAGGAAATCTCAAAATCAATGTGATTTTATCTGAGTCATTCTAACCTTTGATCTCAGTATCCCTCTATTTAAGATTTATTTTTATTATTTCTAATTATTGGGGGCTTAATTGCAGGTGAGTCTGCATGTCTATGGAGGACAGGTGTCACATCCCCTGGAGTTGGGGTTACAAGTGGTTATGAGCCTCGAACCAAAGTTCTGGAAACTTAATTAAGATTTTCTGCATAGGATATACTCTTACGTACTCAATCATCTCTTTAGTGATGCACTGTCCCAAATGATGAGGTATGAACTGAACTAATATGTGTTAAATAATTTTTATATTTATGCCATTTAAGATACAGTACCACTTTATAATAATTGTTATGCTTCTGTGTTCATATGAATCCAGGGATACTTTGTCCCAAAAGAGAAATGTCTTAAAAGATACTGAAGATGAAGGGCCGACTCAGCAGGTAAGAGCAATGATTGCTCTTGCAGAGGATCTGAGTTTGGTTCTCAGCACCCACATGATGGCTAACAAGTATTTGTAACTACAACAGCCTCTTCTGACCTCTGCAGGCCTTGCACAAAATGGGTGCATTTACATACACCCAGGCAATACACTCATACACGTGAAATAAAAATAATAAAGTATTTTTAAAAAATACTGAATATGTAAATAAAGGATGTTAAATATGGCAGTTGTGTTTAAGTCACAAATAGAAGTCATAAATGATTTTTTAAAAGATAACCCTTTAATCAATCCCTGATTACAATAAAACCTAGGTTTTATGATTCTACAACTTATGGCCAATTGGCCTAAGCAAATTTGGCACTTTGATTCAAATATTAAAGAGGCATCTATACCTATAATTCATTACTTTCATATCATAAAAGTTTCCAGACATGATAACTATGAAAGACATTTTAAAATCATGAGGCCAACATTTGATATAACAGCCAGAAGTGTTATTGTTGTAGGCATTCTTACGTTATCTACTGCTTCTCACTCTTGGTGTAAAGTGGGGTTTCTTAATATTGCAAGATTATTCAGTATTTTTATTCACTGAAGCTATGCCCAGTAGCTTAGGAAGCAATGCATAAGCCAGTTTTATAAGCTTTCTCTGAGTCTATAGGGGCCTCTTGAACTCACTAAGCTGCAAATCTGAGTGCGTAGTATCAGAAATTAGTAATGCCAGTGACAATCATCCTAAAATGTCAAAAAGACTCAATCTTAATATATGGGTGCACTTTCATGAATTTACATATTTTGAACTCACATGTGTATGGTTAAGGCAAAAATAAATTTCTCATCCAATTGAAAGTGGTATCTATGAAACAGGAAAAGAGGACAATGTTCAGCAATGCACACCCTGTCTTCTTTCATTTTCTTTCATTAAATGTTTTAGTAACAATATAAAATCATCACCTTCTTTTTACATTTTCATAGGTGTATATACTTTACTCTTATTCACCTCCTCTATCTTCACCTCCTGCTGATTTACACCCTCCCCTCTTCATTTTTCATGAAAATACATGTGTGTGTGTGTTTGTATGAGTGACAATGTGCAGCGTTTTCTTTCTCTGTTTCTCCCTTTACGTTTTATTTTCTTCATTTTTTTATCATTTATAAATTTATTTATTAACCACATAATTAGTAGAACCATTTAATTACAGTAGCATTGACACAGTCAAAAAGTTTCCAGAGCAAAGATGCATCT
Source organism: Nannospalax galili (assembly GCF_000622305.1). Taxonomy (NCBI): domain Eukaryota; kingdom Metazoa; phylum Chordata; class Mammalia; order Rodentia; family Spalacidae; genus Nannospalax; species Nannospalax galili. Next base: position 3,870,919 of record NW_008358101.1, read on the forward strand.
ATTTTTAAATTGGCTGTAATTTTTAGGTTTACAGTGTTGAATGGAGTTATAGATTATTGTACTCAGTATAAACCCTACAAGACATAAAATTGAATGAGATTTTAAGCTTCATAACCCAACTCTTTTTTTCAGTTTATTATTTATTTAATAACCATATAATTAGAAGAAGCATTTCCTTACAACAGCATTGACATATTCAATAACAATTTTCTGAGCTAAAATGCATCTCTTTCAAAATTGGCTGTAAATTTTTAGGTTTACAGTTGAATTGTACAGTTATACAATATTTTACTCAGTATAAGCCCTATAAGACATAAAATTAAATGAGGTTTTAACCTTTAAAAATGATCTCCATTTCATTATTAAAATACATGGCTTTATACAGAAAAATACATTTTCAATGCAATTGACATTAAGATGTTTGCACATGCATTTCTAATCTCTATATATCTGATTATTACTAGAGACAGTCGGTTAATTTCTGAGCTCTTTGGCATCTGAGCATGGATATAAAGTCATCAGGTAGATTTCAATGGTAATGTTTTTCACATCTACTAATTACTAAGGAGCAAATTTTTATTCTTTGAAGAATTGTTATTTTTTATTTTTTTATTTTTTTCTACATTAACAGTTCATTTATTTACCATCATAAGTTCTGGATAAGTGAATTTTCCAGATAACCAAAATTAAATCTGTGACATTTTTACTTAAATCATTTTGATGAAAGGGGCTCAAATGGCTGCATTTCTTTTTTGAATTATTTATTTAATAACCATAAAATCAGAAGAAGCATTTCATTACAACAGTATTGACATATTCAATAACAATTTCCAAAGATAAGATGAA